>NC_138129.1:28553188-29034244 GCF_964188305.1 Podarcis bocagei
TTCTTCAACAGGGTGTATTGCTCTCCAGAAGCTTCAACACTTAAATCAACAGGGCTGCTGCACAGCTGCTTGTGCAGTAGTGCAGATGGTTGACTCATGCCAATTGTTGCATTGATACAGAGGTGCTTTATGCTCTGCTAAAGACAGCAGAAATGAAAAGGTAGTCAGAGAAATGATAGCCCAAGTAATTGCATTCCCAGGGAGGGAGATGAGAACACACAAGGAGAAATATGTTCAGTGGACAATATGGGATAAACCACTTTGATGGGGGGGCAGGCACAGGTAACCAAGGGACACATGAAGCTGCTGTACATGGAGTCAGGCCAATGGTGTTGTCAAGGCGGACTGGGAGTAGCTCTCCAGGGGTCCCTTCCTAGCCCTACCTGGAGATGCCAGGGATTGAACCAAGGATTATCTGTGTGCAAAGCAAATGCTCTACCACTGACCTATGGCCCTTCTCATAGAATCATAGAATTGTAGAGTTGGAGGAGACATCAAGAGTCATCTAGTCCAACCCCCTGCAATGCAAGAATCTTCTGCCCACAGCCATCACTGGGTGGGATCGAGCTGCCAAACTTTTGGTTAACAGCCAGATGTATTGACCCATTGAGCTCAGACAAACATCTATCCATCAGGATTTATCCATCCTGTAGCCTGATAGACTGGCTGCCATCTCCAATTCCTCAAAAGATTCCATCAACAGTGTCTCCGAAAAATTATACACATCACTTGGGAAGACGGGTGAACTAATACCAGTTTACTGGAAGAAGCAAAGCGCACCAGTGTTGAAACAATGACTCTTCAACATCAACTTCGTTGGACTGGTCATGTTGTGTGGATGCCTGATTATCATCTTCCAAAGCAACTACTCTATTCTGAACTTAAAGATGGAAAGAGTAATGCTGGTGGTCAACAAAAGAGGTTTAAAGACTGTCTCAAGGCAAATCTTTAAAAATGTAGTATAAACACTGACAACTGGGAAACACTGGCCTGCGAGCGCTCCAGTTGGAGAACAGCCTTTACCAAAGGTGTCATGGGCTTTGAAGACACTCGAACTCAGGACGCAAGGGAGAAACGTGCTAGGAGGAAGGCATGCTTGGCAAATCCACACCGTGATCAGCTCCCGCCCAGAAACCAATGTCCCCACTGTGGAAGGACGTGTGGATCCAGAATTGGCCTCCACAGTCACTTATGGACTCACTGTTAAGACTGTGTTCATGGAAGACAATCTTATTTGGCTACGAGTGATCGTCAAAGAAGAAGAAGAAGAGACTGGCTGCTGATAGATTACTATTGAAGGGGGAGCCTGATGAAGCTGATCTTTCCGCAGAACATATCTGTTTATTTGTTCTGTTTGCATTTAACATGCATTTCCTTGTTTAAACATACAAATAGGGGTGGGGGGGTGATAATAATTGTAACCATATCAGGTGCAGAAGGTAATTTTCCTTCCCCTGCTGTGCTCCTGATAAAAACACACCTCTGAGGAATGTATTTGCATCAGGATGAAATCATTCATTGGAGCTAATGGAAAGAATTAAGCTTCCACATTTGAGGACAGGAATTACTGGAAATATGCAATAGCTTTCCTAATTGCAGTTTGAAATCTACTGGACTCATAAATAAAATGTACTATCTATATTAATTGTATGTCCACATATACAATAATATTTTGCAACTTTTCACGTGTGGTACTTTTAGTATGTAACTTTCGTAGCTGAACAAGTTGCTTGACATCAATACAGGGTGTATATGCATGTATATATTTTCACATCACTCATGCCACTAGGGGTGACTGAATGTCTCTGCCAAATATCCTTGCAGACAGACAAGAGGGGTATTCAAGCAGGAAACAAATTGCTTATCTGAAAAGCAACAGCAAGTTAAATCTCATGCTACAAATGAAAGAAAGGCAAATGCAGGGGGGCGGGGGAGACGGATTCTTCCTGAGTGTCTTCTTTTGATGCCATAAAGCTTCAAATGCGCCAACAGCAGTTTGAGAAGGTGGTTCTCAAAATGAAGAGCCAGAAATGGAGGAAGAAGGAGAGGGCTGATTACAAAAAGAAAAGTAAATGTGGGTAATTGAAGAGGGATGTGGTCTGAAATCTCAGCTCTATTATTTAGTGGATGCAGATGAAATGAAATCAATCAAACCGAAAGCTTGAATTAAAGCCCACTTCGATTTGTTCAAAGGACATTTTTGCAGCTGCAGCCAAGAGGCATTATGGGAAGGGAGCGACGCTAAACTCTTGCTGTTTGGAATTTCTTCTCATTCACCATTTCTCTGGAGGAAACGGGGCTGACAGAGAACCCAGATGAGAAAGGGGACCGGGGGGAGAGGAGGAGGTCACAGTCTATCTCACCAATTGCAAGGCATCATAGGCTGGCCTCAGACCATACAGCGAAGTCTTTCAAAATTCTGTTGCATCTTTATTATTATTCTCTCCCATTGCCTTTCCCTCCCCAGCTCATCCACCCCCTTCTTTTTTCTTCTTTTTTGTTTCTTGCAAGAACGCATGAGATTAATTTCCTTGGATCCCTTCTTTGCTCACGTTTGAGAAATTTCCTATTAAGCACTCTGCATAGCATGTGCATTTTGCTGCCACTCTGCAGCCGACCTCCCTTGGCTTTCACAGCAGCTGTGCTGTCTAGATACCTTTTTCCAAGTCAAGGCACTTGCATACATTGTCTCTTTTTTATCGTAGTTTATGGAACATCTGCTGTTTCTGAATTATTTCCTTTGAATGCTATAATCTTTTTAGTTCTGTGCTCCAATAAGCAACTTTGAGCAGCTAGAAATTGCAGTAAGCATCATTCTCAGCTGGTTCTTCCTACAAACTCCATCTGACAACAAAACAAGCCATTTTCCTCCAGTGTCAAATACTCTGCAGAATGATGCTATCCCCGATTTACACTGGTTTGGGATGTGATCACTCCAAATTCCCCTGCTGTCATTGAAGTCTGAATATATGGTAAATCTATGCCATTAGAGCTACATACTTGTGCAGTCAGAAGCCAGTGCCATGGGATTGACAAATCTGTCAGTTTCAGTTTCTCTCTATGTCTCATTTTATCAGTCTTAAATTCAGTTAATTCCACTTCTACATCAATTTGCAATCTTTAAAAATAAGTCCTCATAAAGAGTTGTACTAATTTTGGGGGGCATTTATCTTAATATACACACATTTACAATCATTTTCCTTGTTATAATGCATTTTTGTACATTATTTTCACAAATTTATACATTTTGGTGCATAATTTCCCCCTATGAAAGCTTTTTGTGCACTTTTTTGTTGGGAGGGAAGAGGAGTAGCACTTTTTGTAAAGGATGTGTACACTTGAGAAGACAACCATAACCTGGAGCATGGAAGCATACAAGACTTGGGCATGATGCCTTCCTAGGGCAGATTACCAAACATTCAAAAAGGAAAGATATAGTAGTCATGAAGGAAGAGTGTATACACGAGTGGCTAACAGTTGCAGAGAGAAGGTCAGACGCGCCAAAACTCAGAATGAGCTCAGGCTTACAAGAAAGGTTAAGAATCAGAATCAGAATCAGAATCAGAATATATTTTCAAAGGAAGAGGAAGAGCAAGCAAGTAGTAAGTCCTCTGTGTGGAGAAGACAAATAAATGCTACTGAGTGACACAGAGAGGGTGGAACTGCGCAACACCTACTTTACCTCTGTCTTCAACCAAACAGAAAGCAGTGCCCAACCTGGTGATAGCAAAATAAATGATGCAAGTGGGGGACTGAAGTCCAACACAGGGAAAGAAATGGTAAGGGAACACCTAGTTACTGTCAATGCATTCAAATCTCCAGTACCTGGTGAGCTGCACCCAAAGGTAATAAAGGAGCTTGCAGGTCTAATCTCAGAGCCTCTGTGTATAGTCTTTGAGAATTCTCAGAGAACAGGTGAGGTCCCTGAAGACTAGAGGGCAAATATTGTCCCCTTCTTTTCCTAACCAGAAACCCTTGTGTTTCACTTAAGCTGTGAGATAGATCTGGGTAATAACCGGACTTACCTTTTCCAGAATGGGAATCATCCACGGCTGCTTTGTCCCAGCATCCTAGCAGCAAGAGGTGAGCCTATGCAGGGGAAGGCTTTGGGTTTATCCATCATCACAGTTTGTCAGATGTGTTCATGCAGCATATTCATACAAACATTTGCACATAGAATAAATTTTTGCCTTTGTTGTTATCAAAAGTTCTCCTGCGTAAATAATGAAAGCCAATGAAGTGTTCTATTTTTATTTTATTTATTAAGCCAATGTCTTATATCCAGATATCAAAGCATACTTGCCTAGTGCGCCTTATTATTTATGACTTCTTTGATGGTTCAGTTTTGTTGTTTTTCAAAGATGAAGGAAAGAAGCTAACTAAGCCTTTGGGGAGTCTTGAATCTTCCCGTTACTTATTAAAAAGAGATAATTGTAAAAAGACAGTGAAATCAATATGAGATTATCAGTGCCAACAATCCAGGCACTGAATCACCTTGATATAAATCATTCCTTGCATCACCTTGTTAGCCAGCTTATAGGTAAACCGATGATCTATGATGAATATTAGTTTTATGAAACATTAGCAAGCCAAAATAACTTATCAGTACATAAATAAATAGAGAGACTAAGTTTTCATCTAATTCTAAGGTAAACTCATACTTTGCACAGCTGCTGATGTTCATATAACAAAGGTTACTTTGTGATGCTGTTGCCCCCCACCCCACCCCCACCCCCCAAAAAATCAATCACCATTTGGGACTCTGTTTGAAAAAAGCATTATATACAAGAAAACATAAATCCATGTAATGGAAATTCTTTTGTGTGGTGCCAAGGGAAGACAGAGTGGTGGTTTTAATAATTTGCTTGAGTAATGTATTCTGATGATCAGGACATATTTCTTAAATGATCATTAATATCTACAACATACATTCATTTCATTTGTTTGTTCGTTTTATTTTAAGCTGCTTTTCCACACAATAAAATCATGCTCAAAGCGGCTTACAACAAAGAAATAGGGATGCATTTCAAACAAACACTGCAGAAACAATTTCATAGTAACATAGCAAAACAGTAGCAAATATAATAGTATACAAAAAAGCACATTCCAATAGCACAATAAGATTACTTAAACAACATGCAGCATCCACGAGCAAAAATAACAAGCTGCGGTTTATGTAGCCAGAATGGCACCACCCAGGTACAAGATGGAGTTGTCAACCAGGCTTGGTGGAAACTAAGGTTTGCATAAATATAAAAGATCTTGGAGGTGGGGGAACCTTAAGAGGGGAAACATCCAAAACCTTCCCAACAAGGATTGAGCATGCTGAGTAGTCACAGAATGCTCACTGCCTGTTGAGATGGAAGATGGAGAAAACATATAGAGGAGTAACGAAATGGAGTGTTTGGAATCCTGAGCATCAGCACTCCACACTGTGGAGTGAAATAATTGAAATACTTGCAAACTGCTTAGATGCCTAATTTTGCATTAAGTGGTTTATTCTTCTTACTCTTTTGAAAGCCAACTTAAGTACAGAACTAAACATACCCTACCAATCGATGCACTGTTTCCCACAAAGTGCATGATAAGACTGACCGTTCTTCTGCTTTTACACTCACAACAGCAACAACAACAAAAGCCAGGAGGTTTACTGAGCCACTTATAAGCTTCCATAAGTGGTTGTTGAGTTGCGTGTGAGTCACAGGTTGTGCTGGCATAACGTATTTTAATAGCACAAACCCAGCATGGCACCCCAGAGACAAACTACGGTAGCTGAAATGGGCTTCTGGCTCGAGCTGTTCTGCTGCCCTAGGAGCAATGAATTCCTCCCCCTCCCCGCGAGTCTAGTCGCCTGCTAGACAACACAATACTGGCACATTAAATGATGATGAGTTCACCAGGATACTGTTTTTATATTCTGTTCCAGTAACACTGTAGTACTGAGACGATGAATTCTGAATGCGGGGATGGGGGGTAGTTATTCTAGGTTAATATGCATGGACCAGGATGTTTTCCTCTAATACTATGTATGGGGAGTCCTAAGAAACTGCTAAACCAGATAATCACCAAAAAGTAAAGGAACATTTCAGACATTAATTCAAAGAAAGGGTGTGATTAATTTGGCCAGGACCAACCAGAGGAAAAACCTCAGCATTCAATGCTCAGGTCTGATCCCAGTTGCACTAGCAGGAGCCAAATTAATGAGTCCCAGTAGTGCAACACAGTTTTCGCCCCTTTCCTCCCCCTGCCAATCGACGTTGGGCATTCAGGAGATAGAGCATCTGTGCTGGATGTTTTTGTGTGTGCTGGAAGCCTCCCAGAGCAGCTGGGGAAACCAATCCAGATGGGCGGAGTATGAATGAATATATTATTATTACTACTACTACTACTACAGTGGTGCCTCGCAAGACGAAAATAATCCGTTCTGCGAGTCTCTTCGTCTAGCGGTTTTTTCGTCTTGCGAAGCAACCCTATTAGCGGATTAGCGCTATTAGCGGTTTAGCAGTTTAGCGGCTATTAAAGGCTTAGCGGCTTAGCGGCTAAAAGGCTATTAGCGGCTTAGCGGCTTAGAAAAAGGGGGGAAGCGAAAAAAATCGCAAGACTTGCAATACGTTTTCGTCTTGCGAAGCAAGCCCATAGGGAAATTTGTCTTGCGAAGCGCATCGAAAAACAGAAAACCCTTTCGTCTAGCGGGTTTTTCGTCTTGCGAGGCATTCGTCTTGCGGGGCACCACTGTATTACTACTATTATGTGGGGGGAGGGGAGAGAATCCTACATCTAGCAAGCAAGAATGCTTGTGCTGAAGGAACAATCATATTAATGCAACATTGAATTCCACCCTCAGTCCTGATGTATGCAAAGAAAGAATAAAGAAAATGCCTGAACATCCATACCAATGCAGGAGGAAGGAGAGCTAGAATGAGATTACTCTAGGCAACATTAAGTCCCAATACTTTTTTTAAAAAAAGTAAATGAAAAGAAGGCTGTAGTTCCCCTCTGTGATGGAGTTTGTCTTAGAAACTAAGTGGCACTGAAAAGTGTCAGTCCAATGCTAGGTTGAGATTGACATAGACCAGTGTTTCCCAACCACTGTTCCGCGGCACACTAGTGTGCCGCAAGATGTTGCCTGGTGTGCCGCGGGAAAAATTAAAAAATTCAAAAGATTATTTTTTTAAAGTCAAATTTTTGATTGGGGCGCCGTCACTAGATGACCCCTGGGGTTCCCTCCCTCCCTCCCGCTCTGCGCCTCCTCCCTCCTCCTCCTCCTCCGGGGAGGCCCTTCCTGGCTCTCGGCCAAGGCTTGGCGGCTGCCACTCACTCACTCGCTGGCCCACCCGTCCCTCCATCCCTGCACCCGGCCTCTCCCCCTCCGTCCCCGGCACGGGGGCTGCCGGGATCCGTAGTCCCCTCACCCTTGGGCTCCGCGCCCGTGCGGGGTGCACGAACTACATTTCCCAGCGTGGCCTGGCAGGCCGGGCGTTTTGTTTGAAGCGCTCTTCTCCCGGCCATGGAATGAGCACAGCGGCGGCGGCCGGGCGGGCAGGGGCTCTTCCGCGCAGACCCCGCACAGCCTGCCTGCGCCCCCGCGGAGATCAGGCGGCAGGATGGAGCCCGGGGATCCCCGCGGAGGCGGAGCGGCGGAGGCGGAGGCTGCCCCCCAGGTAGGGCTGCGTCGGGGGGGGGTTATTTTTGCAATGCTGCATCTGCGCCGGAGGGGACGCATCGGACCGCGGGGAGACCCCTTGGCAGGCGTGCAAGGCAATGCATGCGTGCAGGCATTGCATGGAGTGCAGTGCAATGCAATGGAAACGCGGCGCCCTGCATGCATGCATGCAACTTCCACCAGCGCTCCGGACTTGGCAGGTGAGGGGGGTCCCCAGTGGGCGGCAGAGAGAGCCGGGAGGGCGAAGGGAAGCCGGGGGGGAGCAGCGCTGCTCCCCGAGCCGAGCCCGGGGGGAAACTTCGGCGTCGTTGCGCCGGGTGTTGGAAGCGGAGGCTGGCAGGGGCCCCTCACCTGCAAAACCTGGTCGCCTCTCATATATTTCGTGCATCTCCTCCAAGGAGCTCCCGGGGGCGCGCGTGGTTCTCCCCGTGTTATCCTCGCAACAACAGCCCTGCGAGGTGGGTCAGGCGAGTGGCCCAAGGGAGCACCCAGGGATTGTCCTGGCCAGGTGGGGTGATGTGAACCCTGCTCTCTGCCCGTCTTCGTCCTCATTTAGCCCCCACATGTGCATGACTGTGCATGACTGAGGTTTTCCCCCCTCGTCTTAGCTATGGTGTGAGTCTGTGCTGTTAATTAATGGGGTTCTGCCTTCGGAGAAGATGAGCCAGCCCTCAAGGAGGTGATTATGTAATTTGCTAGCAATTCATGTCCCTCCCGGCGTGACGCTGCGCGCTGACGTCACGGGGCTGTAATGGTGGTGTGCCTCGAGATTTTTTTGATGAAACAAGTGTGCCTTTGCCCAAAAAAGGTTGGGAAACACTGACATAGACAATCTTACCATAACACAGAATCATAGAATTGTACAGTTGGATGGGACCACAAGGGTCATCTAGTTCAATCCCCTGCAATGCAAGAATCTTTTACCCAACATGGAGCACAAACCCACGTGAGATTAAGAGTCTCATGCTCTACTAACTAAAATATCCAGGTGTATAATGTTGGACTCCAGCTCCCATCAGTCCAGCCAGCATGGCCAATGGTCAAGGATGATAGGAGTTATAGTATAAAATGGGGGGGGAGAGAGAGAGATGAGAGGATAATGAAGTACGAACTAAATAAGATATCAGTTTAATATGAAACGATAGCCTTGTGTCAGGATGCTTTCACTGGTTCCCAGCTGGTTGCCCAGGAAAGTATAAAGACATGGAAAAGTTTCTTACAGTCCTTTTTTATTTCAATCTTTACAAAGAGAGGCTATAGAACCCTGCCTCTTGGATAATGGCATTGTCCCAAGTGAATCTCCAACCCCTTCTCTCCCACTTCCTCATTTGCCGTCATCATCACCTCTTCTATGGGTGCCATTAAGTGTCCTCTGTCTTTGAGCTCTTTGCTCTCCTACTTTTGAGGCTTGCCGGGTTCTGGGAGATGGTGGGTCTGGGATGCTTACTAATGACAACATGTCAGCCAAGTGTTGCTCTGGCTCTCCCATGATTTCCCAACTTTTCCCCTCATCCACCTCTGAGCTGTGACCTCCCTCAACCCCCTGTAGTAAATCTATACTGTCTTCCTCCTCCCTGGAAGGGTCAGGATGGGGAGGCAGTCTCCACCATTCCTCCTCTGCCCAGTCCCTAACACCTTGTCTTCGTTTTGTAATTTACTTCACTTGGTTTATCCTGTAATGTGTCTGACAAACTGTCATGTACACAACATTCTCACTATCTTAGTCTATGTCTGACAGCATGTATCACCTCTGTTAACACATCTACACTGGCTCTAAACAACTTGTGCCCAGGATACCTTAAGGCCCACCTGAGCCCTTATATTCCAGCCTGATCACTGAGATAATCCAGAGAAGCACTGCTAGTGGTCCGCCATGTTATAGTTGCTCCCCTACTGAACCTTATGAGAGCCACTGACTTACTAAACCTGCTAAAGGCCTATTTAAGCAACAACACCATCCCATGATGATGATAAACAACAACTGAATAAGGAATATTTGCTTTTAAATGATCTACTATGCAAATTCTGGCTTTAACAACATTACGAAGACACAAGTATTATACATGCACAGTTCTGAATAAGAGTATTCTTCAATTTAATTTTCACCTGGTGAAGAGCTGATTCAGGTTTGAAAAAGGCTCGTTGAATTTCCATAATGAATCTATCTCTGCACCATATTACCGCTTCTTTGTTCCCCTTATCAACAAATTAAATATTTTCTTTTGAAACAGGGACTCCAGCCTTTTCAGACTTTCACAGCTGGTACTTTGAAGCAAATAGGCATAAGGAAATATTATTAGGTAATTTTTATACCTTCTAAAACAGAGGTGGTGTAGTGCAAATTGATTTTGCACCAACACATTCCCATCTCTTTCAAACATTACTCCTGTCATTGTCCTTTATTATTAGGGCCAGTTCATTCATTGGCCTGGTAGCCATGCTTGTACAACGTGCCTATTTCTCACCCAAGTTTCCTCATGGATTTCAAATTATGTTATCTTTGTTCTGAAGCAAAACTGATGCCTTAGGAATTCCCTATTGCTGCACAAGAACATAAGATGAGCCCTGCTGGAACAGCCAAAAGGCCTATCAAGTCCAAAATTCTCTTCGCACATTGGGCACCAACCAATTGCCTTTGAGAAGCCAGCAAGCAGGACCTGAGTGCAACAACACTCTCTCTATTTGCAATACCCAGCAATTGGTATTCCAAGGCATACTGCCTCCAACAATGGTTTCTTCAACTCCTTCATGTACCATATTTTTTGCTCTATAAGACACACTTTTCCCCTCCTAAAAAGTAAGGGGAAATGTGTGTGCATCTTATGGAGCGAATGCTAGCTGTGCGGCTATCCCAGAGGCCAGAACAGCGAGAGGGATCACTGCGCAGTGCTCCCTCTTGCTGTTCTAGCTTCTGGCTTAGCCGCACGATGCCTCCTCAGGGCAACGGGAGCCTTTATCCCGCTGCCCTGAGGAGGCTTCGCGTGGCTATCCCAGAAGCCAGAACAGTGAGAGGGAGCACTGTGCAGTGCTCCCTCTCGCTGTTCTAGCTTCTGGCTTAGACCCTCTGTCCCTTCCCCCACCTCCTGGAAAAGCCCCCAAGAGCTCCCTTTAAAAAGCCATGTGGAGCGTGTGTGCATCTCTTGGGGGCTTTTTCCCAAGGAGGGAGAAGGAGGGAGTGACTGGCTGCCCTTCTCCCTCCTTGGGGAAAAGCCTGCAAGCGCCGCACACACGCTCCACACGGCTCGTGAAAGGGGACGCTGAGCAGAGCCTGGGATGCATACAGGCTCTGCTCAGCGCTCGCTTTAAATAATATTTCTTTTCTTGCATCCCCCCTCTAAAAACTAGGTGCGTCTTATGGAGTAAAAAATACAGTATTTCCCATCTTTTGCATCACCAACGGGTATGTGGGCACTGATTAAATACTGCAAAAATGCAATATTGATGTGACTTTAAGGACAGATACATCTGGATTATTTTCCTACAGTGTTTTACTGGTGCAGTTGTACGCTTGCAGGTGTACAAAAGGAGTAAATTTTTATGTGATTTCTTTTTATCTGTTTGTATCAGTATTCTTTTGTGTGTCCTTTTACCAATGTGCAGGACTGCATGTGCACATTGTTAAAACACCATGCAAAACAAAACAAATCCTGATATAACAATCTATACGATCACATCAAAATTGTTTTGGTGCACTGGTAAATTTGGGGAGGGGAAAGAGGGATATAAATGAACTAAAAGTTCTGAAAGCAGTGCTCTAGTTCTGGAGGGGGAAGTATAGAAATTCTTGTTGGTAAACCTGAATTTAAAAGTGGCATGCAGAGCAGAATGAACAAGAGAAGCAATAAGATAGCAGACTGGGGGGATCCACTCACTAGCCAATCATTTTGCCAAGTCCTGGGAAAAGAGGTTAAAACACTGCAGCTGTTCCAGCAGTTGGGCAAAAATAATCCACAGTTTCCCCATGTATGGATCCTCTGCTAACAGCAGTGCTTTGCACCCACTGTGTTTTGTGCAACATAGGCCCAAGGGAAGGAAACCTTTCTCAGCCCAAGGGCCACATGGCCTCCTGAGCAAAGGATCAGAGGTCACATACAAATGGTGGACATAGCCAGAGGTAAAAAGTGGGCAGAATGATAGGCTATATTCAGTGCTATTTTTCTAGAAAAAGAGGTGTTGGAACTCACTATGAACACCTTTCTCGTTCTCTTAGAATGGCAATGGTGCCCGCTTGAGAGGTGCACAAACCCACATGAGAGATGCTGGAACTGGGTTCCAGCTGAAAAAAAACACAAAACCCTGACTACATTCAAGCCTTGTAAAATCCCAAGGTTTCTGTGCACACTTCCCTGTTCAGATAATTAAAAGTTACACCAGACCCCTATTCCCCACACAAAGCTGCAATTTCCAGAGTTCCCTATTAAGATTGTTAAAACCAATCTTTAAATGTATGGTGCTTTAAATGTATTGTGTGAATGTGTCCAGAGAGGCTTGAAGGACATTTGGTCCTTGGGCCTGAGATTCTCCACTCTTCTACCTTAGTTAGTCCACCTTTCACTTTGTTGCATTTACAGGTACAGCTGAAAGTTGCATTCAGCCTAACTGACTACTACAGAAAAGTGAAGAGTGCCATTGGTACTCCCAGGGCCATCACCCTAGAGCAAATCCAAATGCTTGATTTTTCACAGTTGCATGTGATCAATTTGCAGGTATGAAGACAGGTATAGTATAAACCAGAGATAAATTCTCACTCAGTTTCTGCCACTTCTCATTTCAGACATATATGTTGAGTTGGCTACATGGGAATCTGCCTGTGCATTTGGTTTTGTGTCTGAGAATAATTTCACCAGTTTACGGAGCAATTTGCTGGGTCTCTTCTGCTCAGTGGTTTAGTATGTAATGAGCAACTCTTACAGGGTAAAGTTTGTTGCATTTTTAATGGTGGAGTTATGACTTTAGGGCTGCATTTTTATCATCTCCCCTTGTTTTTAACACTTTTTTCCCACTGTGCAGCTGTTGAAAGATAAATAAAAAATGATAAAAAATGAATAAAAACGTCTGGAAAGATCAAGATGCTTTATGCAAGCAATGTGACTGAGACATAACTCGCAGAATTAATAGCAAACTAGGTGAAGCAGAGGACTTCCTTTCCTCTCTTTTTTTCAGAGGAAAAGCTAGCAGCATCAGTCGCAATTTGCATAGCTCTGCCCGTGGACAAAAGGTTTTACAAGATGCCAACGGGAATACTCCCTAGACTCATTTCTGTCCTGTAAACAATATGTTGGACTGCAACGTAATGCAGCGCATTTCCTGGAAGTTTCATCAGCACAGCTGCACAAACATTTTTGCTCAGTAATTAGAGCAGCCAGAGCCAAATCTGCAGTGCTCCTCCCTTGACCGGGTGTCATTTTTGCAGCAAAGGAAAGCAAATGAGGAGAACACCATGAAAAGCTACAGGCAAGAAGCTCTGCTTAGACAGTTTCACTGCCTTTCACAGGTGCTGAGCATGTTTCACAATGAGGGAATAGCAAAGCATTGGGATGCACTGGGGCAAGAAGGGTTGTTGTTGTTGTTTAGTTAGGTCCGATTCTTTGTGACCCCATGGACCAGAGCACGCCAGGCACTCCTGTCTTCCACTGCCTCCCGCAGTTTGGTCAAGCTCATGTTAGTAGCTTCGAGAACACTGTCCAACCACCTCGTCCTCTGTTGTCCCCTTCTCCTTGTGCCCTCAATCTTTCCAAACATCAGGGTCTAGTCCACTGCTGAAACCTGTCTATGCCCCACTTAATTTCTTTGGCGTAGCACTCCAAGTTGGAAGATTCAGGACTGATAAGTGAACTATGGGATTCACTCCCACAGAAGGCCATGATGGCCACCAACTTGAATGGCTAGACAAAGTCATGGAAGATATGGCTGTCAATAACTTCTAGCCATGATCGCTCTGCTTTGCTTCCATGGTTGGAGACAGTAATTGTTATGTACTGAAGTTCTCACCCTGGGCCAGCAGGGGGATACTGTAGATAGTTATGCAAATGAAGGATCGAAAGTGACGTTCAATGATTGGATAGTTTTAGAAAGTTGCTACAGTAATGTTCTACTGGAGCTCTATATAAGCAGGCTGACCGAGCCCTTCAGTTCAGTTCTGCTCTGGCCTCTGAATAAACAAGAGCTGTTTGAAGAATCGCTGTGTCGTCTGATATGTTCACCCACAACTTAACAGTAATGCTTCTGAATACCGGTTGCTGGAAACTTCAGGAGGGGAGAGTTCTCTTGTACTCAGAAGCTGTTTGCAGGCTTCCGGCTGGCCCTTGTGAGAACAGCATGCTCAACTAGACGGGCTGTTGGCCTGATCCAGCAGGCTTTTCTCATGTTCTTATGTAGGTAGCTGGACTTAGTTTCCCACAGTGCTCCTAGCATCATTCCAGTGGATTGTGGGAAATTAAAAGGATGGCCACCCGGCACTTCTTGAGGTGCTGCCAATACTGCTTGGAGCACTCTTTCAGCACTGCCGGATAAGCCTGCCAGTGCTCACTTACAGTGGACTGGGGAGGGGTGGCACCAGAGGACACTTTGCCCAAGGTCAAGCCTTGAGCTGTGCCTATGAACGCAAAGTTGCCATGTCTACACACACTGACCAACGGCAGCTTACACAGTCTGTGGCATATTCTTTTGTGATGGATAATAGAATGGAAATTGGTCTGGGAGATGTCACAATCGGCACCAGACTTCAAGGTGCCCTCAGCACAGAGCCATCACACCCACTCCTCATCACACACACACACACACACACACACACACACACACCAGGGTTGATGCACTTTGTTCCCTCTCCTGCCTCCATTGCCACAGCACCAACAATATCACTTATCACCCGCTTCTCTGGTCTCTCATGTGTTGCTGTGGGCAGGTGGAACTGCCACTTTTGAGCAAGAGCCAAGCTTAGCTTCCATCCGCATTTGGGGTAAATTAAAATGGTGGCTGATCACCACAGATGGCAGCCATCTTGGTTACCAGTCCCAAGTGGCACCAATGACCAACCACTGCTAAAATGGCTTTGGGGGGCAGTGTAGAGGGTAGGAAGCAGAATAATCAAGATCTCTTTAAGTCCTAACCACTCAATTTTCAATTTCAAACCTCAGGTGTCAATTTTTGCATTTACAGTTTGAATGGCACCCTTGCCAATGTTGACAAGTTTTGAATTTATGCAGGATTTTGTTTTCAGTTCAGTACGCAATCCCTTTTGCACTTTGAGAAGATTATGTGTGTAGGGCACTAGAACTTACCATCTGTGCTCTTCTCCTGGTGGACTAGAAAATGGTAGGCATGTTATTTCTAAGAGCGTAAAGATTTTGACATTTCAATTACACATAGTCTGTGCTACTGTAACACAATTGCACAGATGCGGGAATTTAAAGGAACAATTGTAGGGTCTCTTATGAAATTGCCTAGCAGAGCTCAAATCTGTAATGGAGAAAGTTAGAAGCACTGACGGAATAAGCTTAGGAGCCAGTCATCATAAAACACATGGGCACCCATATTCACACATTCACCACATGGCATGTTTAAACAAACTCTGATGAGGGTCTATAGTTCAATGGAAAAAATATATATCAATCTTTAGTTAAAAGATCTGAGGCACTAGGGCTGAGAGAGGGGAGCAGAACATGAGTAAGGCCACACCCCTTACTGGTCCTGCATTGACCCTCCATCAGTGTTTTTGCCTGGATGGGGTGTATCCTTGAACTCTGATAAAGTCTCTTGCCTGCTTGGATGTAGGAATAGAGAGGGGTGTGTGAGTGTATGTAGAAACTAGCTTGCTGTACAATGGTAAAATTCACATCCGTTGCTCTGACCACTTTTGTTTCTGGCCTTGCCCACCACTAGCATACAGTGACTACCTCAGGATGCGGGATACTGCTGAGATCCTGAGACGGCATATCCTACCACTGAAGATACAGCCTGAGGGTGCCACTTGGGTGGGTGGCCTGCTGCTGAAGCAGCTGCCGAGGCTGATTCCAAAATGGCGCCGAGGCTGTTGCCAATGCCTGTGGCCTACCCGGGAACCTCTGGCCTCCCCAGCAGTGTCGACTTCCAGCTTCTGACAATGCCCACCACCACCACCATGATGGGAGAAGCAGCAGTGGCTTCTGGCAATATCTCACCAGAATCCAGAAACCAGTGTTGCAAGCCAGAACCCTGATAAGCCATGCAGGCAGGGGGGCTGCAGGAGGCCCATGGAGGTGTCAGTGGCCAGGGGAGGCAGCATGTTCCCATTTCACTTCAGGTGACAAAACAGGACAGGCCGCCCCTGGTTCCCAGGATTCTTCTGGGGCGGCAAAGTGATTTAAATATATGGCATTGAAGCGCTGTTGAAAAGCCACCAGCAGTCAGTAGCTAGGTGGACCAGAGACCTGTCTTAATATGAGGGAGCTTATGAAGGCTTATGGAATGGTTTCAAAAAGTGTTTTATTTTCTTTTGATGAACTTTTAAAACACAGACCTTTCAAAACCTAATCCAATAATGCTGTTCTTTTTTAATGAATGCCAGTGGACTTGCTTTTTATTTGGTACCTTATGCATTTACATATAAATTGCTGCATAATGGCTCTGCCCTCTATCTCTTTAGCATTTGATGTTAATGAGCTGGAAGAAAGGTCATTGGCTTGAGATTAATGATGTTTTGGGGCTATCGTAAGAGCACCGTCCCAGAGAAAAGGATTCACTGAAACTGTTCCCACCACCTTAAAAAGCATGACCTCCTCAAATCCAAGCAAAAATTTTATTAATACTGTACAGACATGTCAGTAAAACCAACTGTCGTCCAAGGCAAACAGTCCATGAAAAGGTTGATAAGTACTGAGAAGATGACAAGGCAGTTCAAAGCCCAAAGCTTGGAGCAGGAGATGGGTTCTAGTTGCCTCCATTAAGCAGTCACAGTGATAGCTTTATAGGAAGCCGTCAGAACAGCTATGTGGGAGAAATACTCCACTTTGTAAAACAGCATTTGCTGGCCCTAGAAACAGATTTTGAGATTAGAGCGTAACAGATACAGAAAACTGCCAGAGGTGGGGGACTGGTTTAATAATGCATGTAGGGGCTGGATTAGTCATTATGCTAAAGTCACCAAAGCCAACTTGGAGCCACTGGTGCAATGAAATCTCTGAGCTCACTTCCAAGGATAACTATTTCCATTTCTATGTACTGTTCCTTTAACGTCCTCCATCACCCCCAGCTAAAATAGTTGCTGCCTTGGCATATCACAGGAGAGCAGAGTTCATGCTTCCTGTTCTGGTATCTGCTTCAAGGAGCCTTTTGAAAACGCTTTTTAAAATCTCCTTGCTATTGTCACACAGTAGGTCATTGAATGCACACATCTTCCCACAAAGGACACTGGGAACTGTAGTTAATCCCTCACACAACAGTAATTCCCAGCACCCTTAACAAACTACAGTCCTCGGGACAATTTGGGGGGTGGAGGAAGTCATGTGTGTTAAATGTATGGTGTGGGTGTGACTCTATCAGTCCTAGACATCTTTGCTAATACAGTGGTGCCTCGGGTTACATACGCTTCAGGTTACAGACTCCGCTAAGCCAGAAATATTACCTTGGGTTAAGAACTTTGCTTCAGGATGAGAACAGAAATCGTGCAGCGGCGGCGCAGGAGGCCCCATTAGCTAAAGTGGTGCTTCAGGTTAAGAACAGTTTCAGATTAAGAACAGACCTCTAGAATGAATTAAGTACTTAACCCGAGGTACTACTGTAGTTAGTGATGGGGGGGGGTGTTTAGTACCACAACAGCTGGAGGTCCTTAGATTCTCCACCACAATTTATAGAAATCATAGATTCCTAAGTCCCTTCAATTCCCAGAATTAGTGTGTTGCAGCAAAAGCAACCAAGAGTTTTGTGGCCCTTAAAGACCAACAAATTTATTATGGCATAAAGTTTCATGGACTAGACTTCATCCCTAGGATAGCTCATTTGGTAGAGCATAAGACTCTTGTGGGTTTGAGCCCCACCTTGGGCAAAATATTCCTCCATTGCAGGGGTTGGACTAAATGACCCTCATGGTCCCTTCCAACTCTACAATTCTATGATTCTAAATGCAAGCAAGCCACAATAAATCTTTTGTGGAATTTGAGGTGCCACAAAACTGTTTGTTGTTGCTTTTTAATGGGACTTAAATTAGTCACTTGTTCTCAGTTTCAAATTATCCACTGAGCTATGGCCTCATGCTGGGGCTGATGGGAGTTAAGAGTTCAGTGATATCTGGAAGTCCACTGGTTTCTGAGTCCCTGTGCTAAGGTTCAGCTCCCAAGAGATAAGGACAATGGGTAGAAAGCATGGAAGGTGGATAGTCATACAGATAGAAATGTTAGCTGCTGGAGTTTGCCACCCATATTCCTTCTCCTTTAAAAAGCTGGTGAGGTGACCTATTTTCTTTGGGAAGGGCTTGTCACTAGAACTGGATAAGGCTGCCTTTGATCAAAGTAGGAACTCTGTGAGTGAAGTACTTCTTTGTCCATAAAGAATTAGCACACAGAAAGGGAAGGATTGGGGAAAGCCTTGTGCAAAAAGGGAGTGGAAACAAATTTCATCAAGAGTGATTGGCTTTGATGTGACAGAGCCAGAAGGTCTGTGCCACTGTGAAACAGCACAAATATAGTTCTCTAACAAGACCAAGGAGTCTCTGAGTATGATCAGGACTTGGGATATCAAACAACTCTAACGGCAAGGGATTCTTGATCACCCACATCGATATCTTTCCTTTGTAAATGGATTTACAGGTCTCAAATAGTTGTGCATATGGCATTCCTCTCCTGGAACCTTTCCTGTTGCTATTTGTACTTAGGACACATTCACATAACACAACTAAACCAGTTTCAAACCAGGGGAATGTTTGTTTTTACAAGATTCCTGAGGATTGCAGCCTTGTGAAGATGATGAGATATTGAGCGTGATGGGATTTCATAGATTGTAGAGTTAGAAGGGACCTCAAAGGTCAAATAGTCCAACAAATAGTCAATACAACTCCAATCAGTCCCAGCCCACATGGCCAATGGCAAAGGGTGATGGGAGCTGTAGGTCAGCCAAAATTCCCCTGCATTGGCAGGAAATTGACAGGAAATCTACTACTGCATCTGTATTGCCATATCACAGAAGACTATTGTCATCTCAAGGAGATTAGGGTGGTGCCCATCAATTGCCTCTCTCCAGCCCAAAGAATTCCTGAAGATCCTATGGATTTAAGCTGAATTTAAGTGGTTAATTCTGCTTACTTCATATAATAGTTTCCTACAGCTAGTTTTGCTGATTGTGACCTTCTGGGGGAAATTCTGCAGGAGTCCCATGTGACACCTGCTATAGGAAGTATTGGCTAGTATTAGAAATTCTCTATGTGCAAAGTACATAGGGACGCAGATGGCGCTGTGGGTTAAACCACAGAGCCTAGGACTTGCTGATCAGAAGGTCAGCGGTTGGAATCCCTGCGACGGGGTGAGCTCCCATTGTTCAGTCCCTGCTCCTGCCAACCTAGCAGTTCAAAAGCACGTCAAAGTGCAAGTAGATAAATAGGTACTGCTCCAGCGGGAAGGTAAACAGCATTTCCGTGTGCTGCTCTGGTTCGCCAGAAGTGGCTTAGTCATGCTGGCCACATGACCTGGAAGCTGTACGCCAACTCCCTCGGCCAATAAAATGAGATGAACGCCACAACCCCAGAGTTACCTATGTGCAAAGTATGATGTTGCCTTTCCCTTTGGGGTGGGAACAGTTGTATCACCCAGTACTAGCTCTGATTTCTGCAACCCCCAGAGCATATAAGTCCTAAGAACACATCTCCATGGGATCTCCATACAGGCTAGACCACAGAACGTACAAACCACATATAGTACAGAATCCTGTTCTCTCACAATTGCCAACTAGATGCCCACAGGAAACCAACAAGCAGGACCTGAGTACAATAGCACTGTCCTCTCTGCAGAATTTTTAATCATTAAAAGGAGGGCATTAGAAAACTATTTGTTTTTTAAAGTGCAAACCACATCTATATTAATGGTTGCAGCACAGAGCTAAGGGCCAGTCTAGACATTGACATCATTCAATGAAACATTACTATAATTGTGGGAAGGGATGTTGTCTTTTTCAAGAAGTAAATAGCAGGTAAAGGATATTCAGAATGGGGACCCAGCAGGAGGGATGAGGGAATCTTTACTTTGCCTCCCCGTCCCCCACTTGCAGTACCAATCTTTTCCTGCTATCTGGAGCAGGGGGAAAAGGCTCCCGTTCTCACCCTTCACCCCCATTGGTACCTAAATGTAGCAGGAAATGAAAGGGGCAGATGCTATTTTCACATTCTTAATCACAATCTAGGGAAGAAAATTCTTTGGCTCATAGCCGACTAAGATTGTCTTCCATAAATACGGTAAAATTGTCTTTTACGACTGCTAGGTGGTGACCCCACTGGGCGCGGTAATCCAGTCAGGGGAAAAGGGAGGCAGACTATGTTTAGGGCACCTTTTCTAGCCCCTCCCCCTTTTCGGGGTGAGCAGAGTGGATCCTAAAAAGGGCTGCTCAGTCATGGATACAGCTGCCGAGCTGCTCAACTGCCTCATTCCTTGAGTCAGAACGATTGAATCTGTATCTACCGCCCATGTGCCGGTTCATGACTAGGGGCTTCCAGATTTTACAATCCTGCCTCCGTTACCATTTGCCGATCACCATGGGACTTTGGGGGTTTGGGTTGGGTTTTCAGAAGACGCCTGTGCGTGAATTTATTTTTTGTGTGTAGATCAGTGCACGTTGACCAATGCACGTTGACCAACGCACGTTGACCAACACACGTTGACCAACGCACATCCTTCCAAATGTTTAGGGCTACAATTCCCACTAGCCCAATCAGCATATGGAGGGCACCAGGTTGGTGGAGGCTGCAATTTAGCAATAGTGAAATGATGGCCTGGCATGGTTTTTTTCAACCTCTGCTTTAAAATGGGCATTGGGAATCTTTTCATATTGTTAGTAGTTACATTTTTGCATATTAATAGAGACATCTGTCTCTGGGCAGATAAAAAAAATATGATACATACGGTTTACTCTCTGCTCACATAAGCTTTATTGCTACAGCATTTTAGGGTTTTTTCCTGGGAAAAAGCTGGAATAGAAAGAAAAACTTGGCAGATAAAAGTATATGGCAATGTTATGCTGAAGACATTGTATCTTACTATAGCTGGTAGAATAAATAAGGAAACTCATGGATTTTCCTTATCATTAAATAACCCGTAGAAGAATTGTAAGTCGGGGATGAAAAATAGTTGTTTTTATTCTTTTAACAAGAAAGACACTTATCGCCACTCAACCTGATCAAATGTTTCCAATTATGATCTAAAGCTGCAGCCTTGGCGCTAAAGAAAGGGTTTTTAAAAAATAAATAAATAAAGGTGTCGTTCTATTAAAGCTACAACATTATTTCAGGCTTCTTTTTCTTTTCTTTTTTCTTGCTCTTACTGCCAGGCAGAGAGAGAAAGAAATCTGTCAAATGCTTTAAGAGGGTGATATTTCCCCTCCATTCTCCTTGCAACACTATCAGAAGCTGTCTAGAGAAGAACAAAATGTGTTCTTGTCTGCTTTGTGCTAGTGTGTCGCTTACTAGTTTAGCGTGTCTGGCCATGTCCCCAGGTACTGGCTGAGCCATAGGATCATGGGAATATCCTATGGCTGGGATGGGCTCTCTGTCAGAAGTTATCTTCTTTGCTCAGCTCACAGCTTCTACACCACCGTCAGCTATCAGGCAGCTCAGAATATTGTTATGTGAGCCCCATTTCCCAGCCAAAGTCTGCAAGCAATGGCAGACAGGTCCACTTTCTGCTATGGAAGAAGAAGTGTCATTTCATTCATAAAAATTGCCCATGCCCATGCAGAGATGGAAAACCTCCATATGTGGTTGGACTCCAACTCCCATAAGCCCCAGCCAATTTAGCTACTGGTTATGGGTGGTGGGAGCTGTAATCCAACAACATCTAGAGGGCTACAGGTTCCCCATCCCTTGTCTAGACTGACCTAGTAGCTAGAAGGATTGTGTCCAAAACCCACAAGCTCCCTGGGACAAGGGAACGAGATTTGATGTGGTACCAAGAATTCCATGCAGACCACATTCAGACCATGTGCACATTTCAGGGGCAGTGCTTACCCAAGTTTAGTTTCTGTTGGAGATCACTGGAGACTTAAACATGTCCATACTTTTTGCATTTATTTACAAATACAGTGGTACCCCGCAAGACGAACGCCTCGCAAGACGGAAAACCCGCTAGACGAAAGGGTTTTCCGTTTTGGAGGCGCTTCGCAAAACGAATTTCCCTATGGGCTTGCTTCGCAAGACGAAAGCCCATAGGGAAATCTCCGGGGACCTCTTTTAAATGCTAGCGGTGGGGAGCAAAGCCTTTCCCCCCCCCTCCGGCCTTCAGAAGAGGTACAGGAAGGCTGGCGGGGGCCGAAAGGCTTTGCTCCCCAGCGCCAGCATTTTAAAAGCAGTCCGGGATAGCAGGGAAGCGCTTCCTGCTATCCCGGACGGCTTTTGAAGGCAGGAGAGTCTCCGCCAGCAGCGGCAGCGCTGCCGCTGCTGGCGGAGAGGTCCGCGAAGCCTGGGCGCGCTGCGCGCAGGCTTCTGCATGCCGGCAAGTCTCCGCCAGCAGCGGCAGCGCTGCCGCTGCTGGCGGAGAGATCCGCGAAGCCTGGGCGCTCTGCGCACAGGCTTCTGCATGCCGGCAAGTCTCCGCCAGCAGCGGCAGCGCTGCCGCTGCTGGCGGAGAGATCCGCGAAGCCTGGGCGCGCTGCGCGCAAGCTTCTGCATGCTGGCAAGTCTCCGCCAGCAGCGGCAGCGCTGCCGCTGCTGGTGGAGAGATCCGCGAAGCCTGGGCGCGCTGCGCGCAGGCTTCGACATGCCGGCAAGTCTCCGCCAGCAGCGGCAGCGCTGCCGCTGCTGGCGGAGAGGTCCGCGAAGCCTGGGCGCGCTGCGCGCAGGCTTCTGCATGCCGGCAAGTCTCCGCCAGCAGCGGCAGCGCTGCCGCTGCTGGCGGAAAGGTCCGGGAAGCCTGGGCCGGACAGCTTTTGAAGGCAGGCGGGGGGAGCAAAGACTTTCGCCCCCGCCAGCCTTCAGAAGAGGTCCAGGACCTCTTCTGAAGGCTGGCGGGGGGCAAAAGTCTTTGTCCCCCCTGCCTGCCTTCCCAGGGGCTTTTAAGATCGCCCCGGACAGCGGAGAAGTCCTCCGCTGTCCCGGGGTTTTTTAAAATGCTGGGGGTGGGAAGAAAAGCCCTTGGTCCCCCCCCAGCCTTCAGAAGAGGTCCGGGGACAGACTGTCCCCGGACCTGGTCTGAAGGCGGTTTCCCTAGGAACGCATTAATTGATTTTCAATGCATTCCTATGGGAAACCGTGCATCGCAAGACGAAAAAACCGCAAGACGAAGAGAATTGCGGAACGAATTAATTTCGTCTTGCGAGGCACCACAGTAGTACCTCGGGTTACAGACGCTTCAGGTTACAAACTCCGCTAACCTAGAAATAGTACCTGGGGTTAAGAACTTTGCTTCAGGATGAGAACAGAAATCGCAGCATGGCGGCAGCGGGAGGCCCCATTAGCTAAAGTGGTACCTCAGGTTAAGAATGGTTTCAGGTTAAGAACGGACCTCCAGAACAAATTAAGTTCTTAACCAGAGGTACCACTGTACAAGATGTGCAAAATCAGAAGGTCACTGTAGCAAAACCCACTGCTCCAATGTCAGATCTCCAGTGAGAGGTATCTGCATCTAAAACTCTGTTTAGCCCTTCCCGTCCCTTTCTCAAAACTACAATTTATTTTCTTTTTTAAAAAATGCATGCATTATGTGATCCATCACTGGGTAGGGTAGATAAGAAGTATATGCCCCCATTCAGAACAGAGCAGTCCAGGACCTTCCAGCTATTTCTAGCCATTCTGTTGTAGTCCCAAATGCTTCTTCAACCAAAAGAAGTGCCAGCACAGTCTGTTGTGTACATTGCCTAAACACGGTCTATACAGAATCCCTGGTACAACAGTAGGTCTGGTTCCTTTGTCCTAAGGAGACTATGGGTTCTAGACAGAAGCCTCCTAGTTACAAGCCATTCTAGTGCAGGGATTTGACCCTCCAGATGTTTTTGACTACAACTCCCATCATCCCTGTTGCCTAGGGCTGATGAGAGCTGCGGTCCAACAAAGTCCAGAAGGCCACAGACTCCACCCTGTGAATTTTCACTGCAACTGAGAAATTTCACGATTGTCAATAAACAAGCATGAACTGCAGAAAAATCAAGCTCTCTTAGATTTGACCATCTAGTGCAGGGCTATCTATTCTGTGTGCCTTCAACACCCACCATCCAGCCCATTGGCCGTGCTGGTTAAGACTGATGGAAGCTGGAGTCCAGTAGATTCTCCATCTCTGCACAAGATTATAGAGTGTGCAGTTGTAGTATGAAACTCATTTCTTCCTTATCAGAGTTGCCTGAAGACTGTGGCTGTTTTTTTCCATTCTAATTGGTTGCTTGTGGTGTTTAGGGCTTTGATTATCTTGATGTGGGGTTGCTTTCCATGCCAGCTAGGTCTGATGGGAATTGTAGTTCAAGATATCTGGAGACCACCGTTGGGAAAGGCTGCCCTAGAGAGTCAGCAACTGCAAGAAATGAAGACAAAACATTTCTCTAATGGTAAGTTTTATGTTTTGTATATGTGCAGGCTAATCAACCACATCAGCACAACCCAAGTGTTCGGTCTGTGTGTCTTAAATGATAGATCGACGCAAATCTACAAAGATGGTGGACTTAATCTGTACATAGAGGGTAATAACAATTGAGGTTTTAGGAAAAATGCTTCTCCTCCAGTCTCACATTTGCAGAACTCCTACAGACCTAAGCATTTAATCAGCAGAATTGGGATAGGAGTTGATGGGGGTTCTGAGGCTGGTCTAGAGGCAGTTGGTTTTGGCAAGGATCTGATAACAGCAAGTCCATCTGAAGTGGCATCAGAGAGGCTGTAACCAGTTTCCAATTAGCAATGCCTGGGGCAAGGCTCAAGGCTCTTCGCTTTTCATCAATTTGTACTTCAAAAAAATCCCTGCTTTGAGCTCTGGCATTGAATAAGTGCAGTGGCTAAGCCCTGACACTGTGACTAATTTGCCCTCATTACCTAGGGAAAGACCCAAACCTAGCAGTATGTCTAGGCAAGCCATGCAGGGGAGAAACAGTGGGCTGTAAGGGTGGATGGAACCATGCTGGGACCTAGGGACATGTATTATCCCTGCAGCTTCAGAGTTGTTGTTTGTTTGTTTGTTTGTTACCCACCCTTCACCCTAAGGTTCACCAAAAGGGGTGCCAGGAAAGAGAGTAGGAGTGTTCCTAGTTTGAATTCCAGCTGAATTTGACGTATGCAGGACATGAATTGCCATTAAACCGCTCCAGCAAGCAACGATCAGAACCATATTTCTGAGGTTTACAAGAACAGCTTACATTTAGAGTTTGGCAGTAAGTAAAAGCAAACTAGCAAGCGGGAGGACTTAAAGCCACTTTAAGCATCTTTTCCCCTATGGGATACATTTAAGGACAGCGCATCAGTCCATTTCAAACACCAAATCTGCAGAAGAGAGCATTCCCAAAAGACACATCAGAGGGGGGGAGGGAAGGAAGGAAGGTAGGGGAGGGGAGAGAGAGAGAGAGAGAGAGAGAGAGAGAGAGAGAGAGAGAGAGAGAGAGAGAGAGAATCCATAAACAACAAACTATTGCTTTTCAAACTGGCAAATACTGCAAGAATTGTCAGCGGTTTAGGACAGTTTAGAGGACAACATTGTCTAAGGCCACCAATCATTTCACCAATCCAAAAGGAAACATGGAGGGAAGGGAGGTGGTTGTAAAAGACTGAGTGATGTTCTGTCAATCCCAGCAGGGACCCGTTTTCTCCCTTTTTATCATGGCTATCCTATACTCTCATACAAATAGCTTCCCCAAAGAAACAAAATGTTCACCCAGTTCAATTGCTGAAATTTCTGTTATAGCATGTGGGAGCAGGTGGTCTTGCTGGCACTGCTTTGACTATTGTCAGAGAAGCCTCCAGGGGAACCCATGTCTGCTTCTGTTGGAAGGAAATGGCAGGCATGACTCATAACAAAAACCTTACAAGCCTTATTATTTGTAGCGCGGTTGTATCTACACATCAATATAAAGCCCCAGAGTGCTACATGCTGTCTGGACAATAAGAGGCATGGCCTCTGCCACAGAGAGATTACACCATAACTCCCTAGAGGGAAGAAACAATAGCTTCTTGTATAAACGGTTGACCGAAAGCTTATTAGAGAGATAACCTATTATGAATGAACTGCTATTCCACATGATTCATTAGATGCACAAACCTATTGGAACAGAACCATCAAAATGTCATAAGATGGGTTTTGGTAAAGAGGCAGGAACATTTGGCAGAGAACGTTAGAAGATCAGGCCAATGGTCCAAGTAACCCAGCATCCTTGTTCTTACAATGGTCAGCCAGTTGCCTATGGGAAGCACATAAACAGGACCTGAGCACAACAACACTCTCCCCACCAATGATTCCCAGGAGCTGGTATTCAGAAGCATAACGCATCTGACAGTGGAGGTAGAACAAAGGCATTGCAGATGCACAAGCTCACCTTTACCATTTCTAAATGCCTCCTGAGAGGCGGTAGGCTGAAACAGACACTTCCAGTCCATAACCCCATTTATACTTGGCAAATTGTCAGTTAACTGAGGTTTATAAACCAATTAGAAAGCTTGGTTAATAAACAACCTTTAACCATAGTTAATAAACCATTTTTATGCTGCTGGTCTGGGTTCACACACAATGCAAAGCCATGACTTCATAGTTTAATAAGCCATGGTTTAGCATTATGTGTGAGCCAAACCATTATCTCTTGAGTGATCACCAAAATATGATAACTGGGTTTAAAACAAATAAAACTGGCCATCATGATGTCCTGCTTGAACACTAGGCTCTTTCTCCAATTCAGGAGTAGTAAATCTGTAGAGAGGGCATTTGTTCCAGTCTGGTGGGCAGTCAGAAATTGCTGCATGCGAGGATCTCTTGGCTGAAACACCATCACTCTCTTCTCCAGGCATAGAAAAATGTGGTCACTGATTGTCAAAAATCTGTACTTGTCAGGATCTCCTACTGGGATACTAATTCTTTCTCCATCCCAGGATCTCATATCTGGAACAAGATCTCCCTCTCCAGGTCAGGCACAGACATACACAAGTATAATTGCGAAATTCAGGTCTGAGCTAAAGTTTGCAAAACTTGAAAAAGAGGGATCTAGAGTCCTAATAAACTTGTTCAACTTAAAGTTTGTTTCACCACACTAAAGCAAATGGGGTGCATTAATTCTGAGAGTTCTTTTTTAAATACATTTATAATAAAATGCAAACACATGGAAGTTATTACATTTCTGTATTTTTTAACCGACATACCTCCTTGCTCATTCTGTAAACCTGATCATGATCTGCTTATATCCACCACAATGCACAAATTCTTAAAATTGTATGAATAAGGATGGACATGTAAATAGGTAACTAACCGTGCCTACTCAGATTTCCTATTTAATTCAATGAGGCTTCAAGTTTTGCACATGTAAAGTGGACTAAAGTCCCCAAAAAGGGGCATGAGCAGTGGCGTGGGAAGGGGGGTGCGGTGGGTGCGGGCTGCCTGGGTGTAACACGCTGTGTAACACGGTGATTCGGACACCTGCAGGCTCCACACTGCCCAAAACAGCAGCATGGGGCTTGCAACCGCTTCTCCTTCAGCCACCCTACAGCTGGGGGGGGGGGAGGCTCGATGCAATTTGCCCTGCCCCAACTCACCCCGCCCAATGGGTGGCTTGCCCTGCCCCTGGGGGTGGGGAACCAGCTACAGATTGCAAACAACAGTAGCAAAGCATAGCAAACAGGTCTGCAACCAACTACCCCTCTAAGAAGGCATCAGCTGGGCAATTTGGAATGGACAGCAAGAAGAGGGGTGCTGTGGGTGCCGTAGTCCCGGGCTCAATTCTGAAAGGGGGCACAAACAGGCTCTTTCATTGGAGCCTGACTCCGCGCCAGAAGGAGATCCGCTTTGGCTGCGGAACTTGTGCCTGGCACAGCTCCATGGGGCTCGGGTCAAGCCTGACCCAGAGAAGAGGAGCAGGAGAGTTGGCAGCAATGCTGCTGCCCACCCTCCTTGGCTGCGAGGAACCTCCTGCCTGGCTGCAGCAGCTCCACTGCCAGGTCAGACCAGTGGAGTAGCGTGGGTTGTCAGCACCCAGGGCAAGGCAAGTAATTTGCGCCCCCTAACCCGTGGATTTGCGCCCCCTAGCCCTAACCCCCAGATGTTGCGCCCGGTGCGGCCGGGCCCCCCTGCACCCCCCACGCTACGCCACTGGGTCAGACTGCAACAGGAGGAGAGTGGGCAGCAGCCCTCCGCCCTGCAGAGGGTGCCCTCTGCACACCACTCCCTTGGGGGAGTACCCCGCGTGTCCGCCCCAGGCAGCGCGGGCATACGCTCTGCTGCTGAGCATGAGATGGGGCAAACAGAGACGTACACCTATTCCAAACCTCACTCAGCTCAATCACATAGCGACTGGGCAGAACTTACACAGGCGAAAAGGGTGGTGGAAGTCAACCTGTTTTAAAGGCTTGTTTTCCCACTTGAAAGTTGAGGCTAGCTTAGCCAGCAGCTGCCGTCCTCCTAAACAATGTTTGCAATGAACCAGCATAAGTTCTGTCAACTTCCTATACTTAAATTTGTTCTGTAAATGATGCTTCGGAAGGGGCATGCTGTGCAAACAGCACTGCATAGGGCACAGTGTCCCCAGTAATGCAGGCGTATGATTTAAGATGGTCCAAACCTTGTTTTGAGATGCAGTATTTTTAAAATCCCAGTTCCTTGTTAAGGCTGATTTGGCAGCCCTGAATTAATAAGGAGTTACCAGTTTCAGCTGCACCATATATCCAACCCCTGATGCCATCCTTTATCCAGTCCTGGCCAGATACTTAATTCTGTTCTGTTTCTCATTGAAAGAACAAGCCTGAATTCTTTCAGCCCTTTGCTCACCTGCTGAGAAAAAACCTCTCTGTACAGTAATAAATGGGCACAATTCATAGCAATTAGTATTTCCACAGCAGGTAGTTAACCCCCAGAATAAAGTGTGATTCTCTCTAGTTTCTCTTATTCTGTTATGAATTCAGAACAGGCACTTTATAATGCTTCCTCTATATATAAATCTCTTGTGTGTGCGTGTTTTCTCACCTCCAGAACAGCCATCATCGCTCACAGTCTGATGCCAAGAATACTAGTTATGCTAAGAGGCCCTCTACCTGCACATGTGCCCTATCCAATTCATTTGTTATTTTGTACCAAATTACATTTGCCCAGCAGATGTAAAAAATTCAGTTGCAGAGGGAATTTTTTAAATAATCTCACTGTGCAGTGCTGTCTAAAAAAGGTCACTGAACATGTGGAAAGAGGTGCAAGTAGGAAGGGAGGGGTGAGAGGAAAGCATAAATGGGTGAGCTGAAGCTGTCCACTAGCTGGATTTCAAAGAAGCACATTCAGATCCAGGAATTTAGGTCCCCAAAACTACTGATAGTACAGTGGTACCTCAGGTTAAGAACTTAATTCGTTCCGGAGGTTCGTTCTTAACCTGAAACTGTTCTTAACCTAAGGTACCACTTTAGCTAATGGGGCCTCCCGCTGCCACTGCGCTGCCGCCACGCAATTTCTGTTCTCATCCTGAGGTAAAGTTCTTAACCCGAGGTACTATTTCTAGGTTAGTGGAGTCTGTAACCTGAAGCGTCTGTAACCTGAAGCGTCTGTAACCCGAGGTACCACTGTATACCTCTAACCTATATAAATCTGCTCAGAAGTAGGGATGGGGGAAATTCAATTCATTTCACATTTAAAGGAGAACCTACTAAGTTTGCTTTTTCAGAAACAATATGACAACCAAAAATGCAGCTGTTCTTCAAAACATGGACATGTGCCTGGAAAGATCAGGGCAAAAGTTGTGTGGGATAATCCCTTAGATCTTGATTCAACCAAGAGATCAGTTAGTCCAGTTAGCTGCATTTATTTTTTTCCTTTGCTTATTTTAGGATATAATCCCACAGACTCCCAGCGTCTTACAAAACGTTATCATTGCAATAGAATTACAACAGAAATATTAAAATATCATAATACAGTGGTACCTTGGGTTACAGACGCTTCAAGTTACAGACTCCGCTAATCCAGAAATAGTACCTCGGGTTAAGAACTTTGCTTTAGGATGAGAACAGAGACCCCATTAGATAAAGTGGTGCTTCAGGTTAAGAACAGTTTTAGGTTAAGAACAGACCTCCAGAATAACCCGAGGTACCACTGTATAATAGAGAAGCATAAGAACAAGCAGCAGAAATAAAGCAGATGCAAAGCAACATTAAAAATCAACATTGTGTTTTATCTAGCCTATTGTTAGATAAACATTGTTTGCTTGGGCACTATGACTGGGCCAGACAAAATGGCTGGAAGGGTGCAAACCCAGTGGAAATTATTTCCCATTGCTGTTTGCCCCAGGAAGTAAATTGCTAGTTAGCAGGACAAAATGGTGTTGCTTACTTCTGTGCCTTTGACCAAGATTTGCTGCAGAAGCCAGCAAGCTTTTTTGCAATATTGAGATGGTCTCCTACTACAGATGTAAGTAGACATCATTTTCTGTTCTGCTTTGTATTTGTTGAATGCAATACTGTTTCTGACTTCATTCACACAGCACTTTGTTCCTTTCCCCTAATGTTTCCCTAACGATTAATTTCTGCATTATATTTGAGCTTTCACCCAACCAAAAAACCACTTCTGGAAATCTAGTGGAATCTGGTGGAAGTTTAGAACTAATTTCCATGTCAAATGGAAAAAACTCAGACTGGAATCCTATTAACCCGGAAAATGGTGGGAGTAAATTGACAAAATTTTGAGTGGTATACCAGTATACAGTTCTTTTCTGACATTTTCATGGGTTAGACATGTTGGGAAGGGGGAGGATTCCTGTGTGGAAAGGGGGAAGAGAATAGCAACATTGTCCATTGATGTCCATTGTTGTGTCACACCACATACTGTTGTGAATGAAAATTAGCATGATATGCTGGCATATCCATCCAAAAGCCACCATTCCATAAATGGATACTGTTGTGTGAAAGGAACATTACGAAACAGTATAGATGTGCCAGGATTGTTATCAGGAAACCTAACACAATATTCCCCACATCTGAATGCACTTTTTATTTCACTGAAATGCATTTTCCACCCAAAACTATGTTATTCGTTTTACTCTCCATTGTGGAGAAATTACATAAAGAACTTCTGTGATTTACGTAACCAATTACATAAATTACGTCAGTTATGTCATAATTATTTTATTCCATCCCATTCATTTCACTGCAAAGGAACTGTAATCAAATGCAGGATGGGGGAAATGTCATCCATTCCATGCTATTTGCCGGCTGAGAGCAACAGCGACAATTAATACAAATTGTATTAACTGGATTGATTTCCATGCCAGATGAATAAGTGAACACTGGCCATTTCTGCTCCCATTTCTGTTCTCACCTGAATTATCCAACATCCCTATCACTTTCTAAGCCCTGTGGATGACCAGAACCAGTGATCAGGAAACTTGAGAAGTGGAGGAAAAACTTTGCACATGCCGAAGGTACATGTGTGCCTCTTCAAAAAGGTAAACCTGGAACAGGTTGCAGGCTTCAAATACATGCCCAGTACAAGGGGACATATAAAACTGTATAACAGAGCACTGTAAAACCTTATCTCCAAATCCCAGGCATTTGGGCATTTGAGGGTGTTTATATTTTCATCTTAAAATTCCTAAAGTTTCTAGCACCATTTTTCTTCTTTTATAGCTACTTATGCTAGTAAGACTTGTTGTTGTTGTTTTTCTACCAAAAGTAATTGATCTATCTTTACAACTTTAACTCTGTTCCTAATAAAGCCATTTGTCTGGAAATAATAATTTATAGCATCAACAGATTGTTTCCAACTCTATCTCCAGATTATAAATGCTCTTCAACAGCTGACTTTGATCTCAACTTGCTTCAGATTGCAACATATTAACATCAAGCAACCGTGATGAAAAACCTATTTCTTCAACTACTTAAAGCCATGTTGGGAAAATGTATTGGTTAGTTACTCCATTAACCCTGAACAGACCAAGAGGAGTTCTCAGGTTCAAGTCGCAGCACCATGGCCGTGATAAGAAAAGGCAAATCCTCAGGTAGACACAGGAAATCCTTTGGAGACAAAGGACTCTGGGCCCTTCAGTGTATCAGAGTGAGGTCTCATCCACACATCTGCTTATGCCATGCCTGCCTAGAAAACATGCGTCTGAGTGCTTTTCCCCTTGCCCTACTCCTTTCCAATGGAAAACCTGCTCTTTAGCAATAGATTAGAACAAATGGCAATTCGGTGAAAACCCCAATTGCTGTTTGCTCTGATTGAGCACTGCCACCCAATGAGTGTACAGCATAAGTACCTCTGTATGCAAGAACAATGATTCACTTGTAACATTCTATGAGTGTACAGTCTGTGTACACAATAGTTCAGGCTATAAAAATCAACAGTTGTAAATTCTTTCACACAAACACTTGTACACATGTAGGGACAGCTTGTACCTGTGTTCAGTGTAACATATGAACAAGCCTATTATCTTCAATATTCCAGGAAACCATTCTTAAATGTTTGCTTCACACTAAATCTTCATGTTTCCCATTCACAACCAGAACCTTTACACAGATGTTACACACACATGCTTGTGCCTGCACACATGCATACACACACACACACACATACTTTCCAATCCTCCCTCAACCCCCTCCAGATATGCATTCTGAAAGCATCTCACTGAAGAGAAGCTATCATGAATGGGATACCATAAATGGGCTATTATCTGGTTCTATTTCACATTCCATTTCCCCGCACAATGAAAAAACTGGTGGGACATCGCAATGGACTGAGCTTCTGTCTTTTTCTTGCTAACCCTTCCATTCCCTTCCTCTCTCCCCATCAGTTGCGTGTTGAACTTGCATTTAGAGCCACTCAGCTCTTTCCATCTCCTCTTTCCCAGCTCTCAGATATGTGCAACTTTCTGTCTGGATTTCCTAGAGTCTCAATCCTTAATATTGTTCAAGTCATTCCACCTCCTTGCCCTTGACTATAGGTTACACATAGGAAGACCACTCTGTCCACACTTACCTCCATGACCATGGTAGTCGGTGAACGGGTTTTCTGATGGACAGAGCAAAAACGTGGACCCACTAAGCTGGTGCAGCCCATGAGGCATATACAGTACATAATGACCCACCAGCGGTTAATCAAACTCTAGGTTTTACTGCACCATGGCCTGAAAAGGAGATGGTTGCCAAGCTTCTGGCTGACCAGCATACATGGCTGCTGAGCTCTGTTTGATTAGATTTGGGGGAGAAATTTGGTTCACATCAGATTTTAATGGGAACCTACCTTACTCACACATTCTGAAACAAGATGCAAAGTGAAACACAGTTTGGTTTTAATAGAAAAACTCACTGAGACAATAAGAAATCATGTGGAATAAAAACTTTTCTGTTAAATTTTGCTACCTGGGTCATTATGGAAAGACTCCTTAGGTTAAATTGAGGTTCTTCACAAGGGAGAACTTTGGAAAACTTTGTATGCAAGAATTCTTATTGCTCACTGGCTCTTCTTGTTGTTATGGGAATTTCTTTTAGACAACCATTCCTCCTTTCATATATCCTCCTTTTTTGTACAAAGTGGAAATAGCTCCGCCCAAACTTGCAATCTACCATGGAAAAATGTACAAGCAGCATCCTCGGGTTGTTGTTGTTGAAATCTCCATTCAGACAACAATTCCTGCTTTCAGGTGTCCTCCTAAATGTTGTCATCATGAGCAGACTGCTTCCCATTGTTGTACAATAGGGTTGACTCCAGAAGCTTGTTCTCTCATAATACTGGATCCCATCCAATGAAGCAAAATGTGAGAAGGTGCAGGACAGACAGTACATAGGACACGGTTCAATTGTGGGATTCATTCGCACAAAAGGCAGTGACTGCCACTAACTTGAATGGCTTTAAAAGAAGATTGCAGGTGAAGAAAGTGCTTTCAAGCTTCCCATGGGCATCTGGTTGGCCACTGTAAGAGCAGGACTTTGGACAGGACAAGCCTTTGGTCTGATGCAGCAGGACTTTTAGTTTGATTGCATGTTCTCATGTTTTTTGCGATGTAACCTCTCCCACATGGTTGCAACCAGATAGTGGCATTATAGATAGGAAGCTCAACTTGCAAAGTCAGACACATTCAAGGTCCTGGTCAACTTTGGCTATCCAAATTACCTGAACAGAGAGGTCCTTTCTGTCTCATGCAAGCCCACCCTTCCAGCCAAATACCCAAGCCATGATAAGATTTCACCTTTAATTCAATTTATTCTATCTGATTTTTAAAAAAATAATGTAATGAAACATGTGTAGTTGGAAAGGCCATTGCAGTAAAAGAGATATATAGAAAGGCAAGGGATCTGGAAAGTTACCTTGAGGCAGTTCCCCGCTGCTGCTGCCGCCCCCCTCTGTTCTGTGTTAAAAAAAGAAAGGGAACAGAGCAATCTCTAGATGAAAACAAAATAATAAGCTACTTAGAGACATTGTCGGTGCTGCTAAGCAAAATGTCCCCATCTATCCTCATCACTGTCACTTATTGGGCAACCTTTAAAGGCTGGCAGCCTTTAAAAATAAGGCCTGATTTCAATGAGAATTTCTGCACATTGCAGAGGCTGCTGGATAGCTTCAATTATGGCCTGCTTGCCACTGCAGAGAGCTATTAAAGGGCCAGATATAGAAACACGTTCACAAGAACTGGTGGGGCTTTGGGAAAGGGCACGAGGGAGTCGGCAAACAGGGAAAGCACATGGAGGGTCAGTATCAGAAAAGTCTGCATATTCCTTTGGGTACTTTGTCGCAGAGGAGCAGCTCCCAGCAGGGCTTTGTTTTGTTTCTAATCAACAGCTAAGGGTTCTTTTTAAAGATCTAGTACATTGGTTTTGAAAAAGGAAAGGGAAGAATAGCTGGAACCAGAAATAAGGCATTACTTGGATGTTCCATCCATGGACATGCAATTACATAGAGGCAATGGTAGGGTGGCCAGACCCAATGCCTCCTACCTACACATTGGGGGAATGTCTGTAAAGGGGAGACTGTATGATGGGCAACCAAGGATCCCAATCCCAGGATGAGTCGCATGCAAGGAGCCTTTTCCAGTTATCCCCTACTCCAATGTGAAGCACCTTGAGATCTATGGATGAAGGGCTGTATACAAGTTAAATAAATGAACATTTATAATATATTATATAATATATAATGTATAAGCAGCGCCTGTGGTTGGCAATCCCAGTGAACCCAGATACTGAGAACGGTGTCTGCTTTTAACAGTACAGGATTCCACCCTGGATTCTGCTTCTTGGACTGTGGACATGCTAGATTAATTTATGACATGAATCATACCCTTGGTCCATCTAGCCTGGTGCAGTCTATTCTGATTGGCAGCTGGATTGGAGTGTCAAGGAAGGGGCTTTAGAGCTCTAAGTGGAACTCAAGGCTCCAACAATTTTCTGGAAATATTGTGTCCTTTTATGACTTCCCTATCTAGCAATCCATCACGTTGGCATCCTCCACATGGACAATTGCAGTTCAGTGAGGAACCACATGGGTTCTCCCTCCAGGGGGTTGGGTAGGAGACAGCATTGTTTCTGTTTTGTTATAAATATCTAGTGATGTATTAGCATGGAAACTAACTTTTGTAAAGCTGAATCAAAATGTTCCAAAAGGAAATGAAAGGGGCTTCCCAACACCTGCTGTCCGAAATCCTTTTAAGTATAGAAGCCAGGGATTAAAACTAAGACTTTCTGCAAACATGTGCATGTGCTTTAACCAATAAGGTCCCTCCTCGTTGTAAAGCAGAGAGGAGGAGAGAATGCCAAATGCTACTAAATAATCCAGGCAGGCCTGAAAGTTAACATGCCTCCTCCCTCTTCCCTGCCCCCCCCAAAACAGGCATTTCCATTCAGCCACCAACCCTTCAATCTGCAAGAGATAAAGCTGCCTTTTGAATTGTAATTTGTTACTCCGTTACAGCCGTTTTCCATATCAGTTTTATATGGCATCAAAAAAGCCCTTTCATATGTTAAACCCTCCAATTCATATGCTAATATCTAATTTACAACAATGTAATTATTTTTAGTTGAATTTATTATTAGGCATCTTTGCAGAAGGGGAGCAGGGAGGGAGAGATGCAATGGCTAATTCTGCGCTGGGGAGGAATAGGAGCCAACCTGCCTGGATCTTTCCACTGCTTAGGTGTACATAGGTGTGAACGTAAAGCGATTACGTTGCCAAGAAACACAAGGGGAAATGAGCAAGCCTCTGGCTGGCTAACCAGATATTTAACCTTTCCCCTCTTACTGTAACAGCCCTTGCCTTCAATCAATAAGCACACACATGCATTTTCTGGCTTTTATTTCAAGTAATGCTTCTGTTGTGGTGGAAGCAACTTCGGCAGCCCCTATCAGGGCCCCAGATATGGGTGCAACACAACAAGAGATGTGCATGTTATGTATTCAGTGGTCTGTGTTTGTCTGAGCTTCAGTCAGGACTAAGGATTCTGAGCCCCTGTGTTCTGATTTGATACATTATATCCAATCACAGAACATTTCAGGATTTGGGCCTCTGCCATTGGCCCTTAAACTCAGAGTCATGATTCGCAGCTTGGAAGTTTAGACAGCCAATAATGTTGGGAGTGGGAGTGGCCCAGGCCTTCAGGAATGTATATAAGCAGTTGCTTTGCCCCTGTTGTCCAGTTCTGTTAGTTCAATAAAGGTTCTTGCTGTTATCACGGTGTCTTGCCTCATGGGAACCCACCTGCACCAGTGTATGAGTGGAAATTGCCCACAGTTTTATTGACAAACAGGCATTGGTGGGGCAGGCAGGGCATTGGGTTATGGTCTCTTGATCTAAAGGATTTCCAGATCAATAATTACATGTTTCTCTTTTTAGACATGCTTGCCTGACCCTTATCTTGGTTATCTTTTAGGCATCAGGTAAATCCCATCCTCTTCTCCCATGTTTTTAATATAGTTTGCACATTTTGCTTCAATTGGGTTGCATCCAATGCTAATCTTGCTCAAAGTAAACCCACTTAAATTAATGAATCTAAGTTAATGGGCCTTCAATGGGCCTACTCTGAGTAGGACTAGCATCAGATACCACCCATTGTTTTTTGTTGTGTTTAATTGTTTCTATTGGTTATTGCACATTGCCTTGAGATGCTTCCAAACAATCTCTTCAAGCCGAACAAAGCGTCCAGGTGGTCACGAAGAGTTGGACACGACGAAACAACTAAACAAACAAACAGAAGCATGGAAAATTTAAAGTGATGCACATTCAGGGAAAATAAATAAGTAAAAATAACAACAATCCTAACTTCACATTTACCCTAATGGGGCCAGATCTAGCAGTGCCTTAATGGTGGGATATAAAGTAACAGGTGAGCTATAAATTCAACAAATAACAACAAAAAAGACACTTTTCTGGAATTATGTGTGTCTTCTTTGACATAAATTGAAGCCCTAAATGCTCAGAGAGGCCACACCAATACGGCACGCTGTGTACATACTTGGATGACCTAAAATTAGGGTTTTTTTATATACTGTCTGATCTAATTAGCACCATTAGGCTGCACATCAGCCAGATGGCTGCTTTGTAAAAAGGAAAGAGCTGGGAAACAGGAGAGAAAGGAGAATAGACTTAATATTGTTCAATTGTATTTGCTGTATAATGTTCATTGAAACAACGCTATTGTAATCCGAATCATTACGCCCATGTCACTATTACTGTCAAGCAGAGCAATTCAGAAGGAGTAGAGATGGAGGAAGGGGGGAGGCAGGAAAAAGTGAGAAAGGGAAAATAAAATAGTGAAATACAAAGCCCTGCCCAGTTCAAGTCACCAGGCTAAAAGGTACATTGGGAAGGGCAGTTTTTCAGGATGGGGACAGTCCTCCAATGGCTACATATATATATGTACACCCGCTCCAGGGGGGAAAGGGAGAGCTAGGGATACAATGACTCTAAAGCCTCTCCTGATCCATCCAAGGTACACTCCTGGAGCACATTCTTTTTACCCCCTCTACCATTAAAACAGGGACGCGGGTGGCGCTGTGAGTTAAACCACAGAGCCTAGGACTTGCCGATCAGAAGGTTGGCGGCTCCAATCCCCACGACGGGGTGAGCTCCCATTGCTCAGTCGCTGCTCCTGCCAACCTAGCAGTTCGAAAGCACATCGAAGTGCAAGTAGATAAATAGGTATCGCTCCAGCAGGAAGATAAACAGTGTTTCTGTGCGCTGCTCTGGTTCGCCAGAAGCTGCTTAGTCATGCTGGCCACATGACCCAGAAGCTGTATGCCACCTCCCTCGGCCAATAAAGAGAGATGAGCGCCGCAACCCCAGAGTCGGTCACGACTGGACCTAATGGTCAGGGGTCCCTTTACCTTTACCTTTACCTTTACCTTTACCTTTACCTTTACCTTTACCATTAAAACTCTAGTGGCAAAAAATGAAATACAGTGGTACCTCTGGTTAATAACTTAATTCGTTCTGGAGATCCATTCTTAAGCTGAAACCATTCTTATCTTGAGGCATGCTTTCGCTAATGGGGCCTCCTGCACACGATTTCCATTCACATCCTGGGACAAAGTTTGCAACCAGGAGCAGCTACTTCCGGGTTAGCAGAGTTCATAACCTGAAGCGTTCGTAACCAGAGGTACCACTGTAACTGCAAATGTTTCTGTAGGCGCTTCCTGTCCACCTGCGGAAGGAGAGATCATCACTATTTTACAGCCCCTGCAGACCCCGGGGTTTCAATCTTAATCTCAGGTCACCTCCAGACTATCAGTATTTTGCGGGAGGGAATCAAGCGCACACAAGAAATTAGGATTTGACAAACTGAAGCAGAATAAGATGCTCTGCTGTGTTGGCACAATAAGGCCACTTTTTAGAAATAGGCCTTTTGTGGTTAGGAAGGTTGTGGGAAAATGCATTTAAAAGTGTGGGATGGGTGAAGGATTAAGGGGAAGATGTATGACCACTCTGCAAGAAAAGCAGGATGAATGCTCATTGTCGTAGGACACAAATCAGGATGAATGCTCAATAAAGACGGACATAGTTTAACCTCCGCACAAACCCTGCATAAGCAAATCAGGATGAATGCTCAATGTACAGGTCATTTGACCTTAGTACTATTAAGCAATAAAAGCCCTTTCATTTTTATCATCAGTGTTTTAGTGTGAAGGAAATTGCAATGGGACTGTTTTTTTTAAAAAAAAAATCTTTTAGAATAATACAGTTACTATTTTTAAAAGACCTATGTTGCAGAATTGGGTACATTATTACAACAACTTTGGCTGCATATACAATATGCCTTTAAAGCACACTTGAAGCACTGTTTTGCCCTTGAAGAATTCTGGGCACTGTAGCCTGTTAAGGGTTTCTGGGAATTGGAACTTTTTGAGGAATAAACTACTCATGACCCAGTGCCCTTGCAGACAGTTCATAGTGGCAGGGAGATTACATGCACAATTTTACCCTCTTGAATGGGACATACCCTGTCCCACTCTGGAAAGGGGGGGTGTTCCTGGTTGCAGAAACATAAAAGAGGTGAAAAATTCAGTGCCCTCTTCTTCCAATTATCTCACTCCATGCACATACCACTCCAATTTTTCACACTTTTCAGCTTGTGTATTTTTGATTCTTTTTCCAAGTTGTTAACTTGGTGCTTTATTATTTTCATGCTGAAGCTTCTGGGTGATTGCAAAGTATAGAATTAGTTTCTTGAGCTCTTTGCTTATTGGGAAAGTTTAACAGAATAAATGAAATCATGCAGCTGTCAACATCTAGTGGCCAAATACTGGGCATCCAAGGCTCAGTCAGCTGCCTCCAGCTTATTAGTCTAAGACTCTAACAAAATGTTTGTTAACATGTGTAATAAGAGTGCAAATCAGAAGGGTGCCCATGCAGCTAGGCTTGGAGACAAGAGCCAAAGGCATGATAGTGTCAGGGAATGGGTGGTACTGTGGTCTAAACCACTGATTCTCTTGGGCTTGCCGATCAGAAGTTGGCAGTTCAAGTCCAGGGTGAGCTCTGTCCCAGCTCCTGCCAACCTAGCAGTTTGAAAGCATACCAGCACGAGTAGATAAATAGGTACTGCTGTGGCGGGAAGGTAAACGGCATTCCCATGCACTCTGGCGCTCATCACAGTGACCCATTGTGCCAGAAGCGGTTTAGTCATGCTGGCCACATGGCCCAGAAATCTGTCTGGGGACAAACGCCAGCTCCCTCAGCCTGAAGCGAGACCCCATAGTCAAGTTTGCCTGGACTTGCAGGATCAGGTATTGGGTTCCCATTCCCCAACCCATGCAAATAAGAGACCAATGAGGGTGGTTTGGGGGTAAAAACAGGCCACAACTTTATTGAATACAGATGAAAGAGGTTTGGCTTGGACATGAGGCAATCAAAATACTACTGGCCTGCCCACCAGAAATGACATGTGGTATATCCAGACAGCCGTTCCTAAGATTTACATCAAATAGGATGACCCTCGCAGGGACTGCCGTCTGGGGGGAGTGTCTTTGGCCATGGCCCCTGCCTGGGCACACGGACATGCCCCCCCCATCCCTTTAACAGGATAAGCCAGTATTTGGAGGGGCAGGCAGAGACTACAACCAAGCAGGAACCAAGCGAAGGAACAAATAGCCCAGGTGTGGGCTGCTTAAATGGGCAAGAGGTGGATCTGAGGGAAGCCTACCTGCTCCATTGGTTCCGCCTCCGGCACAGCCCAAGTCCCCAGCCTGCATCCCCATTAGCCAAAGCTGGGTGCAGGCTAGGATCCAGTTCCTGATAGGCGGTGGGGGCTTAAACCCCTACTGCCTATCAGGAAGGGCACCGCTGTTCCAGTTCCCAGGTTGGGGCCCAGTGAAGCCTCTGCCATCCTGCAACGCCGTGGCACCAAAAGGGGTGAGCAGACTTAACTGTCCTGGGGTCCTTTACCTAGTGTGAGCGTGTAACCTCTGCCTGTGTGGGTACTATAGGGGCTTAAGTGGAATAAAATTTGCAAATAGTTGAAATCAAACAGAAATACTTTAGCTGGGACAACAATTATACTAAATGTTACAGCAGTTGCCTACAGAAAGCCAAACACATCACTAATGTGTTTAGCACACAAGCAATGCTCTGGTCCCTTTAGGTCCAAAGAGAAAATTAGACTGGCAACGTTTATAGTTAGCCAGCCCAAAGATTTTAAAAATTGACTAAGGCACTGATCCCCCCCCCCACACACACACCCTAAAAATAGTTCCTAAAGGACATGGCAACCACAGCAACAGGAAAATTAATCATTTGTAGCTTGAACAGCATAACACTGAGAGACAGCTGGAATGGGGAATATTGAGGAAGCAGGAGGAAGGGAAAGATAAGAAAGTTGAGATGCCTCCTGATTAAACCATTAGAAGCTGGTAGCTGTCCACAAACCCTCACCTTATTGCCACATTACCCATACCCCTGCTGATACGCAGGAGCAATTCTGAAGCTCGGAGGTTATAGTTGAAGCTCTGCCCTATCAGAACAGCCATACCTGGTCATTAACAAACAAATAAACACAAGTCCCTGCTACAGAATGTCAGGGGTGCCATGTGGTCTTTGGCCACAATAAAGGTGTAAGGTTGCATTAGCTATGGCAAGAACTAATTGGTTTTGCCCCTATGTTGCAGTCCAGCAGCTGCTATGAAATAATATCCTGCTTCAGCCAACATTGGTCTCTCTCTTTCTTTGCAATGGCTCTGAGGTCCAGCTCCAAAGGCCGTCTGGCAGTTCCCTCACTGCGAGAAGTGAAGTTACAGGGACCCAGGCAGAGGGCCTTCTCGGTAGTGGCACCCGCCCTGTGGAACGCCCTCCCACCAGATGCCAGGCAGATAAACAATGATAGGACTTTTAGAAGACACCTGAAGGTGTCTTTAGGGAAGTTTTTAATGTTTGATGTTTTCATATTTTTCTGGAAGCTGCCCAGGGTGGCAGGGGCAACCCAGTCAAATGGGTGGCACATAAATAAAAAAAATATTATTATTATTATTATTACCACTACTAAACTTTATAGCTCACAGCAAAGCCAAACTATACATATAGTCCTGGGGCACATACAGAGTCCCAGCTGATCTGTACTTCTCAGTAACAAGTGCACACACACCCTCCCTGCTTCTCTGCTTTATGAGGAAAGCAGCTGTCAGGCTTCTGAGACAGGTTTGTGTGCAGTGTGCAGTTAGGTCCAAAATGAGGCAGTCAGTAGCTATCGTCTCTAATATGCTGGGGTAAGACGAATGTCTTACAAGGGCCAGGCAGTCAAGTCACAGAGGATTTGGCAAGTCAGCTATCCCAATGGCTTTTGTGAACTGTAACTCTGCATCGTAGGGAAGAAAGGGATGCCACAGTTGGATGAAAAATTTAACAGGCCCAGCGATACTGAGCAGCCCTACTTTGTTACTCACTATATTCAAAGCAAGCCTTCACACTGGCATCAATCTTGGCTCAGAGATTCATTTATATTTCACTTCCAAAATGATTTATTGACGAAAAGGTGGATCAAGAGGAGCTTCGGAGACTATGCAAGAGAGGAGAAATGAGATCTTTAACACTTTAACTGGCAAGAGCCCAAATCAATTAAACAAGAGGGCTCCAGACGCAGGTTACAAGAGCAAAGAATGAAGACAAATCCTTTGGCAGAGCATGGCCTATCTCTTCGCCAATCTCGAACACGCATACATGGAAAGAGCACCAAAAACTCTAACTAAAGCTTTCTCTGAAATAGCACAATACTATTTCCTTCCTTCCTTCCTTCCATCCTTTTTCATTTTCATTTATTACTAACGCAGCTTAACGCTGTAATGTGAATCTGCTCTCCAAAACAGATTTCATGGATCCATGCTCCCTCTCTACAGGAGGCACAATAAATACCAGATTAGGGTCAAACCTGTAGCTCAGTCAGTAAGCGCCACAATACACACTGGACCAGAGAATGTGCTTGCATTGTGTATTTTCCAAAGCTGTAAATGGCAGGCCTAAATAGCGCTGCCCAATTAACAAAACTGAAGAAAGGAAAGAAGCACAAAACTCTCCTCCTGTGCCAACACTGTCAACCATACAGCATTTCTGCTGCACATTTCTGTGTAGAAATGGACGGCATGATCACAGCCATGTTCCTTCGTAGTTTCTTTATTTAGGAACACTCCCTCCCCTCTCACACACACACACGATTCAGGTCCCATTGATCTTCAGAGTTCCAACATGTCTTCTTTCCAGAGCCCACCTGGTGAGCCCCTCACTCTCTGAGCTTGGATGCTCTTGAAGAAGAAGAAGAGTTTGGATTTGATATCCTGCTTTATCACTACCCGAAGGAGTCTCAAAGCGGCTAACATTCTCCTTTCCCTTCCTCCCCCACAACAAACACTCTGTGTTTAATTAACCACTACATCACACTGGCTCTCTATACCATCATAAGATTCTGTACCCATTTCACCTATTTTGAAATGTGTAAGGTCCCTGCCTGCCTGCACCAATGCTCCTAGAGAGCCAGTGTGGTGTAGTGGTTAAGAGTGGTGGACTTGTAATCTGGTGAACCGGGTTCGCTTCCCCGCTCCTCCACATGCAGCTGCTGGGTGACCTTGGGCTAGTCACACTTCTTTGAAGTCTCTCAGCCCCACTCACCTCACAGAGTGTTTGTTGTGGGGGAGGAAGGGAAAGGAGAATGTCAGCCGCTTTGAGACTCCTTCGGGTAGTGATAAAGCGGGATATCAAATCCAAACTCCTCCTCTTCTTCTTCTTCTCCGTTCTCCTTTGCTCACCGCTGGGATTACCTGTATTACCTCTCAGGCAGCTTGCCTCTTCCCAGTCTGGGATAAAGGCTCCCCATCTCCATTCCTTCACGTCTTCCTCTCTTCTTCTCCCTGTTCACTCCTTCCACATCTCTGCCTCTTGCATCTCTGCTCAGCCTCCTCTGAACTCATTTCTCCTTTATTACTCTGCTTGTTGCCTCCACTCTACCCTGTTCAGGCCCTGCCTGGAATGTGAAGCCAGCCGCTGCTTTACCCACCAGCTATGCATGCAATCAGAAGCTTCACCTGCATTTTCCTACCTTGTCTGTCCAGCTCACCTTCCATAATGGCTCAATGAGCATCCAGCTGCACCCCCCAGCCCCCAACAGCCACCTTTTGGGGCATAGCCTACATAATGCAGTTTAACTATCTTAAGTCCGCAATCAGATTGAAAACAAAACTAGGCAATTTAAATGGCAGCAGCGAAAAATTATTTTAAAAATATAGGCCAGTCAGAAATAAACAAAAGAGCAGAATGGATTCCAGCAGTTTAAAAAGCTGTTAAACAGTATTCTAAATTAAACTTGTAAAAATAAAGGCCTAAATTAGGGGGAAAGCAGGCTGAAATAAATAGGTATTTAAAACTTGCTGGAAGATTTCCAGAGCTGAGGTCATCCACACTTCCTTGGAAGGCGAGTTCCAGAATCTGGAGGCCTTGTTTACCTTGTGCTTTCCCTTAAGTTGGGTTATTAACTCTTTGTGCAGAAATATGGGCTTCCCTGTTGACTGCTGTGTCAGTGGCAACTTGACACACATAATGGAAATGCACCTGGCATTGCCTTGAATGGGAAAGATGTTACACAGGTGGGTGCTTCATTTACAGTTGCTTGTTTAGGGCCCTGACTTTTTGGCAGATCCTTGTGAGTGGAACAGTTCTTAAAGCTCCTGTTTCAACTGCTTGCATTACATGTGGCCAGCAAAATGTCCACTCTCCCTCCAGGTCTCTAATCCAAGGGGAAGGGCTGTAGCTCAGTAGTAGGATGCATGTTTTGCATGCAAAAGGTCCCAAGTTCAGCCCCTGAAAGATCTGCACAGGGCTGGAAAAGTGTCTGGAGACTAGGAATGGGGAACCTTTTCCAGCCTGAGGACTACATTCCCTCATGGGAAAGCTTCTGGGTGCTACATAATAGCCCACCCTCCAACACAGCACAGCCCAAATTCAGGACACCATCTTCCAGGTCCGAAATCCCGAGCAAGTCACAGACCCGGAAAAATCACCCTTTTTTGCAGGGTGCCCAAAAACGTGTGTTTTAGGCACCACACAAGGTCACAGCTTCCCCCACCCCCCAATGCTTTTTTCAAGGCAAGATCTTGACGCAAAATCGTGCGTCAAAATGACTCTCATGGGAGAAAACAGGATGTTCTGGTTTTTCTGGGGCAGTTGATGGGTATACATAATAGTGAAAGGTGGGGTGAGAGGGGGAAAGTAAGTGTAACCAGAAGCAAAGACAGGAGTAGCAGAAGATGTGATTCTTATCGTTGTACAGCAGATTACATTCCAGCCATGGAAAAATCACACGTTTCTGAATTTTCACTCTCTCACACATCTCCATCCTCCATTCAGGAAAGCAAGGGGCATTATTACAATTCTAAGCAGGTCTCTGCAGAGCTTGTCTGAGGCCTGGAGTGAGAATCCCTGGTCAGCTGGGAGGCATAGGGCATTCTTGGCATGACAGCATAAGTCCAGCAGGTGCCTGGGGTTTCCCCCCAGCAGGCTTTGGTCTCTGAGGCCCTGGGCCTCTACATGGGCCATGTTCAAAGATATACTTAAAATGTAAGAATTCCAATGCTGGATCAAAACCAAATATCTAGCTGGTTCAACATTCAGTCTTCACCACGGTCAACCAAATGCCCCTGGAAAGCTCACACAAACATGGCACAATGATTCTTGTATCTGCTGGTAAGTGGCAGGGTTTGTTGTTTTTGCTAAAGACAATAGCCCTTGTTAGATCTGCCATCCAAGTCCATATGCCTCTTCTGAGCCCCTGTTAGAACAAAACTCTGAATCACCTTCTTCTGATATAGAAGTGGCATTATTCATTTCAGATCACACTGTGCTGTTCTGAAGGTCTCGCAACAGACATGCGAGAGAAATGGAAGGTGTGGGGGCAGAGGAGTAGGAAGTGAGAGCATATGCTAAACAGAAAAACATGATAGCGGTTTAGTCTTTACCATTTCTCTAACAGTCTATTTTCTGCTTGAAGAGTCAGGTGTTCTTTCTATCCTTCTAGCATCAAACAGCTGACAGGCTGTCGAAGGTGTGATGGCTCCCGGACATTTATATTGCCTTGGATTGCACATTCTTGACACATCTGATAATTATGCCAAATGAGCTCACCTCATCTTTAGACTTCTGAGCTACACATATTAAATTAAGTGAAAGTAGGTACCTGCGCTACAAAGGAAAGGCAGGGTGGAGGGAGACCCAAGCCACACGTTGACAGGTGCCGGGAGCCAGGTACGCCTCTTGACATCCTGACATGCGGATTACAGTGACAAAAAGATTGATGGTCTGGAGAGGAAAATCTAAAGTGCTTTAATCTGTCATATAGGCCAGTGTCCTATCTACTTGCCAAGAATTTCCTACTGCTTGATGTCAGTGGGTTCTGCTAGCAACATGATCACGAAGGAAAGATTGTGTCGCACCCCTGTCTGCAAAGCCGTCACAAGCATCTATGGATGTGCACATTTTTTTTTGCAACTACTCCAGTTCCCAGTGCATTTCAAGTGGAGTGCTCTTGTGATGGCCTGGGAATCTGATTCAGAGGCTGAACCTGAGGAATCCCAGCCTTCACAGAAGTCCCCGCCTCCAGGGCCGGCTGAGCTGTGGCAGGGGCTTGAACCTGAAGGGCTCTCACCTGTGCCGGGTCCTCAGGAGCAGACACCAGCTGAATCCACTCTGGCTCCAGAGGTGATCGAGGGCCCATTGCCTGCAGGTGCTCCTCTCCCAGCCCTGTCAGGGGAAGGTGAGGTTGCCAGGTCCAGTAACCCTCCATCCTCTCCTGAGCTGCAGAGGCTCAGGGCAGAGAGGCGGAGGGAACTAAGTTCTCGCAGGAGGAGTGCTTGCCTCCAGGCCAGGAGAGGCGAGTCACCTGTGGCCCGGGGCCGCCCTATGCCCCAGAGGAGATAAAGGCCAGCCCGCCCAGTCCCAGGTTGCAGGAGCAACATTGTTGGTTACCTGTTCCTTCCGGCACCCTGTCCTGCTTTCTGCCAGAGTTCCGGACCACGCCCGACTCCCTGCCTTGGACCCCGCTTCAGCCTCGGACCGGACATGGACCATGCCGCACGGTACCCCCCTCCCCCCGGGACCAGCACAGCTCTTTTGTGGGGGTTAAAGACTACCAAGAAATTGCTAAAAGAAAGAAAAGGGGAGGGCTGTACTTAATATGAATTTCTATACAGTGGTACCTCAGGTTACAGACGATTCAGGTTACAGACTCCACTAACCCAGAAATAGTACCTCGGGTTAAGAACTTTGCTTCAGGGTGAGAACAGAAATCGTGCTCCGGTGGCACGGCAGCAATTGGAGGCCCCATTAGCTAAAGTGGTGCTTCAGCTTAAGAACAGTTTCAGGTTAAGAATGGACCTCTGGAACAAATTAAGTACTTAACCCGAGGTACCACTGTATTGCTGTGGGAAATTAGCAGTCCTCCAGATGTTGCTGGAGTACAACTCTCATCATCATCCCCAACAACTGGCCATGACAGCTGGCTGGGGCAAGTAGAAGGAGTCCAAAAACTTCTACAGGGCTGCTGATTTCCCACCTCAGCTGTACAAGGAAGGGTTCATGTACACCACCTGTGGAGGTTAAGGCCCATTGGGCCTCATTGCGTGAGGAGGAAGACAGAGTCCAGGTGAGGCCAGGATCACTAATGACAGGCAGAGCCAACTAAGAGTTTATCCACACCTCCAATTGCCCTGCTTCAATTTGGACTCATGGCTAGAAAGCATAGGACAAAACCACTTGGATCCTTGCTTTTCAGGCACGGGACTAGTGGAAGTGCAGGGGAGCCCTAATGGGATCCACTTCTCTGCTGAGTTCTGTAGGAAGCTGATAGACAGTGCCACCCCTTGGACTAGATGCAAGTAAGAAGACAAACAGGTGAGGGCTGGTGGAGGACAGATTGAGGTTAGTGGGGCAGCACCACATTTACCCTCATGGATCAGCCTCCACTGGACACAATGAATAGAACATTTTTGGCCACTGACCTGTGAGTTCAGGGGGTGTGCCTTCTTGCCCTTGCATCTTTTGCAAGATGGATTCAAGTGTGTACTTGCACAATTAAAGTGCATTTTGCAGCTAGGAAAGTAACAGGGAAATGCATTGAAAAGTCTAAAATGAATTATTACTGGGAAGACATATAAACACCCCACAAGCAAATCAGAATACATGCAGGATGAATGCTCACTATCATATACCCTCCCCACAAAACCAATCAAAATGCATGCTCAATAAAATCCAAGTAACCTTTCTGTAATAAATCTTCAATAAGCAGGTCATCTGGAGGAACCCCTTGTTGCAATCTTCTCTAAAACATGCTCACATAAGAAGTAAGCAAGAGGTGCAACTGGAACCCCAAGCTCTGATAGAAAAGTGTTTTTGGAACACATCCACACCCTATCATATTGCAGTGGGTTCAAAATCTATTCCAGAAACAGAGTGCAAGGCAAACCTAGTACAACCTGGACACAACCCCAGTCTGTTTTATGCCTGCCTCAAATCCTTTGAGATCTCTGATTAATAATAATAATAATAATAATAATAATAATAATAATAATAATATACGGCCCTATACCTGGAGGTCTTGTGGCAGTTCACAGATCAGTGCTGGCACTGTACCTTCATCCATTAAAGACCTCAAAGCATGCAAGATTAGGCCTACTATGGTCTGAAGATGTTCCATGGCCTTCCTAGATCCCATCTTGCATGCCAGAAGGCTTCTAAAGAAGTGAACCTTGCTCAATGTATTTGTCTACACCTTCTCTGCTATTACCAAGTTAAAACAGGTACTCTTCACACACCCTACTGTTTCTTGTTTCCCGTAACATGATCACCATTTCCATGTTAAAGAAATTTAACAACCAAGTTTTTCTTAATATAATTGAGATCTGTGCGCTTACAACAATGCAGTGAAGCTGTAGGGGTGTGGAGGTGTTAGATATGCTTCACCTAGTCTTTGCTTTGTTGCTCTTTGATTACCAGTGGGTTTGGTCTTTCTGTGTGCATCATTGTGTGAATATGTTCACTGATCTCTGCATGTATCTTTTCATATCTGTTTCTGGCCAAGAATTATTTCATCTCTTCATTTGGTCCTTGACTGTGGCTAACAACAATGTGACCACGTGATCATTCTGCATCCTCATACTTGAAGGTCTTGGTTGCTTATTATTTATTTCACGGTTGTCTTGATTCTGCCTTCATCTTTTTATTACATATACAAGCTATTCACATCATGGTCAATATTTATAGCACAAGTTTTCTTATTGGATTGCAAGCTTTCCCCTTTCTTGGGAAAATTTCACAAATCTTAAGTTGGTCTTGAACATCTCAAAGCTATGGCTCATCATAATTGACTTAACTGGGTGATAGCCAACATTAGTCATTATTGGATTAGGTGCATTGGACTCAATAGACTCAAGTACTCTGAGTTGGATATCACCCATTATGCCTAAAAGCTACACAATAGTTTTATGTGACAAGAATGTAGACAGGAAGTAAGCAGACAGGATGTAGACAGGAAGTAAACCTTGCAAGGAACAAGCATTTGATGAGACAACAACAGAACAAAGAATGCACCACGAATATGGAATACCATAAGTTCTTATGTTTATTCCTTGCAAGATTGTTAAAAAGTAAAGAGGCTGAACTATTATTATTATTTAATTATGTTCCAAAAATTCCTGTTCCAGGGTCATTGCTTTTCGCATTTTGCTTTTCAGGCAAAATGGGAAGTACAGTTATATGTATTGCTTCCAAGGTTAGACAACTGAACAAAATGGAAGATTTCACTATTCACACCAATATGTGAATTAAAGACTGTAATTAAAGACTGTGCAAGGCCCCAAATTAGTTCAGGGCAAGGATCTGGGTTGAGTCGCCCCAGATCATCTTTGTATGGATCGAGGTAGGTATGCACAGCCCTAGTCCTCAAGCCAAAATTGGAGAGAATAGGGTGGAACAAGGGCTGCAACTCCCCCTTGATATTGTCTGCCTGGAAAATGTAACTGGACTACCTCTAGTTCAGGCATATCCAGTGTGGTGCTTTCCAGATATTGTTGGATTCCAATGGTCAGGGATAATGGGAGTCATGCTGGCATCCAACAGCATCTGGAAGACACCATGTGCTCATAACAAATGTATTTTATATTGCATTGAACACAGTTCAATTTTCCCACCAACTGAACTAGGGAGAGTCATCTCGTTTCATTTCATCTATATCCTGCCTTTCTTCCATCACAGAATTCCTACGTGGAGTTCCAGAAGGTTCCCAATCCAGGCACTGACAAGACCCAGACTTGCTTAGTTTCAGAAAGGTTGCTGCTTTACGAGCCTTACACCATGCATGGAGACCTATCTAACAGTTCTAACCTCCAGCCATGGTTTACGGAGGGGATGCAGGTGACACTGGACCATTTTTCCAAGCACAGAACAGAGTATGGCCAACTAGTGATGCAAGAATAGTCTGCGAGCCTTTGCTGCAGGACCAGAAGTGTCTCCTCTCACTGGAACACTATGAGGGATGTGTACCACTGCTGGATATAATGGATTTCTTCCCCCATCTTACTTTTCTAATCAGTGTGTGCTTGTCACATTTATTCCAATGACATTAACAAACCAAAATGAAGCAGTAACTCCCTCTGGCTAAACTCTGCATTCATTCATTTTATAATCCTTAGATAAAAGCTCCGAAGCTAGAATATTCATTACCAAGCCAAGACTCTCCGTTCAGGCTGGGCAGTAATGGAATGGAGCCGATTTGACACGAGGGACGTTGCGACAGAAATTACCCTGTCATAAGATTACAGGGACTAAGTGTTATTGGGTGATAAGGTGTGATGTGTTAATACAAAATTATCTTGCCAGCAAAGGAAGAAAAAAATGCAACTGATGAAATTCACGTTTATTAAAAGTCTGACTGTGATATTAAAAGATCTCAGATAAGCCAGTTTATTTCTGCTCCGCAGAGCAAATTGAAAGAGTTCTCCAGCAGGAATTTCTTTAAATGAAAGATTACAACAATAAAACAAAAAAGCTTTTCAAGAATGTTAGGTGGCATAAGAAGGCCGAGAAAGCCTCAAACCGCCCTCCCCAGAGGGGGTTAATTATTAACCCCTTGGCACTTTCCTTAGAGCATGAAAACAAGGATTAGCATTGAAAGCTTGAATGCCATGCCATAGGATATGCTGCACACACAAAATTCTCTCTATATGTATATATAAAAGGGGGATTAATTATGCCCATCTGTATGACATAAAGTATTAGCAAAGGTTTCTGCCTAAATTATAAACCACCAACATGAAGCTTAAGCAATTTGTCCATGTCACCAGGAGCACCTAGACAACAATAGAGCCCTATAAGGTCTGGTGTTTTTTAACGCTTTTTATTTGTCACCAGTCAGAAAGCTGCAAATAAAATTGACACCTAATGTGCATTTATTTCAAAACTGAGAGTTTACAACACATCATATCTGGGTTAATCCGCTTGGCTGTTGGAGCCAACACGGCAACAACAAGGAGTGATGGGGAGACATTTCAGCGATGGGAGAATCAGTGTAAACATTACGAAATTGGAAGACTTATTGGCACGCAAAATGGAAAAGACAGGGGAAAGCATGGGCTCAAGCTATAAATCCCTGGGGAACATAGGAAGCTGTCGTGTACCAAATTAGGCCATTGGTCCATCTGCCTTAGTGCAGTCTTCACAGACTGGCAGTAGCTCTCAAGGATTTCAGACAGGAGTCTTCCCCATCCCTTGAGATGAACCGGGGACCTCTTGCACGCAGAGCCATAGCTCTCCCACTTCTCCAAAAGAGGGAGAGAAGAAGCTGAATTTCTAGCAGCATGGCTCTGGGATTCTTGGTTACTCTGCTTTGAAAACCTACCTGTTTCAGGGGGCTCAATTATGAGCTGCAGACAATGCTGATGTAGATAGACCAACGGCCTAAGTCAGTGTAAGACTTCCTTTGTGCCTATGGCTGTTTCCAGAAAGGGACTTCCAGTAACTGAATGCTCTTCTCATCTTGAATATGGCAGTTAATCTATTCTGGGTGGGACTGCTTGAAAGAATAGGTTCAGAGAATGCTTCGGGACCCATCCTTGCTACTGAATTTTGCAGCCCAGCATTCCTTTTATAATCTCCCTCTGAATCACCAATCACATCCCTAAATTGGAGAATACCGTCATGCTTTGCTTTGTTCAGTTCTTGGATTGATTCATTGAGTGCATTCTACATGTGATGGCCTTGAGTCTGTCTGGAAATTACAGCTCTTTGCAAAATTTATCCACCCATTTCCTGGTGCGATGCAGCAGGAAAGGCCATGGAACGCAGATTATCTGTAGTTTTCATGGTATGACTGGAGGTACTGGTTGTGGCCTCTTAACAGCCTGGGTCCCCTGTATATACTGCTATCTGTTGAGATCTAAAGGGGATACCTAGTCTGATGTCCCCTCTATCCATCAACTGGCAGAATGCAGGGTGGGAACTTCTCAGTTTGGTGCCTACCTCTATCTATCCCTCTCTAGAAATCTCTTCTTTTGAGGAGCTGATCTGCAGAACTGGGAGAATCCCAAGTTCACAGACTAATGGTCATGCTTATTTTTTATTTTTATTTTTTTCTCACAAAAGCTGTTCACTTTGCATGGGTGAAACAAGTGATGTGGCCCACCTTAGATCCAGCCACAGTACTATTTTGCTATTAAAAGAGAAAAGAGAAAACACAATAATTGGAGAGAATCGGTAATTAAATCCCCTCAGGGAACAATTAGTAACTAAGACACAACTAAGAGCCTTTTTATCAGTACTACTACTACTGCCACATGGAACAGGAAGCAATACAAGGAGCAGAAGCTTCAAGAAGGAAACTAATAATTAACATTTGCTGAGCAGGACTTACTTCTGAGTTGACTTTATGAAGCAAACAGGCATCACTGGATATTACAGCACCATATTAAGAGTCATATGGAACTTCCATTTTAATTCTACCTCTAGCAATTTTCAGAAAAGCAATGGTTCAGCAGCACTAAAAGGTTCTGATTTGGATGAAACCTAGAATTCCCCTAAGGGCTGTGAAGTGATAAGTCATTGCTGTCAATTTCACTTTCTCTTGTTCTGTTGCTTTAACCATAATTGAAAAGTATTTTTTTTTAATTGTGCATCGTATTGTGCAGCATTGTACCACAGAAAGGGGGTTGATCCATTGGAAGCAAGTGAATGGAATGTGCAGAACAGCTGCTGCTCCGCAGCTCATGAAGCAGCCCTTTTTTCGGATCAGCCTCTTGCGTGTCTCATTTCAAGTCGCAAAGCAGACAGGCAGCTTTACAAGTTCAGGCAGCCTTGCAAATGCCGTCAAATGAAAGATTTTGTGGCATGCCAATTTACAGATCCTGTGCTCCTTCAAGCCAGAGCAAGTGCCTTCAGGAGGTTGTATTTGGAGGGATATTTATTTCCAGCTCATATGGCATCTGATGAAAAATAAAAGAAGCTATTAAATAAATGATGCAAATAAACAACTACAGAGAGAGAAGTCCAAAAAAGAAAATTGACTGGGGATACCTGGCATACCCCTCTGTGTTTATGTATTGTATTTCATTCGGCAATAGGGGGAGGGGGCGTGTCGCTATCCTGCAAAGAAGAAAATTGAATGGGATGAAGAATCTGTATTTTATTTAATGGAAAAAATCCACACACTTACTTTTCATGCTTTGTTGGTTTATCACACAGACTTTTGTCTTTGTTTAAATACCGCTGGACACCATTCTGAACCACCGTGACAGACTTAACCTTTCATAACTGCACTGATTTTTTGGTTTCTTATCATTTCTGAGCAGCGAGGCTGCAAAATGTTTATAAAGTGGAATAAAAAATTGACTAACTCTAACACTTTTCACATAAATGGATAAAATTTGCAGGCAAAGACATCCCTCCAGTTAGTTAACTCTGCCTAATTTCAAGCAGATCCATCCACTCTTTTATTCCCTATAAATGTTTTCCTTTTGTATCTTTTAGATCATAGGTTTGCAGGCAGAGGATGCCTTATTGGTTACTTGATCTTTTGTATGGTACTCTGGAAGTCTTCTCAGCTGCAGAGCAGGGTAAAAATGCTTTATATAAAATGAAGAAACCATCTAAAATGCGTGTTACATGCCTGTGTATGAAACATACATCTTGCTCCTTACAGCAAATGTAGGCTTGCAATTTCTGCTCCTTAACTACCTCCTTATTCTCCCACTATTTATGGTCTGCCTGTCCCTACTTCCAACTCCTGCCTTGTACATCTGATGTAGACTGATACCAAGCGACCATGCACTTCTGTGTTCTGGATAGCATCTTATGCAAAGTTGAGTCCAAATGTGCGTGCAGTAGCAGGTGAAGACAAATACTTTACAGGGCAATGCAATTTTAAACAGTCGTGTCTCCACTCAGAAAATATTTGACATGAACAATTGCAAGTGCGTGGTGTGGATACCCACAACTGCCCTTTTACATCAGCTTTCCTTGCCCAAACCTCAATATTCTTTAATGTTCATAAGTAGATAAGATACAAAAATTCTATTGCTTATGGACCAGAGGCCAAGGGAGGCCTTTGCAATATCCAGACTCACAGTGATTGAAGATCAGACAGGACAGAATCAGAAGCCATGCTGTGAAATGGGTTTGCAGACTCTGTATTATGAAACTGCCTGACCCTGAAGATGATCTACAGAGGCCCTTGCTTCATGTGCTTCCACTGCCACCAGAAATACTACAGGCCGGCATGATGAGTGACAGGGCCTTTTCTGTGACATCAAGGAGGCACCAAGCCCAGAGAAACTTTTCTTCTGGATCATTAATACCTCCCCTCCCCCCCCCCCCGCAGGGTCATTTTTAGATGCTACTGTTTTACTTTTTTAAAAAAACAACAACCAATGTTGCTTAAAAAAAAAAAACCATGCATGCTGCTTTCTGTTATGAACTGTATGGTAATTTTAACTTACTTGTAATTTGACAGCTTTGGGGTTTCACATTTTTGCTACAACTGTTAGCCGACTGTTATATTTATATATATATATAGCTTAAAATATTGTAAATATAAATAAAATAATCATGGTTGGCCTAAGAAGAAAAAATTGCGAGAGAAGTTGGAGCAGAACTTTTGGGACTCAATTGCTTTCTGCTGAATGTTTCTTAGCATAGGCTGGGTGGAATAAGAACATCACAGTCTTTGGCAATGACTGTCTAAGCTGCTGTCACATTATCTGCCCTGTGCTCTGATCACACAGTCCACCCCTGTCTCCAATCCACACTTTTACTGTATTATCCAAGGAGGTCAGTGGGAAATCTATTGCAAATGTTCCGATTATGTCTTAAGAGGAAGCGTCAGCAGGCTCTCAGCATGTGTGACCCCGTAGATTTTATCGTACATCAGATAAGTAATCCCTTTCCGCTGGAGCAATAACTCTGTCTATGAAGAAGAGAGTGAGGTTGGGAGCATCCTGGAAGCCTGATCATAATCTTTGCACTAACAGGCAGGGTTAGCGCCAGCTGCACCCTCCCTTCCCAACATGAGCTGTCAGCACAGCTTTTGTCTCTCCTGCTCAACGTGCTGCTGTTAAAGGATGGAAAAACCTGTGCTGATTTAGATCTTCAGCACCTTCCCAGCATGCTGGAAAAACCAATTTCCTCCCTTCCAAACTCAGTTCTGGGGTATATCTGGGAGAGCAGGATGCACAAGACAGAACTTAAGAAGGTGCAGCTTATCAACACCACTGGAAATATTGTCTTCTACACAATTATTACAGGTGCAGGGGACCAGCCCTTCTTTTTACATGCTGCCCCACTTTCTCTCTGCAGCTGCATGCACATTGTACATTTAAAGCACATTTAAAAGCATGTGACTTCCCCTAAAGAATCCTGGGAGATGTAGTTTTGTTAAGAGTGTTGTAAACTCTAGCACTATAGGTGTTAAAGTGCAGTTCCCATGATTCTTTGGGGGGAGCGCTGTGCCTTAAATGTATGGTATGTAAGCACCCTGTATTTCTCTTCTTTCTTTCCTTTTTTTAAAAAAACAACAACACAAAAACATTTATTTTGTGGAAATGCCACTGCTATGAGTCACTTTAGGTTGGGGCCTGACCAGCTGAAGACCAAACGAATTGGGTCAGTTTAAGCTTTTCACTTTAAAACACTAGCGACAGGTCTCAAAACAAAATCTCTATGTCTCACTGGGAGTCCATCTACTCCCCACGATGCCTTAGGACACAGAAGCACCTCCATAAAACAAGCTTTTCTCTGGATTCCTCCAGTAACCGGCACAAGCAGAAAAATGAAACGAGTCTTCTGACAGTATCTTTTTTTTTTAATTGTATTTTACTACCAATGGCATTGATTATTTCTGTAATCAACAGCTTGTTTCTAGAACTGAAAATCCTTTATTACAGGGTTTATATAAATAATTCTAGACCCAGAGGACAACAAAAATAAGCTGTAGGTGTAGAAATACTGGAAAGCTGTCCTGGTTTGGGTCTGTTTGTATCATGTTCACACAGTGCCATCTACAGGTAAGAACTGTATAAATGGAAATAAATCTCTCTCACACACACCCCGCAAATGCTAATATTCATTAAGAAGCCAAAAAAGGTGATCATTATATAAGCCTACTTCACATTCTGCATGGGTGATCATGGGTGGAGGGTATAACAGTGTGTATTGCCAGGTCCAAAGATGGCACAAGCATATTTATGCCACGCGCTGTCCAGAAGTTAGAGGATCCTGACATAGAATCACAGGATTGTAAAGCTGGAAGGGACCACAAGGGTCATCTAGCCCAACCCCCTTTAATGCAGGAATCCTTTGCCCAATTTGAGGCTCAAACCAATGACCCTGAGATTAAGACTCGCATGCTCTACCAAACTACCATATACAGTCGTACCTTGGTTTTCGAATAGCGTAGTTCTCGAACGTTTTGGCTCCCAAACGCCGCAAACCCGGAAGCAAGAGTTCCAGTTTCTGAACTATTTTTGGAAGCCAAACATCTGACGTGGCTTCTGTGGCTTCCAGTTGGCTGCAGGAGCTTGGTTTCTGAACGTTTTGGAAGTCGAACAGACTTCCGAAACAGATTCTGTTAGAAAGCCAAGGTATAACTGCACAGCAGGGGTCAGCAAACGTTTTCATCAGGGAACCGGTCCACTGTCCCTCAGACCTTGTGGGGGGCTGGACTATATTTTGAAAAATATAAATACCCTGCAAGCCGGTCCCACAGCTGACCTCCGGAACTGGAGGAGGAATGCACTCTGCATGCGCTCAGGAGCGCATCTCGGCCCCGCCCGCTCACCGGTGGTGTTGACGAGCAGCAGCCACTCCATCGGCCCATCCCCATGGAGCTCACAGGCAGCGTGCACTATGCGCTGCGGCCTGTTGTCCAAGGCAAGGTCAGCAGGCAGGCCGCGCACATGGAGCACTGGGCAGGCAGCGCACAGCTTGTTCTCCAGCTGCTCCAGCACGGCCGACAAGTGCACCACCACCAGCAGCACTGAGCCAGGCATCAGGCGCGGGGCCAGCAGGCATGCCAAGCTCCAGCTGAAGCCCCACAATGCACCCATCATGATGTCCAGGGCATGGCCCAGACCCACCCCACCCCCCGCCAGCCTCTCTGTCCATGGCCACGCCGGGTTTACCTCAGCATGTGGGCAGTGAAGCTTTGGAACTTCCTGCAGCCAATCCCAAGCCATGCCAGTGTCATGGAAGTCAGTCCCTGCGTGGCAAGGCGTCTGCGGCTTCAAGGAAACGCTGCACCGTGCCGGTTTAGCTCAACACAAGGGCTGACCAAGCGGGCGGCAGGGTCCGTGGGCTAGATTTATGAGCCTGGTGGGCCGCATTCAGCCCCCAAGCCATAGTTTGTTGGCCCATGCTGTACAGTATATGCACACATCGCAGAACACACATAACAAAGTACACAGGTATACACTTTCTCCCATGGCCAGAACTAGATTTGCATGTTATCCGCTGCCATACTCAGCACTGCAATGGATGACCCCAACTCCTCTCTCACCCTCCCACCAATCAGCATCTACTATTGACAGGACCTGCATGCAGCTGCTGGAGGTGGTGGCTGAAACTCCAGTAGCTTTTCCTCAAGCCAGAATTCCCATCCTTGTCACCCACTGACTTATGTATCTCATTCCCTGATCGTCTTCTTTTGTCATAGTCAAAATTGCACAAACATTGTCTGTGGTTATACAAAGAGTCATTTTATCATAATCATTTCTCAGAAGAACTTGCTTACAAATACCATGCAGAACATAAGCTACATAGGATAAAAAACATTTCTCAAATATCAAAATCATCCAACTCACAGGGGGCAAAAATGCCAAGGTTAACATTTGAAATATTTTTGGTACCATTAATTAACCGAAAGCCTCTTCCCTTTGAATAAATTCATTGGCTTGCTCTCTTGCCCTCCCCTTGCTGAAACTAACTAAATGAATTAGTCAACCATAAGAAATGTATTCCAGGCTCTCTTAAGCCTGTCATCTATTAGAATTCCAGATCTCTTTCATTTACTGGCAATTTCAGTTCTTGCCATAATAATTAGATTAGTCTGATCTGTGTCTATTCATTCTCTTGTGTAAGAACAGCCCTGCTTGGATGATGTAAACTACTGAAGGAGACAGGAATGCATGACCTATATTACAAGTTATTAGGTCATTCCTCATCCTTATACTGCAGGTTACAAGATGCTCTGCACCATCTAGATTAGGGATGGGGAACATGTGGCCCTCCAGATTTCATTGAACTACAACTCTCATCATCCCTATCCCTTCCTCACACCTCTTTGCCCTCAGAAACAGCACATTCTGTCCTTTGTCTGCACTCTGTCATTCAGCAGCAACCATCCTCCACTTGTTGCCAGGGTTGGGGAACCTGAGGCACACTCCAGATGTTTCTGAATTGAAACTTCCATCTTTCCTGACCACTGGCCAGGGTGGCTGGGAGTTGGGAGTCCAACCATCGGGGGGGGGGCACAAGTTCTGCAACTGCAACAGGGCACCATGGATTCTGAAGGAATCCTCATATTTTATCCAGAGAACATGCACCATCACTGTAAACAGAACTTCATACGCAAAGCACACTGCTTTGCAGAATTCTGTGTGATGCTAAGAATTTAAGATCAAAAGTACCATCTTGCTGGACTAGATCAAAATCCATCTGCTCTAGCATTCTGTTCCTAAAGACAGCCATCCAGGTAGCTATGGAAGATAGGGAAGCAAGGCATGAGAATGATAGTGGTGGTCTCCTGTATGGTAGACAAAAACCTTGGGGCATTGCTTGGTCCTATGAAAACCAAGTGCAATCAGTACTGTTGATTCTGTCTTCCTTAACTGATGATCTTGCCAGCAGCCTGCAAGAGAGACAGCTGGACAGCTGGAAGTTTGCTGCAAATAACCATCTCTCTGTCCAGGGCTGGTTGTTGTAAGAGAAAAATTTAGCACATCTAAACCCTGCAAATCACACATATCCTGAGCCAAGTCTATTCAGAACTGCATGCATAACAAAAGGGGACAGAGGACAGGCAGCATCATATGCCTGAACAGAGGAGTGGTGTCACTACAAAGTTCTCCTATGTTTTATTATTAAGTAATACAAAATGTTGCAACATGGAGCATTCCTGTTCCAAGGCTACAGCCCAGCCAACCAGTCACAACCTCTTCCAAGGTACTCCATCCCATTCCTCCTCTCCTCCTCCCAGTTTTCAATTCACACACACAAGTTAGTCAGCATTCTATTCCCACTGAACATGAACTCAATAGGCTGCTCCCCTGCCCAAATATATTTTGTACTTCTTGTAAACCTTGGGGTTCCCTCGAGCCTGTTGATATCTCCTTCTTGTGGGTAGATGTTTTGGCTGCATTAGGACATGCACTCAGGGAAACAGTTCATTATCAGTATATAATACTCCTGAGGCCGCAGTGAGAGAACAACCCATGTGGAATGTGCCACTGTGGGCCCCTCCAGACATCTTTTTTATTGTACATGCATGATGATTTATGTTCATGAAGGTACTGTGGTTGTTATATTGGGCCCCACTTTCAATACTGTTTGTGGCTGCAAATGTTTTGCTGTGGACATAGTGGTTTGTTTCCAGTTGTTTCCTCTCCTGTAGCATCGAGCCGTAAGCCTCTAATGTTTTATTCCACAAATTTTGTTTTTCTCTTTATCTGTTACATTTGTCAGTCACCCTATACAAAAGAAAAAATCTCAAAGCAACGAAGCAGTATAAAATGCAATAAATAAAAGCAACGTGAAACTGGAACAATGTAAAACAATGAACAATGCAAGAGACATTAAATGCTGATGCAATAACATATTAATGCTCATGCAATAACATTAATAAGCACAACTCCTATTCACCCCATTAAACGATGAGTAGCAACTCTGGAGGCAACCTAATGACCTAAGTGAATAAAATGGTTTCAGCCTGGTGCCTAAAGACTGACAATGATGGTGCCAGTTGCAAATTTGTCCTGCTTTTTACAGTATAAAAGTGCCCCTTCAGATGGCAATAATGAGGTAACATTGGAGGAGAATCTCAAAACAACTAATAAAGTGGAAGTGACATAAGGAAGGTACAGTATAAATGCACCGCTGATGCACTAATTATTATTTCAATGACATGTTGCAAAATGCGCCACAAAGAAACCCACCAGCCTTGAAGGGCCCTATATCGAACCTGCCAGAGGAGTAGGAGTACTCGCAAGGCAATTTCTAGACAAGCAATCAAAGCATGTTCTGCAGCACATTACAAAAATATCTTTATTTGCCACACTCTAAATATTTGAAAGTGGGTTTTTTTGCTGGCAGAATATTCCCTGATGAGACATAGTAATGGAGACTGAGTGGATCAGACTGTCAGCTCACATACATCAGTATAATTCTGCAGAAATATCACAAAAAGACTTCTGCTGCCAATAAAATAAAATAAAAAGCCTATCACTTTTTATGAGCTGGAGAACGACATAATACATGCAGCAGAAGCATCAATTTCACAAAGTGGCAAAGGTCCTTTAAGTTCTGATTTAAATCTCAGAGGTGAGGAAGATTTTGAGCACCAAAGACTTGGCCAAAATTCATTAGTTACAGGGTCACAATTCAATTGCGCATTTGATCTATACTTGATGCAACTTCCACAAAGACTTCCAAACAGGAGTGTGCTAGGCCATTGCTGAAAGTCATATTGTTTGAAGTTTTAGAATGCAGCAGTTGGGTTAGTGACAAAGTGTGGTGGACTCACCCTATTCCCCTACAAAAGTGTATCGGCCTGTAAGATCATCTAGAAAAATTGTATTTGTGGCGTGACAACCTACGGAATATCATAGGGCAGTGGCCTCAAAATAGGCATTTTCTGCTATTGTCCCTGTATTATGGAATGTCCTTTGCATAGGTGACACAATAATCATCAGTTGCTTCTTTCTGTCCAAGCTTTCCCTGACACATGAGATCAGATCCTGCTTTATGTGTTTGAATCCCCTCATTCCCATTCTATTTTATATCTTTTCATACTGCTTGGGAGTTTCATTGTTGTTTTGGGCTGCATTTATTTAATGACATTGGGGTGTTAATACTGTACACCACACAGAGATGTAAAAAATATTAAACAGTTTAGAAATCCTTTTAAATAAATAAGGGGAAACAGTATGGTACAGGATTTCATGGTTTTATTGTTTTACCTTTTTGTAAACCACTTTGAGGTTTTGTACAGTCAAGTGGTCTAAGAAAATTTTATGAAATGAATGAAACAAAATGAAAACATCAACCCATCAGTGAGAGGCACAGTCCTACTGGTGGATAACAACTCAAGCAGCTTTAAAATAGGATCAGACAAATTCATGTGTGTCAGAGCTGCTTCCAGATCCTAGCTCACAGAGGATCACGCTAGCCAGCGGTCACTTGTAAAAGTCTTTATTGAGTAACAGTTTCCATTCTCAAGCTGCTGCGCGCAGCTCTACGTCTTAAGGGTTAGACCGGCGAAGCTCCGTCTGAGTCTCCGCCCCCTGTGCACCAGCTTACTAACCTAGCCTTACTCCACCTTTTCCGCCTGACCGTTCTTCTCTGGGTCCCTCTGCCCCCCGTGGTCTCTTCCTTCCGGGATTCTTCTGACGCTGACCCCCCGGACCCTCCTGTCTCCTTGCGCCGGGCTTTAGGACCTGGCTCCCTTTCCGGGCTGCTTACTGCGCCACCTTCCTGTGCATTTGAACTTGGCGCGCGCGCCCAACCTTCCACTTTCCGCCTGACCGTTTCTTCGCTCCCCGATGGAGGTGTGGCCACTCCTGACTCGTGCCCTCCCTCCTGTTGCGAGCTGCCAGCGCTTGATACCTGGCGCCCTTCCTCTCCCCTGCTCTCTGTTGGTGACGCTGGTCCCGATTTCCAACTGCTCCCCTCTGAGCCCCCTCTGGACCCTTCTTCCTGGGGTGTCCCCCTAGGCTCCCCCCTTGCCCTGGCCACTGGTGCTCCTTTCTGTGAATCTTCTGATTCACTGGAAAGACTCGGAGATCTCGGGTCGTCGTCATCACTCATCTTTTCTTCTGCCTCCTCCCCCTCGCTCTCTGTTTCCTCCCTTGCCCTTGCCTCTGCTCCTGAACCCCTGACAATGTGGAAAATCCATGTGACAATTAGTCATAGTGGGTATCTACTGCCTCCAGTGCCTATGAAAACCAGTTACTGTCATTTTGCATTTCTTGGTGCAGAAAGTATTGATCTGATGTGTACAGATCTTTCCTATTCTAATTAATCCAAGACGGTTCTGGGAGTTTCTCTGTGTGAAAGAAACAAGCAGAAGGTTCGTGATGTTTGGGTTATTCCTTCAGAGAAGCTGAATACAGCTGGCTTAAACTGGTTCTCTTATCTCTTTCTGTCAAGGTCATGCTGACTATAAAAGTAAGGCCAGGAGGAGCCTGGTTTTCACTTTCTTTTTCTATCTCTCTTTCTTCTGGTGTGGTGTTCTGTACATAGTATGGTTAGTGTTAAGGTTTTAGACTTATTATAAGTTACTGTAAGTTAAAGTTAAGTCTGCTGCAACTGGATTTCTTATGTACAGAGCCAATCCTGAATGTATTGGATTTGTGACCATTATGCTCATTTCCCTTCAGTAGCAGTAAAGCTCTGCTGAATGAAATATAATTTCCTCTGATCTATTTTTTGGGAATCCTGGAATGTTTAAGTTTTTACTCTGCTAACTATACAATGGAATCTGCTCTGGATCAATATTGAGTAGAATTTCCAATGACAGTTGCTAGGGTTCATAAGTGGGGAGAATGCTGTTGCACTCATGTCCTGCCTGGTGTAAAAGGTAAAGGGAAAGGGACCCCTGACCATTAGGTCCAGTCGTGACCGACTCTGGGGTTGCAGCACTCATCTCGCTTTATTGGCAGAGGGAGCCAGTGTACAGCTTCCGGGTCATGTGGCCAGCATGACTAAGCCACTTCTGGTGAATCAGAAACACCGTTTACCTTCCCACCAGAGCGGTACCTATTTATCTACTTGCACTTTGACATGCTTTCAAACTGCTAGGTTGGCAGGAGCAGGGACCAAGCAACAGGAGTTCACCCCATCGCGGGGATTCGAACCACCAACCTTCTGATCGGCAAGCTCTAGGCTCTGTGGTTTAACCCACTGCACCACCCCCGTCCCTGGGGGCTACCTAGCAGCATCCAATTGGCCAGTGTGAGAATACTTAGTACAGTAGGCTGGAGTGAACGACCTTCAGGTCTTCACTTCTAGCTCTAAGTTTTTATGTGATTGTGACTTTGAGGTTCTCTCCTTCTCCAGATAGGAAGTGTGCTTGAATTATGATTGAAGAACCAAGCTTAAAATGTCTTCATAGGATTTGTGGTGGGGGCTTTTAGTAAAGGAAAAATAGGGATGTGATGAGATTGCATGGGTGGGCATGAACACCTAAAAGCAACCTACAATGTGATAAACATCAATAAGGCCAATTAAACATTTATCAAGGACTATGACATGGCAAGAGAATCAATCACATAAGCCTCAGATTCAAATGACAGCTTGAAGATTTTTCAAGCACTTCAGCAAAGAATCTATCATTTTTACTTCCAACAGATGTCACCTGTAAGTGAGGGAATCACCTCCAGTTCCTGTAAGATAACTAGTGAAACGTAGCATTGCAAAGTGCAGACTCTGGAAATTTTATCATAATTCTCCAATAGTTTATGTTTTCATAATGCCTCAGGTATTAACTCCAGATGTTCAGGAATTTGATGACTCCATTGGGTCTGGGTTTTCTTTCCCCTCATGTTGTGAAGTTCCCATTTCCTTAACTACTACCGAAGTTGTGAAAATTTGCCACCTAAAATGAAAACTTTATAGCACAAAAGAAAAGAAAGACCTTCTGGGTGCCATTTAACACCTGAACAATTGGAAAAGCACAGCATGGCTCTGAATGGAATTAACAGCACACACACTGAACACTAGGTACAATTATTTATTTTGGGGGGTTTGCTTTCCTATCACATCAGCTGCGTATAGATTGAGTTATCACCATTTTCCCTAAATAAATCGGATGCTGTTTTACATACTAGCAGGTCGTATCAACTTTGCCACAACTGCCTGAAGGGCTTAAAAGGGAATGCACGCAAAATGCAAAACCTGATCAGGCATACATCGCCACAGTGCTACTCATGGAATAAGAAAAAATGGTGTTTAAGCAAATCATTTTGGCAGGTGATTAAAAGGCTACAAAATGGTGGTCCGTGATGTAGGTGATGTATATATGCTGTTTTGTTGCAGTTTTCCCTAAATGGAGCATGTTGTGACAGCGAATGGAGAAGGAGACCACAGAAAGATAAAGAAGTGCTCCACATGAGGCCTGGGGGCTGGAGCCTGGGAAATGTGGGCTGGAGGAAGAGAGTAAGCCTCTCCATGAATCCTGCCTTGCCCCTGCAGGTACCTGATAAAAAGAGGTCAGAACAGATTGTTGATTAGAAGACCATATTCCTTCCTCATAAAGCCTAGTGACCCAGATGAACATCTATCTCCTCCTACCCAGCCAGCTCTGAAGGAGATCCCCATAATATTGAGAGAGCCTTTCCCTCAATTCTGCTAAATTGTTCTGAGTACAATGCACCCAGTCATTATTCTGAAGAAGAAACCTTACCACGCCTCACATAGAAGTAGCGTCTCCATTCCTATCCTGGCCCCCAGCATGCAGTCTACTCATATTCTTTGAGAGAAAACTTATATGGAGGGGAGTGGCTCATCCCTTCTGTTTAGCATTGATCCTGAGATCATGGCTGAAAGACTGTTTTAGCCTTTAAAGAATCCTGAATGCCGACTGGCCTCATGATTCTTATTTTTGGACAATAAGGTGATTAGGTTCTTTGGGAGGCAGACATTAAAGCATGACTTGTGCAGTGGAAATTCCAGCTGCGTATTTTCGAAAACAAATTTATTGTCACCGTCTACCCAACATTTAAGTGCTGGTCCCAAGCTTGAGCCAAACCCAAGCAAATAAATCTGAACTATCATAGGAGAGCAGCCTGAGAATGCATTTGTAAAGTGCTCATTGAACTAAGAGCCAGAGTTGAAAGCATTTGTCAAAGCACATTAATGAGGCTTGTGTCACACCTGTGGCTCTGGGATGCAAGTGCACCTGCAGGGCTTTGTCTCAGCAGGAGCTCAACTTTTTCTCCTCTTTGATATTTTGGTTCCTTGCATCTGGGTCATTTTCACTTAGTGAGCCTCCTGCTCATGATGGAAACTAGAGCACACAGAAATGCTGTTTACCTTCCCACCACAGCGGTACCTATTTATCTACTTGCCCTGGCATCCTTTTGAACTGCTAGCTTGGCAGAAATTGGGACAGAGCAATGAGAGCTCACCCTGTTGTGGGGATTCAAACTGCTGACCTTACTGTGTTGGTTTTTTTTTTAAAAAAAATAGCTTTATTTTTAACAGCTGCATTTATTGTTTCATTGAGTATTTTTACATTTTTTTCCTTTTATGGTGCCGTGATTTTTTAAAATAGCTTTATGCGAATCACCCCGGAAACATAGTTGAAAGGGGACCTAAACTCCTAATAATAATAGGTGGTATTGCTTTGTAGTGAATGAATATAAAACACATCCCAGTATCTTCCCCCACCACCAACTTTCTGCCTCATAGGCCTCTGAATTTGGCTCTCCAGAGAAAATAAAATACTGTTACGTGCAGTGTACATAGGCCCTGAAAAATGAAAAGAAAACGAGAGGGAGAAATTAAACTGTGTCGCACATTACATGTTAGAATTGGATTTTTGATGTGAAAATGTTAGTGACTACTGCCAATTTGAGACAAATGTCAAAGTTTTAGAAATGAGTTATATTAAGTTGTTAGGGTATAGAATAGCTTTTGCGCAACTTGTTATATAAATTAACTCTGCATTGTATTGAGATGTTCAGATCTGTTTTCTAAGCAACCAGAGAGTGCCCTTGTGAATATCTGTTTGCATTATATACAGGGCTTTTTTCAGCTGGAAATTGCTGGAACTCAGTTCTGGCACCTCTCAGGTGGGTGCCATTGCCATTCTAAGAGAATAAGGGAGGTGTTCCAGAACCTCTTTTTCTAGAAAAATAGCACTGATTATATGTATCACCTCAAAGGTTCACCCCACTGAAGGTAGAGAAACCTACACACTGTCACCAAATGGCATTTTTTCTGCTCTCTTGCCAGCCATGTGGTCCTGATCTAGCTCCTGGATATATCAGAAAGACATTTAATGATCCAGCAGGAAGGCAGTTCCTTATCTGGGCAAAGGTTAACAACACACACTTATTGATGCTAGATGGGCTAAGATAAAGCTCTGCCTTTCCCAGGTGAGTAATATGTGGGAAAGGAATGGGTGATCCTGTAATTGGCTGTGCTCTCCACCGTAATAGGCATCCACAACCCTGCTGAAGGGCCAACTGCCTTTTCTGCAAAACTTTTCCAGGCAGTAAGAAATCACCAAGGTCTAGGACTGAATAGCAAACAGGTCAGAAGGGCAGAAAAGGTGCAAGAAATCATGGCTAATACAAAGGCTAACAGACTAGTTACCCTTTCTAATAATGCAAGGCCCAGGGGCCATTGGAAGCCAAGGGGTGATGGGTGCAAAACTACCTGGAGCAATACATTAACAGTGGCAGGCCATAGTAGTCTTTTTGCTCAGAATTCCTTTGGACCACATAGCTTGGCATTTGTAGGATTTGCCAGTGAAGTTAACTCTCTTTATTCAAAGAAACAAAGCAGAAGGTCCCTAGCTTCCCCAAGGAAAGAAGGCTCAGAGCCATGGGAGTGGTGGTGGGGCAATGATGAGTGGTCAAAGGGAGCCGGCTGAGAGGAGGAGGTGTTGGAAGCTGCAGAAGCAACAGGGTTTAGTGAGCAGGAAGAGGCTGGGGCAGACAGCAGTCCAGAATCAGAGGCAGAAGTGAAGGCTGGAGAGGAGGCAGAGATTAGGCAGACTGGTGAGGAAGCCAAGCTGTCTCCCCCTCCTGCGATGGGCAGCTCCTCTCCCCCTGGTCTTCCAGAATCTGAAGAGGTATGAAGAGGGTGGAACAAAGACAGGCAAGAAGACGGTGGAGCCTTCCCCAAGAAGGAACCAGGGGAGAAGGAGACTTAGAGAGCTATGGGAAAGCCTTCCATCCTCGCAACTACCTCATTGGGCAAGACCTGCTGGAAAGGGTTGCTGTGATCACTGAGCTGTTTTGGTGTCTGAATAAAGAGTTAGTTCACTGGCACCAGGTGTTTTAATGCTGACCTGCTCTTGACTCCAGCTCCTGACCCCTGAAGTTGCTGGGAAATGAATTTGGAACCTTCTGCATACAAGACAAATGCTTTACCACTAAACTACGACAGTCCTTCCATCCTCAGTTTCTGTGCACCACTACATAACTTCTCTAGATCAGATCAGACTTAATTTAGATAAATCATCAGCCTAAGGCATATTGGCTAACAAACTTACAATACATTTCTTTCTAAGGTGAATGCATATCACGGCACAGCACAATTTATAACGGCATGCATTTTCCACAGCTGGGGCTCCACAAATATATAAATGTTGCATAGTCGGATTTCTACAGCAATGCCCCTGCAGGTGCTGGGAAGAGATTGCTTGGTGTCTTAATCTCAATGAGGCTTTAGGAGGTATTAAATCATGGAGAAAGCTCTCGACATACAAGGTAAATACTGTGCAAATGATGACATCTGTAAATACTAAATCTTTGAGAGATTCAGCCTGTTGTTCATATGCTTATGCGCCTGAACACAAGACCCAATTTGTTTTGAACATCAGTATGTTAGGGCCCCTCAAACCACCTGCATAAACCAAGGAACAATCCCTTCCTGGCTTCAAAATGCTACACAGTTCTATTTTATTTTTGTGGTGAGACAACCCACTGTTCTGGACTCTTAATCATGTCCTGCTCCAAAAAACATTTTTTAGGTAGCATATTCTTTTTTAATCCAAGCACTTTAAAACTGCAGAAAAGCTGTCACAAGGATGTTTAATTTTATGGGCGTAAATCCCACTTCTCCTGTAATATATGTTGCTAGTGTTCCTGGTGGAGCGCCTAACAAGGATCTTAACATTTTATTTTGTGGGATTTCCAGTGGCTCTCAGTTAAGCCCTAAACCCTTCACCTCATAAATCAGCTCATTATTCCACCTTATTTGATAGAAATATTGTATGCAGCTGCTAAGTGATATCCAGCACACCATCTGACTGGTAATTAGTAAGGTCAGTTTTGTTGCCTTATTAAAAGATTGCTGCTGTCACGTTTATATTAGTAAGCAATTTGTCAGGATGTCCATCAATGAAGGATGTCCCCCCAAAAAATCAAGGGAAGCATATTCTTACCCCACACTTTAGTACTTCGCTAAGGGGTAAGATGTTCTGACTCAGCACACAGGTCACCTGAGTCACTTCCAGGTGCATTAATCCTGATTTGTTTGCAGAAAGGTTATACAATGTCAGTTTATTAAGCATTTGTTCTGAACTGCTTGTAGGGAGGTGATACGATTTCCCCATCATTTTCCTTACTGCAAAACATCTTATGGGGGGGGAGGGGCAGGTTGGTTGTACATATGCACCAAATCTGCTTGAATTGTGCAACCTGAATTTGTGGGTAGATTATCAAATCCTACCTACAAAATAGAAACTGCCTGGAAGTGCCCCTGTTCAACCTTCCCCACAACAGTGAGATGCTCTGTGGATGGTATTCAACTAATGTGTCCCAACAGCACAAAAATTTCCACTTGCAGAATGCTCCAGAGGGTTGGAAGAACCCCAAGAACATATTTAAATGGTAGGCAGGGAAAAGATGTTCCATTGTGCAACCAGATAGCCATGCACTGATGGAACGCTCACACAGCGCTATGCTGGACACAACCCTGTGTTTCTATTTAAACCATGGGTGGGCAAACTAAGGCCCGGGGGCCAGATCTAGCCCATTGCCTTCTAAATCTGGCCTGTGGACGGTCCAGGAATCAGCGTGTTTTTACATGAGTAGAATCTGTCCTTTTATTTAAAATGCAGCTCTGGGTTATTTGTGGGGCATAGGAATTCATTCATTTTTTTCTTCAAAATATAGTCCAGCCCCCCACAAGGTCTGAGGGACAGTGGACAGGCCCACTGCTGAAAAAGTTTGCCTGATTTACACTATAGTCGTTATTTCTAAATTTACATCTATGCATGTAAACTAGCATTTGCTAATTTTATGTAACTCCGGTTCCTCTTTTGTCTTCATTTAGGAGCAATACATTTCTCCCTTTTTTGGCAATATGTTAAATAGCCACTCTGCAGGGACCCTACGGAAGATCCACAGCTCTAAACAAACTTCTCTTAATGGACCACTCTCTATCTATCTATCTTTCATTAAGAGACAATTAAATAGATTTTGCTGAGGCCTTCCAGCAGAGCTTCGAGCCAGACAAAAGCGGGAGGGGGAGAGAGAGAGAGAGTGAGACTGCAAACCCCAAGGATACATATAAAATCAATACAGCGGTCTAACTCAATAGCGTGTTCCTGCAATCCATGCAAACCAGGCTCACAAATTCCTCAGGTTTAAAGATGGATTCTCATCAATCCACCAGCCAATGCTTCTGCAAGCAGCAGTTTGTTTCAGCCATGGTGGGGATAAGCAGAGAAGAGCATAGAAATAGCAATGCTAGATGCAGATTCGAAGACTTTCCAAATTCAGGGGTCTGTGAGGCAGAAGGAGGGGGGGAGATATTGGGATGTGTTTTACATTCATTCACTACAAAGCAATGCCACCTATTATTATCAGGAGTTTAGGTCCCCTTTCAACCATGTTTCCAGGGTGATTCGCATAAAGCTATTTTAAAAAATCACAGCATCATAAAAGGAAGAAATATAAAAGTACTCAATGAAACAGTAAATGCAGCTGTTAAAACCATTAGAACTTTAGAAGCCTGAGAGAATAGGAAATGGCAGTAGCTCAGCAGCAGAGCATCTGCATTGTATGCAGAAGGTGCCAGGTTCAGATTCCAGTATCTCCAGGTAGGACTGAGAATGTGCCTGGTCTGAAAATCATGGAAAGCTGCTTCCAGCCAGTGTGGACAATACAGAGCTAGATAGGCCAATGGCCTGGCTCAGTATAAAAATGCCTCCTTTATTCCTCTGCTTATACAGAATCAAAAGTTCACTACTGCAGCCCGTGTTTTGTTAGCCCCAAAATGGAAAATGAGCGAGGTTCCAACCAAAGTAGAGTGGCAACTTAAATTGACAGAATACGTGCAGCTTGCAGATTTAGCATATAGAATAAGGGAACAAGAAGAGCCTACATTTAGAGAATATTGGAAAACGTTTATTGAATATATGGGAAATATCTGTGTACAGCTGAAAACACGGGCGTCATTGAGATAAATTCAACAGTGTAAATAAGTTATGATGCATGTAATAACAGAATACTGAATGGTAGCTTCCATAAAATATGCAGGGATTTATGATATGTAAAATGAACCATGGAAAGAGAAGATGAGAAGTCATTGATATTTTAAGGATGTAAAAATGAGTACTTTAAATTGTAAAACAGAAAAGTTAATAAAACATATATATATACAAAAAGACAAGTTCTCACCTAGCACCAAAATGTGAAACAATTTGGGTGCCAAGTTATATAGATACAGATATATAGTCTTATATAAATGCATTTTGCTTTCCATTGTTCAAGTAGTGAAGTCTACTTCTCTGCCAATCACTGGCGTAATTCCTAATCTTCTGAGAATTTTGTCTGCCAATTTGTCCATTTTTGTTATGCCCAGTGTTTTAAGTAACCATTGTCTGACTGGAGCTGTGTTGTCATTCTCACTGATAAAGGCCCCTTGAGACAAGCATACTTGTCTAAAGAGGGATTCTTGGACTGCTGACACAATTTGACACAGTGCAGACGCTAACAATGCTACTCTGATGGGTTGAGATTATTTGAGAGTTATACAAGGCGCCATTCCAGAGTGGATAACCAGTTCCAGAATTCCTTATCTTACAGCTGGGAGTGGACAGAAGGTAGATTGGGATCTACTGACAGATCTCTGGTCATTTGCCACAGACTGGCAAAGATTTCTGACACCCAATTATTTAGCAAGAAAATGACTTTTTTCCCCCTCCCACCTAATTTAGGCTGCCGAAATGAAGAAAGCTATCCAAGATTAGACTTTTGTGTGAAAGGATGTGAGTCGAGTTCACTTCCAGTACTAGAGAAACACATTTCTAGGCTTTTTCATTTGATCTCTTACATTGATTGGCACCTACTGTAGCTAGTCAGTCTTGGGGTTCCACTAAACCTCAAAGTAGATTCAACAAACCTCAAGTTTGCAAACCTATCTCAGCAATATATCAATACACCAGTAATGTTGACAACCCAATGTGGTGTCATTTATGGATTCATTTATCCCAAAGATATCCAATGAGGCTAACAAAGCTAGATTCTTTTTAACGGTAATGATAAACCAAGATATATATTTTTAAGCAATATAAAAGATCAAATCTGTGACATTTCAAAAATATAAGATCCAGCAGTTGTGCTTTTTATTTTCATTTAATTGCCTATTTTTCCGAATATTGGGCTCTGGCATGCTGCTTTTTGTGGGTGAAGCAGAGTTCCAGAAGGAAGGAAAATCTCTGAGTAGGAGACCCCATAGCCTCTTCAGAATGTCTATCATTAATATATAGACATGCAGCCCAGTCTCCGAGTGATGAGATGCCAGCACATACCTCAGGTTTGCTTTCCTTGGAAGGAAGGTCACTGGTGATGTTGATGTCTATACGATATGTAGAACATAGGAAGTTGCCTTATAGTACATCGGATGCATCCGTTCATCTAGCTCAGTACACTGTATGGCAGTGGATCCCCAGGGTTTCAGAGCAAGTATGTTTTCAATCCTACCAGGAGATGCCGGGTATTGAGCCTGGGACCTCCTGCAGGGAAGGCAGATGCTTAACACAGAGCTACAGACTTTCCCTGTGGTTTTATTTACACATATATACAGGCTGAGCATAAGATGGAAGGGTTCACGGCATTAACAGATCTCACTCCCCCACTAGGGCTGAATCTAGATATATATTTTAAAAATGCTGTGAAAAATGCTTTTTTTAAAAAAAAAAGTTTTAAAATATGTATTGAATTTGCCATTAGCTCACCATCGCCATCTAGTGTCAAATTTTTATAATGCACTTTAAAGGTTGTATTTGCAGCTGTACAGCTGAGTCCTAGGTTTCCAGCAGCAAGGAATAACAAAACCACAACTCTGGATGCAGCACAGAAAGCAAATCGGGCCTCTGTGTTTTCTCAGCTCCAGCCACAGGACTAGGCTCTGGTTTATTGTTCTCCTGTACCCACTATTCATCAACTCCAGCCAGTAGAGTGAAAGAACACCTGTCCCCTTCTTCTGAAAGCATCTCTGGCTATTCATTTCTATGGCAACACACCTGGACCTGGCCAACTCTTTTGTTATGCAGAGAGATGCTTAACAGACTTGGATGGGGCCAGTAATTTGGGAAAGAGATTGATCTGTCGATTTCAGCAGTTCCTTCTTCTACAGAATCCCATCTTACAGTTATAAAGCCACAGACTTGGAGAGGACCCACAGGTGTAGGTGGGACGGCATTGATCTTCTGTTTTCCAAAAGTTGTGCATCACTGCTAGTACCAAGAGGAAAAGGCAAGGCAGTGGGAAAACCTGCATAGGATTAGCTCCACTGCGGTGCTCACACCATGGACAGCTCCCCACTGCCTTACCAATGCAGCCCCATTTGCTCTCTACCACTGGTCACTATGAAGTGCAAGAACCCCTAAAACTCAGTACTGAAGCTGCTGTCAAGCAGCACAAGCTAATCCTCAGCTCTCCCCCCAGTGGGCCCACATCAAGTGTATTTTGCTTTCTGCACATCCTACTGACTTTTAGAGCACTGGTGTTAATCTGGTGGGCCAAACCCAACAAGTAGGTCATGCCTTGCCCCGAGATGGTTCACACCACATGAATGGCACAGTGTTTGCAGATGTTCAGAGTTTCTTCTTAAAGAGGATGGGAGAGGCAGTGAGAAAAGTGAATAGCAAATGGAATTATCTTCCTTCTCTTCATCTGCAAGAGAAGGAAGATAATTTTGGAAAGTCTATTGCCTCCCTGACAAGCTGTACCTGCACAAATGCCCTCTTCTATGCAGCTAGGGTTGCCTCCAGACTATCATCATTTTGTTGAAGGGGTTCAAGTGCTTCGGGTTCACACAGTTACAGTGAATTGAAGTGCTCTATGTCACAGATCCGCTTTTTAAATTAAAGAACCCCCAGTCTCTTTCTGATCAGGCAAGTGATTGGGAAATGCACTGAAAAGTGTGGAATGGGTGGGTGATTCCTGGGAAGATGTCGGAAGTGTATCTTGATAAACATTTGTTGTTGTATAACTTCCCCACAAACAAATCAGAACACTTAATGAAGACCAGACATAGTGTGGCCTCCTTGTAAGCTTTGTGCAAGCAAATCTGAAGAGACCCTAGGAAAGTACAGGGGCCCTGCTTTCTGTTGCATATTATCACCTGAAGGGAGAAGAGGGGGAGACACAGGCACATGGGAAATGAGAAGTGGGCCCCGTGCTGCAGTTGAGGGTTAAAACTGGGTTCTGGTTCTGAAAAGGTTCAGAACTACTACCTTCGAAGATCGGCTGACCCTCAAGCTGCAAACCCCTTCCTTGCTTTTTCAAATTCAGATTAAACTTTTGTGTTCACTACAGCTATGCTCCCCCGTGTGTTTTGCACATAAAAGGCACACACTCCCTTTCCTCTCATAAAAGTAAAATCCGCACTATCACTTCAAATTTTATATCCCTCTCTTTTCAAAAGAGGTGAAATATAGGCCACAGTTTGCCTATTTCCAGCAGCTGCAAAGTGGTGTTCTGACCGTAATGACATCCTTCTGCCTCCCATGATATGTTTTTGCTTCAACAGCTCAGGGAGTTTGCAGCAGTGATAAAAACCCATCAGCCCTGCAATGGAACGCAACATTTCCGTTTATTGCCATTGTACTTATAGGGTAAAGATATGTTGAAGAGGGAGAATAAGTCACCACGTATTTACGCAGTGTCACAGCAGGAGACTTTAAGATTCTCCCTGTCTTCTGTTTACCGCCTTGATCTATTTGATTAAATTTATACATATGGTGCTTTGCAATAGAAAAAAAGACACCCTTATGTTCAAAGAAAGATTTCAAAAGCAAGGTATGTTCCTGGAACATACAAGCTTTTATGCAAGCAAAAAGGTTTGTCACAGTGGGTCATATCTTAACTCATGAATTCTGCTTCCTGCCTCCAGCAGTGGCCAATGACTGATGCCTTAAAGAAATATTAGGGAAAGCCCATGATGCATTGAGGCATCTGAATTTTCTGCTATGCATAGGACTGGACAGAGCATTCTGGACTCTAATGAAGTGAGTTCTAAGCCTGGTGTGTGAGATTTAATCACCTTTTTCATAATACATAGTTCTTGGGTTACTATAAGCTGTAAACTTCTTATATCCTTTTAAGCTGGAATCCCATTGGGATTAGCTGCACTTAGTAGTTCCCAGTTGGAAGATCTCAAGCACAGCTGACCTTTGGAAGAAAGTAGGACTTGCAGCTGGCACTGAATTCAAATTCAACCCCAACTGCAAGCCCTACTTTGGGCAGGGTTTTTCCTCTGCAGACTGAGAAAATTGTCTTTTGCAGGTGGAGTTTGAAGCCACACCTTCAAAAGAAGAAAGGAAAGCATTTGGAGTACATTTAGAGTGCACTTCCAGTTCTTTCTTTTGAAGCTGGGTCATCTGATGTCATTGTGATATCAGATAACTGACAGGTGGAAGGCCCCACCCACCTGTTAAAATGGTCTGCAGGTTGAGGGGCTTCCGCACTCCTGCTCTTAAAAAAAAGTTTAACAAGCTTTGTAAGTTGCTTGCATCAGAGAAAAGACTGCTCTCCATATATAACTGACTGCTAACTTATCCAAATTACTCTAGGATTTCATCTCATGATGTAACACAAGCAGTTGAATTTTACATTGAAAAGTAAAAGAAGTCAAAAGGGTAGAGGCATTCAAAAGACACTGATTAGCAGATGAGTTCATGGTGTCCAGCTTGTTTTCTTTTGTTCATGGTGTCACATATTTGTAATACAAAGGCATAGCCCAGAGTGCTTTTCTTGTCAGGAAGAACAAAAATCAAACCATTGAATGGTGCTCAGTCGCATATGATAAACCAAGGAAGTAGGAACCATTTCCAGCCAGAAGGCTACATTCCAGTCTGGACAACCTTCTAGGAACCTCAGACAAGGCCAGAGGCAAAAATGGGCATAGCAATGAATAAAAATGTTACCTTCATAAGGTAGGCTAGCTTCTACACACACATCCCTTTCTATCTTCCAAACTAGGCAACCAAGAGTATAAGAACACATTTCAGACAGGCAGAAATGCTCAAGGAGGATAATGAAGCTAGGCTGTGCCTCAGGAAAGAGTTTGTGGCTGTGGAGAGTGTGTGGCTTGGAGAGAGGTCCAGGAGCCAGATTAGAGAGGCCTGGAAGAGGGTGCATTTAGCTGCTGACATTAGGTTCCCTATCCCTGCAATAAATCAAGATCCAGTCCGCACCTGAGTGTCTGAACATGGAGGAAGAGAATTTCCAGTCCTTTATAAAAAGTGGCAGACTAAACACTTGCCTACCCTCAAACTTCAGTTGTGATAGACTGAAGTTATTCTTCAGCAAGAACAGACACGAGATGTCTGGTGCAAGGAGGGAAACCAGCTGTAATTTAGAGGATTGGACATGCCATTTCAGATCCTTCAATCCTCCACCATGTAGAGAGTGCTTTAGTCCACACAAATTCATCTGTGCTGATTTTTCACTGTGGCACACAGACGACAGTAATTGCCAAGTGCTGAGTAACCTAAATGGCTACTTTTCAACTGCAAACATGAGTCTGTTCCAGGGGGGAAGGTACCTGCTTTTTCTTGGGTTGTTCACCCCGTTCTCACAGTACACTACAGTGCCAATGCAGGAACTTGGGAAGCATACCGTTGATTGACCTGAAGTCATTTAAGCGAGTTTGAGTCGTTGCATCAACTGGGCATGCCATTATCCCAATAAAAGACATGCATGGAGCAGTAGAACCTAAGCCCAAGTGAGGTGAATCCAAATTAACCTGGCCGTCCCCAGTTCCCCAGTACAAGTGAGTGAAGTTCTTCAGTGTTACCTTGATGTGCAATAGATGAAAAACTCTCCTCTTTACCTTCCTCATGATCTCACACTTCTGACCATTCCTTATGTCATGTGTTAACACATTTAAAATAAATGCAACATTAAAATGATCCACTGGTTGCCACTGAGCTTAAAACTACTCAGGGCCTCTCCAGACCAGGGTGTTGCTGTTTTGATTTTTGTTATGGGTGTATATATTCTGCAATATGTCACTGATGTGATAATAGCACATTAGCAGTAGATTTATACTCAACTGTCCAGACATCATTCTGCTTTATTAGCTGTTCTTCTGTTCTTCCCCAGTGTTCCTGTATTCTTGCTGTATGGAGGGACACTCTTGCACTATAGCACAACAAAAGTGGGACAAAAAAATAAACCCGAACATTTGTGGTATAAAAAGTTACATGATTTACAGCAGGAAGTTACAGGACCTTCTCTGATTGGAAGTATGTATCCATGAAACTTTTGTAGGCACAAACAGTATTGAAAGAGGGATTGCGTATAACTGCGTCAATACCATAATGAGCACAATCAAAATAAACAGGACTTTGGGGGAGGGGGCGGTCCCTAGGAGATGAAAAAAAATACCAGGCTGAGCAAGGCTTTCAATGCCAGATCCTTCAGCTATATCTTTGTTTTGAACAGTATTTCTGGAAGCATTTCTTGGCTGTTTTTATGGGATGCTGATTCACTGGTGCTTAGTGAAAGCTTTCTGTCATGACTCAGTTTCAGTCAATGGTGTGAAAATGCCTATGTCTTAATCAGATTGCTGAGTGGATTTCTGACATGCTAAACCAGCTCGAATGCTTTTTTTGTGTGCGTATGTGCCTTTCTAAATAATTTCACCAATGTTTTCTTCAAAGTAAGCAATGAGAGCAGCTTGATATAGTGTGGGCCTTTTCATCTGATCCTTTAAAAAGAAAGAAAGAAACAACCCTATTTTAAAAGATTAAAGGAATAAGAAATTGTGTGCCTTTTCTCGTTGTTGAAAGGATGCATTTATGAAGGGCCTTGTTTACATCAAACTAAATGCATCACAATGGACCACGTTTGCTTTGTCTGTAAGGGTGTGTTGTGGTGCCCTCTGGTGGCTCAGTCCACACAGATGTAAAAAAAACAAAAATCGCAAACTGCAGAACAGGAACATAGGAAGCTGCCTTATACAGAGTCCACGATTGTATAGAAAAGGGCTAAATGTAGTATTCACTATAGCACACAATTCAAAACTGCATTTATACAGAGCCTGGTCATTGGTTCATCTAGTTTAGGATTGTCTACACGGACTAGCAGAAGCTTTCTGGGATTTTTTCAGACAGGGAACATTCCCAGCCTTACCTGAGGTTTCTGGGGATTGAGAACCTGGGACAATCCGAATGCAGAGTAGATCCTTTTCCATTAACCATGGCCAGGCAAACGTCAAGTGTGGTCCACACACCCTAGCAAGTGTGGTTTTAAATGAGGCTCTCCTATACCACAGTAATCCAGCAAAATCAGTAAAATACCTGTTAAAAGCTTGTTCCTTTTAACTGGTGCCAAAGTTTTCCCCTTCTCCCTCCCCATCCTTTTTTCCTTTTGCACTCTGCTGCCTGGTCTCCTCTTTGGAGAAGGGCAGTAACTCAGACAGTACAGCACATGCATTGCATTCAATCTCTGGCATCCACTTGCAGGACTAGGAAAGGCCCCTGCCTGAAACCCAGGCAGATTCCTACTCTCCATTTTCAACAATGCTGGTTTTGATGCACCACAGGCCTCCCTTGGTATAAGGCTGCTTCCTATTTTCTCCTTGCCCACCCCCCTCCCTCCTTTGGAAGCAAAAGAAATTAATCCGGCAAACTGATAAAGTTTGGCCCGGCTAATTCAATTCCATCACCAAGGAGTGCAAGTAAGCATTAGGTGAATGGCCTGATGAAGGAAAGTTATTTAATTTATTTCAATCAGCAAAGAGCCAGAGATATGCAAAGGTTCCCCTCCCCTCCTTTCCCCACGAGCTCCAATTTTCCAACAGCCTGTGCTTAATTGGACTTCAACTTTGAACTGCCTCGTGTTTAATAGGGCCTAATCTTCAAACTGAATATATTCAATAAGGCCTGATCTTCATAATGAATGTGTCTGAGGCTCTGAATTTCAAAGGAGCTCCTTCTTACTAAGGTTTGCTTGCAGAGTAGTGCTACTGTATAATCATAGGGCCGGGTTTTAGAGTGTTTTGTAGGATTTGGTGTTTAAAGGGTGGGTGGCTAATAGGACCTAATCTATATACACTCTCTCGCCTCCCATCTCCTCTTCATTTCCTTTCACTATCCCACACGATTGGCATTTCTCAGCACCTTTCTCTCCCAGCTGCCCATGATGAGCTGGTCCTGTTCTTACTGAAATTAGGACTGTGCCTTTTTGGTTCCACTGAATTCAGACTGAACAGCTGGTGCTGCAAAGGAGATGGACAGATGCACAAAAAGACAGACGGAAAGGGACCAGGCTCATGCACCTTCAACTGCTGTGGAGAAGCAGGGATTTTCAGCAAGTATAGCTTTCATGACAAGCTGTAATTTTGTCTTCTAAACACCTGTCAAAGGTGCACAAGCCCTGTCCTTTTTCCACTTGGCCACTCGGGTTGCAGGTAGATTGGGAGGAATTTAACATGTTATTGTTGTTTAGTCGTTTAGTCGTGTCCGACTCTTCGTGACCCCATGGACCAGAGCGCGCCAGGCACTCCTGTCTTCCACAGCCTCCCGCAGTTTGGTCAAACTCATGTTGGTAGCTTCGAGAACACTGTCCAACCATCTCATCCTCTGTCGTCCCCTTCTCCCTGTGCCCTCCATCTTTCCCAACATCAGGGTCTTTTCCAGAGAGTCTTCTCTTCTCATGAGGTGGCCAAAGTATTGGAGTCTCAGCTTCAAGATCTGTCCTTCCAGTGAGCACTCAGGGCTCATTTCCTTCAGAATGGAGAGGTTTGATCTTCTTGCAGTCCATGGGACTCTCAAGAGTCTCTTCCAGCACCATAATTCAAAAGCATCAATTCTTCGGTGATCAGCCTTCTTTATGGTCCAGCTCTCACTTTAACATAGTGCTCAGTTAATCAGCTTTGTAGGGTCATTTCCTTGCACATGTTTGCAGGTGTAGCATGTGGTTTAAGATCATACACAGCATATACACTGGATCCTAAAGGAGGACCAACCTTTTTCAAACTAAGGACCATCATGGCCCCATTACGGCCAACCCTCCAGGGATGCGAGTGCAAACTGGGTGTGGGCAAAGTATGGCGAGAACAGGATTTCTCAGTGTTGTCTTCCAAAAGAAGAGCTGTCAGTTAAATAATAAATTGATTTTTTAAAAAATTGAATAGACATATTTGGAGTGGCTCTTAGAGGCCATGTGAGTACTTTTGACATCACAGTGGGGTACTCGTGGGAGCAGACATTAAAAAATAAAATATTTAATTATAAGTTTTTTAAGGGGAAAATTGAGAGGGTGGCTTGGGGGACCAGAAAAAGCTCTTTAGCCTTCAAAGTACCATAGTGGGAGTAGTCAGTAATTTTCAAAATTGTATTTTCCACATACAAATGTATGTATTGTATTCTAATGGTCACTAAAGCTTACTTCATGATCCATTAAAAGTGCAGCTTTAATGTAATGTGGCACAAATATAAATATATATTTAAAATATTTATATGAGGTATTGTTTAAAGCTCTATAATATAAATGATTAATTAAGATCATTGATATGAATTCTGAAAGCAGTGGAAAAACTTAAATAGTTCTCTCTTTTTAAAGACAACCTTGGGGTAGCTGAGGAAGCACCAAAACCTTTTGGCATAATGGCTACACATCAGGGGACCCACAGAAGTAGTAAAAGAAAAAGAAAAGCCCACCCAGCAGGGCCACAAGTTTCCCAGTCCTGCTTTAGGCATCGAGTTAATACATTTTTTTATTTGACCAGGCATTCTGGTTGTGTGAATGTTCCCCTTGCTGCTTTGGATGAATTTAGCATTATTCTGCTTTTTTAGCTTTCTGTTTCGCTATATTTCTATTGCATGCTTTGCATTTGTTTCTGTTACTCTGTAAGCTGTCTCCGGGGCTCCCATAACTGAAACGTGGGATATAAATTTCTAAATAAATAAAATTCCACAGAGCATTTAGAGAAGCTGTAGACATGCTAGCTGGGAAGCCACAAAATATAGTTGTTTTGACTGCTGAGGAAATGCTTATTGCCAGAAAGGAAGCACTACTTTGACTAAAGAGAATCTGAATTCTGCAAAACAACAACCATGCCTTTGCTGTACAAAAAACAACAACACCTGGACAAACCTTCATCTTCATCTGCACAGTTTTTGCAAGCCCTTGCAGTTTTTTGAAGTCCTGGAAGGTGGACTCCAATCTTCTATTCCCCCATACAAAGGCTGCTTGTAGGCTTTAGAAGAAGCATGGTGAAGCTACATCTTTGGGTCTACTTACTAGGCCCACCAGGCCTCCTCATTTGACCCGCAAGGCCAATCAGCCAAGCCACACCCACTTGTCCTACACATGACATGATGTCAGATGTGGGGCAGGTAAACCTATATGACAGTTGTGGGCTTTGGCCTTTGCAAGCATGACCATGATCACTGGCACTTGCAAAGGCAGAGAGCTTTGCAAGCTGTGACAACCAGCTGATCATCACCAGCACCTGCAATGCCCACTGTCTCTGCCAACACAGTCTGATGTCAACAGGTCACATGAGGTCATCCTGACAGCTGAGAAGCAGGACCAGCCCTATCATTAAGCAGTGTGGGGCAGCCACCTGAGGCAGCAGATTTGGGGCATCCTGGAATGGCAGCAAATTGTCAGCTATTTAATTTGTTATGATACTGTTTTTACTGCCAAGGGAGACAGGTGCTTGTTGGACTGTCTGCCTCAGGTGCCGAAATAACTTGGCTGGACTTGGGTATTATGTGCTTTGATTTGGGGAGCAAACAAGATTGCTTGCCACTGTTCTGCCTCTGGCAGCAAAATATCTTGGGCCCCTCTGCTTTGCCCTGCTCCACCCTCAAATACAGTGTTCTTAACCTGAGGTACCACTTTAGCTAATGGGGCCTCCTGTTGCCACCACACCATCACCACACGATTTCTGTTCTCATCCTGAAGCAAAGTTCTTAACCCGAGGTACTATTTCTGGGTTAGCAGAGTCTGTAACCTGAAGCATCTGTAACCCGAGGTACCACTGTATGGCTATAACATACAAATTTGTAACACTGTTATGATAACATGCAGGAGCCTAGCACATGCTCCATTGCAAAGGGGACAGCATTAATATAGCTAGATAGACACAGACTCACAGAACATGTTCTCTGAAAAGCAGGGCCAGCCCCATTATTAGACAAAGTGAGGCAGCCACCTCAGCTGATTTGGGGGGTCATGAAAGGGCAGCAAATTGTTAAGTTATTTAATTTGTCATCGTTCTATTTTTACTGCAGGGGTGGGGACCATGGACATCCCAGTTCAGACTGAAGTTTCTCCATCACAGCCACCAAGGGGAGGAACCTGCAGATGTTCTACTACAACAGCCATCATCCCTGACCATTGATCTTGCTGGCTGGGGATGATGGGAATTGTAGTCCAACAGCATCTGGGGACCCAAAGCTGAAGAAGGCTGTCTTAGGTAAGATAAGCAGTAAATCTGAACACACACAAAAGTCTGCCAACTGGAAAAAAGAAGAAATGAAAATCAAACTCTCAGTATTCTAGGAGTCTATCTAAGAGATGCCGCAGCTCTTCATCTGTAGTAAAGTTTCCCTGCAGGCATGAAAGCAACCTTACACCCAACCGCCTCTTTAGTGTTCCCCATCAGTCAAGGTATGCTACTGAATTAATTCACCTTCTACTCACTTTTTATTTGCAGCAGAATCAAACTCTGGTGCAGCCTTAAGATTTATGTCCCACACATGCCTTATTGACAGACAGACAGGTTAGAAGGGTGAAGCTGCAATATGACTCAAATTTGCATAAAACAAGGGCATTTTATAATTTAGCCAATGCTGATTCAGATAAGATGATACTTGCCGACCGTTTTATAATTAGGTGGATAATCATAAAGTAACCTTTGCTAGTCATCAAAAACCATTATGATACAAATGAATTCCAACTCAGCATCTTAACTTATTTTTCTCTTGTCCTTGGAGGCTGAAAGAAGGTGGGGTGCGGGGAGAGACACAGGAAATTCGCTGGCAGGCTTCACTCCCCAGCCAGCCTCGCGCTGTTACTGTATTTTATAGACCACAAATGTTTAATCGATAAGGTAGTATTTTCAGGCCCAATGCTCTTCCACAGCTCCCTCTGTGGCAAAAATTGATTGGCCAGCTGCTCACAAATCCTTGGACGGGAGCTGGCCATCTTGGATATACCCTTCGTTGAGCTTAAGGGCAAATTTGTCAGCTGAGCTTTGAAGAATAGAAAAGTTTATTGAGACAAAATCATCCCACTGCCTACGAGCAGCCAAAGAATACATGCTACCCTTGGGCTTGCTAACCAACTTGTCTGAGTAATGAATAGCTCCAGGAAACCATCAAATATGCACTGACTGGTAGCTTAGTGCTTCAGCAAATAAACACAAAAGTTGAACTCTTTCCCCTTAACATGCCAGCAACGGCCTGGCCTGCAAAACACAGTCTTCTGTCATAGCAAGCTGACTTTTATTCCCTGCAGCGAGGCTAGAGGAGCTGAGACTCTGAAGCAAAGATGAAATTGCATTGCTGCAGTCCAACATAATTTAGCCACTCCTGAGCAGTCAAGCATCCTTGCTTACTGCTATCTGGCTGGCAATTGCAGCCCAGGCCTTTCGCACATGCGGCGCTCAAGGGAGATGGGAAGCGTGGGGTTTTGTTAATATGGCAGAGCTATTCAAGTTTAATTAGGAAAAGTCCCAAAAGCAACAGTCTTGCCCAGATCTGATTTTGCAGTAACATTTAGGAGGATTCAGAATAAATCAGTGAGGATATGTCATGGATTATGAAAACCATTTTCCTCAAAGGCACCCACAGCAGATCAGTGGTAGCAGGGGAGCTTTGTATACATCATATATTTAAAGCATGTGGCTTCCCCCAAGGGATCTTGGGAACTATAGTTTGCCCCTCACAGTGGCGTAGCGTGGGGGTGCAGGGGGGGCCGCCCGCACCGGGCGCAACATCTGGGGGGCGCGCGCTCACACTCGCAGCTCTCTGCCCCTACCTGGCTCCATGGGTTAGGGGGCACAAATTACTTGCCTTGCCCCGGGTGCTGACAACCCACGCTACGCCACTGGCCCCTCACCAGCACCCTTGACAAATTATGGTTCCCAGGATTCTTTGGGGGAAGTAATGTGCTTTTGTTGTGTGGTGTCATCACAACTCTTCTACCTGCATGATGTGATATGTCCAATGTAGCATGTTAAGAAGGATGAGGCTGTTTGATAGAGCCCACTCTCCCACTTTGGGGGGGAAATGTGCATATTTTTTATCTGCTGGTTTGAATTTTAGGAAGACTAGCCTGGTAGATTTCCAGGGTAGTTTAGCCAGCTGCAAAGGTCCCCAATTTACTAGTGCTCATGATGTCATTGGCACACATTCTCCCCATCAACCACCATTCTCAAGGGTAGCTTTCTGGTTTTTCTTTACATATATTTATTCATCATGAAGGATAAAGTAGAAGAGGAGGAGGAGGAGGAGTTTGGATCTGATATCCCGCTTTATCACTACCCGAAGGAGTCTCAAAGCGGCTAACATTCTCCTTTCCCTTCCTCCCCCACAACAAACACTCTGTGGGGTGAGTGAGGCTGAGAGGCTTCAAAGACCTGTGACTGGCCAAAGGTCACCCAGCAGCTGCATGTAGAGGAGCAGAGACGCGAACCCGGTTCACCAGATTACGAGTCTATTGCTCTTAACCACTACACCACACTGGCTCATATATATATATATGAATGATAAACATCTATATGAATGAACATCAGGATGGCAGAATCACACAACTGCACAATTCTTCTATCCCATGCTTTATGCAACAATTATCAGTAATCACCCAAAGTGTGATGGACAGGTGCATGCCCTTCAACATGCAGCTGCTGTCATTCCAAATTCCCTGGTGCATGCTCCTGCATGATTAGGGACCCAAATCTGTTAACATTTCCAGTGTTTACTGCAGAGAGCCCCAGTGAAACACCAGTGTTGCTGTTGCTAATACAACTGCTGCAGGAAGTGTAATGTGACTCCTCTCTCTCTCTCTCTTTCTTTCTCTCTCTCCTATGAAATATATTCCATTTGCTTGACTGTTTTGCTGCTCTTCCTGTGGTACAATATAATTGAGATGGAGTGATAAGTGAAGCCACACAGCAGGGGTGAGGAACCTCAGGCTTGGGGACTGAAAGCAGCACTCCAGGCCTCTCTATTCAGCTCTCAGGACACCCTTAGGCTACACATGCCATCCCCAGACCATGCCCCTCTCTCTCTCTGCACCAGCCTTGAGTGCTTTTGCCTGGCTAGAATGTGTCTTTGCGCCGTGAGCATGCCTCTTTTTACATGGATGATGGATGAAAAGATGTGGAAGAATAAACACCTCTGCCTTTTGCATGGTGGGAATGTAGCCTACTGTGCAAAGGTAGTGCTCATATCCCTTGTTCTACCCACACTTTGCCTCTGGCCCTGTCAATCACCGGAAAGTTGTCCATGCAGGAATGCAGCCCTCAGGCTGAAAAAGATTCACCACCCATGCTGTACAGAATGATCAAAAATAGGGGGTGTGGTATAAAGGGACTCTGGGGCATTCCACCTTGCTTTCTGTGTTTTTCCTAACCATTCTACTTGCAGCCAGTGAAAAAACACTGTTGTTATTATATACGATATGATGTCCCTGTTAGGTCAAAATAACCAAAGTAAAGTTACTCTAGGTGGAAGAGGCCATCATATTCAGTGTTACTCGTTCAAGGATACAGAACATGGTCCTCAACTTACTGCTTTCCTGCGCTGTTGCATTCAGTGGATCGCCAAAATCTTCAGCCCAGAGTCAAAACGCCCATCTCTTTTTCTGTTGAGAGAAAAAAGGAAACTTCCTTAGCAATACACCCTTGGGGTGCGGGGTGGGGGATAGTCACCTAATTCATTCCCACATTATTTAATTTCCTCCTCTCATTAAGCCCACAAATTATCTTGAGCGAGTCAGGCTTAATTTGTTGCACAAGTCTACTTAACAAAGTGCATTGACCATTCTTTGGATTTGCCACCTGAGCAAATGTTGAATCAGCTCTAAACAGGCATGGTGTGGAAAAAGCAGATAGCAAGAATGTTTTTTCTCACTTTCTTATAATACTAGAACTCAGGGCCAATGAAGGCGAAAGGTGGAAGATTCAGGGATAGCAACACACAGTAAACAATGGAATTCGTTCCCACAAGATGTGACCACCAGCTTGGATGTCATTAAAAGGTAACTAGTCAAATTCATGATAGATAAGGCTATCGTACCACCCATAATGCCTATGTTTTATCTCCACTGCCAGAGGCAGAATGCATACCAATGGTTGGGAATCACGATTGGAGAGAGTGTTGTTGCACTCAGGCCCTTATTGCAGGTTTCCCATAGGCATATGGTTTGCAACTATTTAAAGAAAAAGGATGCTGGACTAGATCCAGCAAGACACTTCTTCTTATAAAATGCTAGAGATGCAGTATTATGGACCAATGTGATGTTGGGGTTAAGCACAGTAAAAGGTTCATACTTTCAAACTGCATGCCTCTCCCACCATACCTGGGGTGTTTCATACCATACGTGGGATGATACAAATTCATACTCCGTCTCTTTCTTGATCCCTTGGATTTCCAGGACCGAGGGCCATGGAGGAGTTGCTTCGCGAAGGTGAGTTCATAGATCAGCAGGCAGCAATGGCAAACATGTATTGCAGTAAGACATCAGGACCCTGGACAGAGCACAGCAATGCTGGAAATTAACAGTGCTGAAGACCTGCATCAGGCAAGTAATATAGCTCAAGCACTGATCAGAACCCTACTGTGGAACGCCCTCCCATCAGATGTCAAGGAAATAAACAACTATCTGACTTTTAGAAGACATCCGAAGGCAGTCCTGTTAAGGGAAGTTTTTGATGTTTGAAGTTTTATTCTGTTTTCAGTGTTCTGTTGGGAGCCGCCCAGAGTGACTGGGGAAACCCAGCCAGATGGGCGGGGTATAAATAATAAAATTATTGTTATTATTATTATTATTACTGATGATAGCTTAAAATATTGTTGCAGGGACAGATGCTGTCTTGGCCACCCCTCACCAGAAATCAATTGTTGATATTTTCATTCTGAAGTGTTGATATCTATCTATCCTGGTGGAGGACATGGTTGTTGGGTTTTCTTTCCCTCAACATCTGTAGAGATCCCTGCAGGAGAGGGTCACCTGTGGCTGCTTCCTGAGATAGTTCAGGGTCTCCACCAGACTGGGGGCCCTCTCCCAAGCAGAGGTTTCTGAGTCTAGCACCAAAGCTATAATATTGATGTTTTTACATTACAACAAATAGTCTACAAACAATATATCATACTGTATGTTCTAATATTAACTAATTTTATTGTTTGCTTCTAAATAATCACAGGTTTGATGTAATGTAGAATAAATGTAATATTTTCTTTAAAAATATACTACATATTATTCAAATGTTATAATATAAATAATTCATTAATGATGACAGAGGTGAAAAAGCTTTAAATAGATCTAATGGATGTTCTTGTTTCATGTAATAAATTCTCAAATTTTCGTTTTCTACGTCAAGAAGAATTTTCATCAATTTTGTTATTGTGGTAAGATACTAAATGTTACTAAACCATTATTGTTGTATCAGAACTATCAGAGAATTCCTTTTATCTGATATCAATATCTTTGCAGCAGTTCATGAAACATAGGCAGGAAATGTGGGTCCCAAATGGGCAGTTTCAGTGTTCTGGTCTCACCTGTTCTTTAAGATATCCCAGAAGAATTGTTAGAGGGTTGATATGAATGTGAAATCCAATTGTTTCTTGTAATTACATAATAACTTCATCCCAAAAGATAATTGAAACATGGTTCCAAAGCTGACATTTTGCCAGATGTACTATTACGGCAGGATATGGAGGACAGTTGTCCCAAGCTTTGTTTCAAATGACATGCAATTATTTTCAGGAATAAGTATATCTGTGACCACATCACTGTTTCTGCGCATTGGCCATTATTAAAAGCACAAACCTCTGTACTTTTAAAAGGGGTGTGGGTGGGTAGGTGAAGTCCCTGTTTGAATAAGTTCACTATAATGCAACCACAACAAATGGTCTTAAAAGACACCTTTTTGCACTTGAACCTGCTGTGAATCTCACAATGATATTTTAGAAATTACGTTTTAAATTCACCCTTCTTCTAAGGAACTCAAGGTGGTAAGCAGAGCTTTTCCTCCCTCGTTTTCCCAACCCCATTTTCTTCTTGCAATAACCCTGTGTTCTAGGTTAAGTCGAGATGCAATGACTGGTCCAAGATTTCATGGATTGATAACAATTTGGCCCACCTGTGGCCTCTAGATATTGTTGAACTACAACTCCCATCATTGGGAATTGGAGCCCAACAATATTTGGAGGACCACAGGTTCCTTACCTCTTCTTTAGCTGCTGCAACCCACTGATTCTCTTCCATTCTTTTCCCCACCCCAGTTAAAATACAGAATTGAGCCCCTGCATTTTGGCTTTCTGAAAGTCTGCAAACTCCATATTACACATTCACCCCTGCATTCTGTAGCTCAAACAAAAGTCGCTTTGCCCCAAGGTAACACAACTATTCATGTGAATAGTTTCTAGAGCAGAATCTCTCTATTTTTATATTACCCCAAACTGAGCCCCATTATTCAAAAATCTGCATTTTAATTTTTTTAAAAAACCACCCTCATGGGCTTTAAAAACCAAAGGGCACCTTAGCCATCAACTATTCTAGAAATGAAATATTAAAGCAGTGTAAATAAAGGTCACCACACTAGCACAGTTTGTACATCCATAACACAAATTGGAAAGTGTGAAAATCCCTATAACAACAGTCTCTCTGACCTCTCAGACATAGTCATCAAGATACCTAATTCTTCAGATCCTGAATTATAGAAAGGCAATTTTAAAAGGCTTAAAACACTGGAGTGATTGCATAAAGTATTCACACAGCTGTAACTGTGTCCCGTAAGCTTATATAAACAAAGCTTTTCAAGGTCGATTGCTTGCACATCTCCTAAATGCACAATGCTTACATTTTAATTGCCCTGTCACAGAGAGAATAACCCGTTCTATATGTAATGACAATGTGCAACTGAGGCCTCACAAGGAAGACCATTTACTACCAGTAATAAGAGGGGGAAGGTCACTGGCATGGTATTCCCTACCCCTCAAAGGTTATGTAAACACAATCAGTGTTAATTTTTTCTTTTTCTTCAACTGATGGAAATTAGTGTGATGGAGTTATTGGGGTGAATTACCACTCGTGCGCTATTCCATTAAGTGCTAATAAAGAGGGCTTGCCTTGGGGGCTATTGCAACCTCAACACTCCACGAAAAAGAAAATTAGTGTGTCAGATTTCCTACCATTGTCACAGAAGGTGGCATCTGTGTGGTTTAAAAGTCCAAGGCACAGGGAAGGGCTCAGAATGTTGAAATCAATTTTTGAAATTAATCAGTCAAGGTGGGTGGGGTTGGAAGAGAGTACAGAATGACCAAATTAGAACAGATTTATCCGCTGGTGAGAGAGAGTGTGTTGTAATTAGGGTTGAAGCTCTTGGGCTGAGTTTTCATTTCTTCAGATTTCATATCCCCAGAGTTCATATCTCTCAAATTTCTTAAGCTACAGGTGAAACATGCAAGTTTTACATTGCCCATTAACTAAAACTAATGCTGAGGAAATAGTTGCATTTTAATTCACTGCAAGCAATGATTATTTGTATTTATACAGTGCTAATCAGAGTTTCCAGAGCACTTCAAAAAAGTTGTCTTCACAACAATTCGGTATAGTAGATATGTATCATAATTTCTATATGTCCAATGGCAAAACAGATGGAAGATGGGAAAAACTAGTGGCTTGGGTAGGGCCACGTTGTCAGTTCATGGCTGAGGTGAGATGCAAGCCAGGACTTCCCAGTCATAGTTTGCCTCTTGAAGTGGTGGAGTTTGGGCTCTCAAATTTCAGTGGCACCCCATGCAACGCTTAAATTCAGTTCCCCCCTCCCCCGCTCTGCTTTGGTGCCACTTCCAGACTCACTCCCAGTGCGACCTCACCAGTCGTGCTACCCTCAAACCACCTCTGCTATACATTACACCAGTTCTAAGGCAATATGCTGGAATCGGCTCTTATTTTTAGTACATCAGGCTCTCAAAACACATCACCGTACGGTATGCTTTTAAAACTCCCTTTAGTCTGAAAAGCGATTTGCCATGCAGCATGGACGCCTACCGTTTGCGAAAGCCTAAAGGCCCTTTGGGATTGTGGAGTTAGTTTCACAGCTGTACATATTGCTGACCAGAATCTACTTTAAGCTGGAGTTTGATCAATCACAAAACTATTATTCGTCACAAAAAAGTCATCTTCTCTTTCTCCTGTGAGATAAAGGAGAAGAATGGGGAGGGCACTAATGCAATATCCCTTGTCTCATTTTAATGCCTCTAAAGAATGAGATTTCTTGAGCAGTCTGTTCTGTCCGCTTCCTTGCAACAATACTCCCACTCAGTGGTAAGATTGGAAACTGTGCACAAATGAGATGGTATCATTTGCTAGAGAAAGTGGTCTCCTCTCATAGCAGTGCAAGACCAAACAAGACCCTCTTCAGGGATTTGAAAAGCACACCATGTTGTCACCATGGGCCTGCCCCCCCCCACTATGACTCTGGCAGAGCAACAGCATTTCATTCAAAACATCTCTAGGTAATCCCATGTTATTTGAACTGGGTCTGAGATGCTTAGGTCTTGAACTGTGGGGACTTACTGCCCAGCAGCCAGAAGTCTTCTTATTGTGGGACCATAGCTAGGAGGGAAGGGCTGTAGCTGATTGGCAGAGCATCTATCTGCTTTGCATGCAGAAGATTCGAAGTTCAATTCTTGGCAGTTTCAAGTAAGGCTGGAATGTCCCCTGTTTGAAATCCTGGGTAGCCACTGTGAGTCAGTGAGTTTGCCAACATAGTGCCTCTGGAAACCAAAAAGAGAACCAGTAAAGATTCTCAATGCATGAGAGACTGTTTGATGTTTCTACAGAATTCCTGTTTGCACCTACATTAAACATGGCCACATTTCACTGGACAGCACAGCTGGATGCATATCCTCCTATTCTGAACAGAGGTTTTTAAAAATAACTTATCTTTGTGAGCAACAGTGTCTGATGTAGGCCTTTTCCTCCCAAATAATGGGGTGGTCCATTTTGTGGCCCTCTTTTAGATATGACAGCCATTTTGTGTAATGTCACACACCCAACGGCAGCCATTTTGTGTTGGCTCCCACAATAATTTCCCCAAATTCCACATGTGCCCACCTTCTCAAAAGGGTTGGCAACAATACTGAGCTGGATAAACCAATGGCCGGACTTGCTGTAAGGCAGCTTCCAATGTTCCTGTGGCTTTATTAGAAAGAATTTATATGCCAGAGGGAAAACAATAGAACCATTCATTTTGGGCTGTGAGGACAGAGAGATGGCAGGCTTAGAATTTATCTGCTGCTGTTTGGGCTTAATTCAAAAACCAAATTGATAGAGTCTGGGAAACAGACAAAATGCTTCAGAGGAATTTATCTAGTCCTTTAGAAGAGCCCTGATGTGGAATTTAAGTATCCAGTACCTGATACATGATCAAATCACAGATTAAACTGCTTAGATTTACAATCCCTGGATTTTTAATACTGGACATTTTTATCGTAATTGTGTATTTTTGTCCTGTCAGTTACTGGAGTGAGTGCATGTGGATCCCGCACCATTGCCTGATCCAATAGCAACTAAATGCTTGTGCACAGCTGATCTTGCTGAACTGCTCTTTGCCAGGATCCGCAAAAGTGGCAGGCTTGTGCCATACTGATAGGGGGCCTTCCAGGAAGCAAGGACTGAGATTGAGAGGACAGGCAGCAGCCCACCTTTCTGCCTTGGCCAAGGCTTTTGCCAATGGCTTCACCTCAGTGAGCACCTTTGCAGCAACCCTTCAGGTAGTTGAGGGCTGCTGAGGAAGAGGCAAGCATGAAAGTGACTGACTGGGAGCCCCGGGAAGAGCACAGAGAGAGGTCCCACCAGGCCGGGATTACAAAGAGGGGGTCAAGCATGGGGGGATACCTGAAGGTGACAGGAGATGTTAGCCAACTGTGTGGGACCCAGAGAGTACAAACCTTGTCTCTCCCCAGATCTCTGGAAGGAGATGGGGGGGGCAAGGCTACCCCATCACAAGAACTGCTGGAATACTCTGAAGAGAGGGAGAAACAGGTGTAAGAGAGGACAAGAAGAGAAAAGGGACAGATCTTTTAAAGGGCAGTCTGTGCCTTACCCTTCAGCTCTTACTGATGAAACCAGCTGGAGCCAAGGGGAAAGTGGGGTATCCCTGGCAACCCCTCAGAGAGGCCCACTCAGTTGAGGGTGGGCAGAGCAGTCATGTGGGCTGCTGGGAAACAGACCTAGGAGCCCGAGGAAGGAAGGAGCCCACTCCTGGCAGAACTTGGGGAAAGTAAGTGACGCACAAACTGCTGACAGAGACTCGCTTCTCTAAGCGTAGAGCAGCTCCCCTGGGACACCCTCTGCTCTGAAGAATGGTGCAGGAACCACCACACCCTCCATGAATTTAAATAAGTTGGGGAGCACAAAAGGAAACCATCATATGATGTAACAGGTGGAAGAACAGAGTCTACAAAAGCATCACTAGCCAGTGCTGGTCTTTGTGTGAGGTGTATGGATCCAATGTTCTTTAACGTATCGCTTTCCCCAAGCTCAATCACATGCAGGGAGAGAACCTGGTTTTCCTTTGCACACTGGGAATGTGAAGCAGCATCACCAAGAGCCCAGCACAGCTGCTCTGTTAAGCTTCAACTTGGAGTGGATATTGCTCCATTTTTTAATCACTATGTAAATGCTGTTTCATGCTTCCAGACACAAATGAAACAAACTGTGCCAGCTACATATACTTAAAGCCTCTTCCAAGCATTTGATATGTTATTTGACATTGGTGGCGTATGAGTTGTAGCTAATTAGCAATTCATAAGGACGAAATTGTCTTAAACTGAGTTGGGTGGAATCTACACGCATATAAAAACCATTCTGAAAATGCTTTTTTAAAATTAAAAAAAGCATTTTTAAAAATACGTTGCATTTTCCATAAGGCTCACCACCGCCATCTTGTCACATTTTATATTGCACCTAAAACACACTTTAAAAGTTTTATTTGCAGGTGTACAGCTAAGTTATTTGTGAAACTGGGGGGAAGAATTAAAAACTAAACAAAACATTTAGGTCTGAAGATAAGGCTATTGATGGCTGCTATGTGTGGTGGCCATATGCTCTGCCTCCAAAGATGAAGGCAGCAATGCTTTTGAATACCAGTTGCTAGAAACTGCAGAAAAGGAAAGTACTGTTGCTTGCAGATTTCCCATAGGCATATCGTTGGCTACTGTAGGAAGAGGATGCTGGACTTCATGGACCATTGTCCTAATCCAGCAGACTCTCCTGATGTTCTTATGTTCAAAAATGGTCAAACCATCTTCTCTCCTGTGATAATATTTAGTTTGAGAGCCAGTGTGGTGTAGTGGTTAAGAGCGGTAGTCACGTAATCTGGGAAACCGGGTTTGTGTCTCCGCTCCTCCACATGCAGCTGCTGGGTGACCTTGGGCCAGTCACACTTCTGTGAAGTCTCTCAGCCCCACTCACCTCACAGAGTGTTTGTTGTGGGGGAGGAAGGGAAAGGAGAATGTTAGCCGCTTTGAGACTCCTGAAGGGGAGTGAAAGGCGGGATATCAAATCCAAACTCTTCTTCTTCTTGCTCAAAACCGACTGTTGTTCTTTCAGTGTCAGTCAGGGGTAACAATCTCCAGATGTTGCTGCTACATTTCCCATCATTCTTGATGATTAACCACATAGGCTGAGCCTGATAAGAGTTAGGAGTCCAGCAGCATTTGGAAAGCACCATATTGCCTTCCTTGGAGGTAAAGAGTTTATAAATAAAGTCATACCCTGGAAGTCAAACAGCTCAATTCCGGAACATTTTGGCTCCCGAACATTGCAAACCCAGAAGTGACTGTTCCGGTTTGCAAACTATTTTTGGAAGCCAAAGTCTGATGGGGCTTTCACGGCTTCTAATTGGCTGCAGGAGGTTCCTGCAGCCAATCAGAAGCCGCACTTTGGTTTTCAAACGTTTTGGAAGTCAGATGGACTTCCGGAATGGATTCTGTTCGACTTCCAAGGTACGACTGTAACAGCGAAACTATGAGATCCCTGATTTGTTATTTGTGAGAATGAAGAGGTCTCGATTTGAAGTGAAATGTGGGTGGGGTGTGAGAACAGAACAGAGAGATGAATGAGGCCATTAGCAACACCGCAAATTGCAAATTTCAAAAGATCATAAATCACACCCTCAAGTAATCCTAAGACTGGATTGGAAAAAAAATCAATAGTATTTTAAAAGTTATCGTAACAGTGAGAATACTTTGTATTTGGCTTCTGGCTTCTAAGGGCACCGTCACTGAATGCAGTCAGATTAAAAAACAGAAGCCACACCACAGTTATGTCTGAAAAGCTTTCATTCGTATTCATCTGCAGGATATCATTTCTGCAGATCTGTCATTTCGAAAGCAAACAGATCAAAACTACTTAACACAACACTCTCTGGTTTGAATTCTTTGTTGATCATAGGATTAACGTAAAACTCCAGGGTTGCAATCTTATAAACACTTACTTGGGAGTAAATTTCATTGAACTTAATAGATCTTCTAAGCGGGCATGTGTAGAATTGCACTCTAGGCTTGTTTAAGTTATAGGTTGACGTCATGCATCTTCAAGAATTCGACATTTAAGGACATGTTGTGAAAGTTGTGGGGAATAATTCTGAATTCATGAGATTACTAGCTTGCCATTGCTGTTTAACATGTATGCAGTCAGAGCTTTTTTTTTTTTTTTTACAGCTGGAACTCAGTTCCAGCACCTCTCAGGTGGGAGACATTGCCATTATAGGGGAACAAGGGAGGCCTCTGTGATGACTTTTGGCACCTCTTCTTCTAGAAAAACAGCACTGTATATGGTTTAGTACTTTTGGTGTTTTCCCCCAATGAGGTTAAAATGCTTAAACTTCAGTGGGGGAGGTTGTTAACATGACCGTGATGAAAGAAGCCACTAGTTAAATACTATCCTTGAGGGCATAGCCAGGACTTCAGAGTGCTAACTTTCTACTGAGATGAGTGGGTGAACAAAACATCTGACTATTGGCCAAGGCTCTTCCAGATGAAATTTGAAGAGCTACTTTTAAGGAATATGGCATCTTGATTATAAAACTGGAGTAGTTATCCACCGCTTTGAAATTTGCCCATTAGAAAGCTTGACAATGAACCTTTCTGAATTCCCAGCATACTTAGAAGTGGGAAATGAGTAAGACGATACTAGATTGCAAAGGTTGCTTCAATTCACAAGGCTTGAGGATTACAGATACTCCTTTCGGGATGAAGAATCAACAGAGCATGGGCCCCTTGTACCAGGTATGTTGATTGGCCAAGCTTTCCAGTGAAGAACACCACCATTTAAGGGATCATAGTAAAAGCCTTGCTGCAACAAAGTCATTGTGCACACAGATACATAATTGCGCCTACGGGTACATAATTGCACCTACAGGTACGTATTTCTCTAGGTGTTTCGGCACACACAAGTACAGGCAGCATGCAAGGTGATGGGGAAATAATGGAATGTCTTTCTATTCCATCAGATCTGGGTGGCATCCCTAAATGCTTGTCTGCAATCAGTGAAATACTACATTAAAGTGGGGGGGGGGAACAATTCAGTGCAAAAAATGGAACTGATGTTACCTGAGGCTCAGTAGAACAGATGGCTGTGAAAATGCCTGTCCTGGGTGGTCAGTCTCTCTAAAAAAGGGATAGCGAACCTGTAGCCCTCCGAATGCTGCTGAACTGCAACTCCCAGACAGCATGGCTAATGGCCAGGTATAATGGCAGCTATACTGCAGCAACATCTGGAGAGCCATAGGTTCCCCTTCTGTGAAGTATCAGGTCGATAACTTTGGTGAAACTTCTGGACCACAGATGGGGAGCCTGTAGCCTTCTGGATATTGCTCGATTGCAACTCCCATCACGCCTGACCACCGGCCATCCTGACTGGAGTCCAACAACACCTGGAAGGCCACAGGTTCCTCATCACTCTTCTAAGGCCCAGCTTTCCTTCTAGAATTCTCAGTAGCGGCATGCGACCCAAAAATGTTCCATGTCAGCTTTGGCTGATAAACAATGGATGTAAAGGAGAAGTGGGTCAACAACCAACATCCTTTGGTTATCCATATTATTCCAAGGACATCAGCGTCTCAGCTGACCTCCATTCCAAGCAAACAGAATCTGGTTGTGTGCATGACCCCCTGGAGTCTCTTACTGCTCCTAGACTGGGGTGGCATCCAGTGGCGTAGCGTGGGTTGTCAGCACCCGGGGCAAGGCAAGTAATTTGCGCCCCCTAACCCGTGGAGCCAGGTAGGGGCAGAGAGCTGCGAGTGTGAGCGCGCCCCCCTCAGATGTTGCGCCCGGTGCGGCCGGCCCCCCCTGCACCCCCCACGCTACGCCACTGGTGGCATCTAACAGAATGTAGTTTGAGCAAGCCACTTCCTTGGTGGGGTGCATGGGGCGCCCTAAATTTCTGGAGAGCTTTTGAAGACTTGCTTCAAAACGCACAGCACCATACCACCCTGGGAGGAAGCTCCATTGAATTCAATAGGGCGTCCGTCTGAGCAGACAAGGCTGCAATCCCGAGAGTAAATCGCCTCCGAATTCAACAAGGTGTTTTATTAAGAGTAGGGCATATTCTATGACTGCTCTGGGGCACCTGACGCTTCCTTCCCGGGGGAAATGTTTGTGGATGAGAATATGCATTTGGTTTTTGCTTTGTTTTTTTTGGCAAAGGCTGTTTGCAAAATACTTGGGGGGGGGGGAACTGAGCGCCCTCCCCGCCCTGGCAGCCCGGAGCCGCCTATCGCCAGCAGAGCGAGCTCCGCCGAACAAAGCCACGACAAGGAGATTAACTTCCAAATGACCCTCGCCGCGCGGCCGAAAGCGCCGCCGGAGCCCCACCCATCGGACGGACGGAGGTCTGGCTGCTGATGGTCACATGGGCCTCTCTCAGCATGGTGGGAAGGGAAAGTTTATTTGAATTGCAAGCGCTGCCCGCCTGCCTGGGGACCATCAAACTTGTGCTGCTCCGCTTCCCGGCCAGCTCTGCTGCTGCTCCTCCTTGAAGTTTGCTGCGCCCTCCGCCCCGCCAGCCCGGCTCCAAATGTTTGCAAGGTGATTTTTTAAAAGATAATAATATTGTTTTATATCCATTTCAACCTCTGCTTTTGTTCATGCTCATCCATTTATTGCTTTTGCAACATTTGTGATCGCAGATCCCCTCCTTAACCAGCGTTAAATGCATTTGCTCCTATTTGCGGCTTCTCTTCTTTTGCAACTACTTTTTATTTCTATTTTTTCCTACACCCCCTTAGTTCCCTTTCCCCATTGTCCGCCCTCTGATTCGAGGCTCCGCACGTCAGTCACGGGCTTGACTCTTGCCCCTCCCCGCCTCCCCGATTGAGCGCTGGCTCCCCGCCTTCTTCCTCTGCTTCGTCCTGCCTCCCCAAGGCCGCGTCTGGTTGGGCGGGCGCCGCGCCCGTCACGCGGGGGAGCCAATCGCAGCCGGCCTGCATGCCCACGAGCGAGCCGGGAACTTGCAAGTAAGTGTGCGACTGTGGGTTAGGGGAGCGGCAGAGCTTTTGGGGGAAGGCGGCTGGGAGGGTCGGGATGCTTTGGGAAACCCCTGGCCGGCACCGAAACGCTGGAGAGCACCCCTGGGTGTCCCTGGAAGTGGGTGAGGGAGGGGAGGTCTGTTGCTTGGAGGAGGGGCAGGATCAGACACCAGGAAGAGTTAAACGTTGCACCCCAGAGTGGTTGTTTTCCAGTACTTAAAAAAAAAAACACAACTCCAGATTTCAAGTTCCCCATGAGATGCAAAATGATGCTCGTCTTCACATACCCTGTGAAAAGTCTGGTGTTCAGTTTGCTGGAGAATCTGCCATCTGCATCTGCTGCTCAGCTAGAAAGGGATTGTGGCTTTTGGAGGGAGGAGGGATTCTTATAAATGGATTTTTGGAGGAAGCCCCTTGGATTTATTCCAGCTTCTTGGAGTCTGGTGGTACTGATCTGCAAACCCAAAGACTCTGTTTCGCTCTGTTGTGTTAGAAATGCCAGAGCTGTGCTGCAGGGGTACCTTAGGAGTACTGCAGGTGGAAATAACTGCAGGCTGAACTTAATGTGGGAAACTGGTAGCATCTTTGCTGGCTAGACAGCTAGCTAAGCCTGGTGGGGTTTTTATTTTGCAGAAGTGTTTCCAGAAAGCTGTAGATTCACCCTCAAGGTGTGAGTTCAAGAAGGGAGCTTTCCAGTAAATTTTGCATGCCCAATCTGTCATGTATCAGCTGTCTGTACTGGAGACCTGTTCATTCCTGGCTCCTCCTAGCTAGATAGGCCTAATTCTCTGTTACTATTATTTTACTAATATAGACAATCATTCAATTATGCGAGCCACCCCCTGTGGCTTCAAGTGGTACGGCTCAGATGCAGGTAAACCTGTGTCTGGGCTGTACCACCTCAAGATGCAGATGGAGGCTGGCATAATTGAATGCCCATCCATAAAAGCGAAGTCTAGCTAAGCCTTCTTGCAACTAGTTTTGTATAGGCATGAAAGGTTTCTGAAGGAAGGTGCATTCCACCATGTGATTTTCCCTCCTGTTGTCTGTACATCCTAGATCCAGTTTGCCCACCCCTATAAGAACAGACCACTAGATGTGCCTTACTCTGTTATCCCTGCAGAGACTTTTGGCTAATAGTGAGGCTTATTTGTCATCTTCTTAAGTGTCTACATTAGCTAATGTCTTGCTTTTATGTTCTGCTGACATGGCTGAGTGAGCCCTGACCGGGAAATGAAACATTTGCATGCTTTTGTTTTGTGCTGAATTGCTTACTTGGAAGTACATCTCAATTGCCTGAATGGCACTTGCTTTCCAAATTTGTCTTTAAAATCACAACCTAAAGCTCAGAAAGTCTTTTGTGTGATGCAAATGTTTACTCCCAAATAAAGTGAGATGGCGTTGTTTCAACAAGGCCTGCATCACATGCAGGCTTGCTTCAAGTAAGTACCATTGGACCTGCTGAGATTTACTTCTGAGTAAAGCAACACAGAATGTGGCTTTAGACTTCAAAGTCCAGAAAATTAATCTAGGCTGCAAAAAATTATACTAGCCTGCTATGAGTCTCCGTGCTGACCTATCAAGAGAGGAAGCCCCATCTTCCATCACCTACATGGAAATGCAGGCTTCTAGCTTTTTGGCTGGCTAGTAAAAAAAAGATCTACCAAATAGACTGGCAAGGGAGTGATGGAGCAATCCACCCCTCCTTTGGCAGCTGTCTGTATTTCTGTGATAGTTGTAGAGAAAAGGGCATCCCTCTCTTTGTGACTTGCACAGAAAGGAAGTGGACTGTGAATAAATCCTTTCCTCTTCCACCAGCCCCCTTGTTTGCCTGCATGGAATTCCTGGTCACCTGTGGCTGTCACACAAGTTGCTAAAATACAAGTATGTGATGTGGCTAACTCCATGCAGTGGTGCAGACCTTTTTGGTAGAGCAAAACCCAAACACGTCAGGTGTGCAGAAGGAAAAACATTAATTGCGTTATTCATAAACCCCATGTTTCGCTAAATAGCCCCGTCTCCCAGATAAGTCCAGGATCTAAATTTGTGTGGCTGTTCCACTGACCCCATGTCAGTTCAAAAACCCAGGGACCCGCTGATGGCCTGGAGGTGTCTGTCCATGTGAGACAAATTAGAACATGAGAAAATCCCTACTAGATCAGGCCAGAGGTTCATCTAGTCTTGCATCCTGTTTTCACAGTGGCTGACCAAATGTCTATGGGAAATTTACAAGCACTCCCCGCACTTCTAAGTCCTAGCAATTCAGAAGCATACTGCACCCATCTCTGGAAGCAGAGCATCACCAACAAGGCTAGTAGCTATTGATGGCCTTCTCCATAAATGTTTGCAATCCTCTCTACGTGTTTGTTTGGAAACAAGCCTCACATACATAAATGATGTTTCCAAGTAAGTGGGTATAGAACTGTAGCCTACAATCATTGCCCAAAACACCTGTATTTTTCCTTGGGGAGGAGAACATATAAACAACAATACATATAAACAAACAGTTCAGCAATAGAGGTATGTACATCCTTCTGAAAGGGGCCTGTTGTAACTGGGAAAATGGCACGTTTGTGTTCCTAAGCTAAATTGATAGTTTACATGATCGGGACCACTTGCCAAATAGCTCTCTGAAGGTCAGAAAACCAATTAAAGGGAAAAGAATAACCTCTGCTGTGCCTGTGAGGTTTTAACTGGTGTGGGTTCTCTTTTGGCAGCAGAGGCAGAAAGAAAATAATGGCTGGTAATGACGACCTCTTAAAGAATCTGCAGAACAACTTGCAAGAGCTGAACAATCTCCGCTCTAGGTATTACATATCAGCAAAACGTACCTTGTCTGCAGGGGCCAAGGCACTGCTTCGTGACCAGCAACAACTGCCAAGGGAGAATATGAACATCCAGCCGTTTGCTCCTAGAAAGAGCATCCGCCACCGTAACCCATACTGGCCTGATGAAGAAATCCGGACCTTCATTGAAATCTGGGGCGATGACCAAGTCCAAGCCTCGCTGGCCACCAATTTTCGCAACGAGGCTCAGTATGAGTGGATCTCTGATCGGATGCGGGAATACGGCTATGACAGGGATATGAAGCAGTGCCGTTTGCGTGCCAAAGAGCTTCGGCGAGGATACAAGGCCATTGTTTGTGGAAACAACTCCTCTGTGAGCGGCCAACGTGCCCTGCCGTTCTATGATTCCTTGAATAGTTTCCTGTGCATGCACAAAGGCCTGGTAGTGTCCAAAGTCTCCCTCTCCATAGATCGGAGGAATCGAGAGGCACAAAAGCTGGGGCTGGAACAGGAGAAAAATGAAAAACTAAGCGTCGTCCTCGTTTCCGACGATGACGAAGCTTCCATCCCAGAGCCTGCGGATGACTCAAATGGCTATTTTCAAGACCCGCGGATGGATTCCGACCCTGTGAATGCCCAATCTCCAGGTGATGAATGGGAGCAGCACGGAGAAGACGACATCCTGGCAGGTGATGAGGCTTTGCCCCATTTCCCCAGTGCTAGAGGAGAGAGCCATTCGGCTGTCAATTCAGGTGAATTTTGAGAATTCAACTCCTGTTTCAAAGATCATTGCTTTTGAGCAATGTCACCTAGGTGGGTTAAGTTAAGATGGTGGTTTGGGCTGAGCTTGATTTCTTTTTTTAAAAAAAAAACACCTCTGAGATGTGCTGGGAGGACTCCACTTACATACTAGAAGCCTGTCCCTGTAATCTAGGGATTGGGAACCTGTGGTCCTCCAGATGGCAAATTCTACAATGCCAATAAGTCCCAGCCACCATAGCCCAATAGTCATGGATAATGGGAGTTGTAGTCCAACTGGTTCCCCATCCCTGTTGTAATCCCAATTGTATGAGGTTTGGCTATAGCTACTTAGTGAGGGGGGTTGGTCCACACAAATGTCGGAGGTTGTCTCCTTAGCATTGTTGAGCATGCTCCAGAGCTAAGCCCTAGTGAACACTGGCTGAAATTAAGCTTTCAGTTAGGCGTGGAGAACCTAGAGCATCCAGATGTTCCTGGGAATATAGCTCCCATCAGCCACAACCAGCATGGTCACTGATGATGGATTTTGTAGGCCCAACAGCAACTGCAAGGCCACAGGTTCCCCTCTGCTTTTAAGTGTAGGCTGCTGCTGCTGTTTTAACTTCTTTTGGCATCTGGTGTGCTGCTGGCCACCCGCAGAATGCCACCATTTTGTTAACTCCTGCTGTCTTCCATTGCAGGCCCATCCAGCTCCTTCCCCAGGGGACCCCTGGCCGACACTGACAGAGCGAGCAACCACTGGAGCAGGAAACAGAGGAAGCAACCTGACACTGCCTCGGACCTCGTGGACGCCATATCGCAAGTGGGTGACAGGCTAGTGTGCGCCCTATCTGATTTGCACTCGAGGCACAGGGAGACGTCTGAGCTTACGCAGGCCAGGGAAAGCAATGCCCGCAAGGAGGAGTTGACCATCCTCGCAAGCCACGTGGGCCAGGCCACCAAAAACATGGACAAACTCATCACTCTTATGGAGACGTCGACCAGGCGGATCGCAGATGCCATGGACAGGCAAACAGCTGCCTTGGAGAACCTGGCACGGTTGTTTGCCACCAGGGCGCCACCTCCTCCAGTGCCCTCCACATCCCAAGGGCAGCCTCTGCATTCCTCCCCAAGCACCTCTGTACTGCTCCCATCATCATCATCGCCGCCACTGCTGGTGCTGCACAGTGCTCCAAACGCTTTGGGGGCCCACCACGCCAGTGCTCCCAAAGCTCCAGAATCACCAGCTCCCAGCGAGGCTGAGGAATGCCAGCCAGAGAAAAAGAAAATAAAAACAGAAGGCAACTAGTAGAATCTCATCATTTGACAATCCCTCAAACATGCTTCTTTGCTCTCATTGGGTAGACACTCATCCTTTAAAAAAAACTCCTTTGAGGGGGAAAGTCAGGATGGCGGAAGCTGTAACAAATCTCTCTTTTTTTAATGTAGCCAGAATTTCAGTTTGAAGGTATGTTTGCGTAGAAGAGGGAAGGATGAGTTTTGCCTAGGATGACAAAACTGTAGAGTTCACTGGCATTCCACTGTTCTGTCCCTTGCTCCATATTCTGCTGCTTTGTTATGCAATTTGGACTGCAGTCCCATGCACAGTTGCTAGGGAGTAAAGCCCCACTGAACTGTGTAAGGGTGGTTCAGATCTAGGCTTAGGCCACAGAGAAGGTTGGTTCAAAAATCTCTGCTCAGCCCTGAAGTTGGTTGGTGGCCTTTGTCAGCTGCTGTTTTTCCTCTCTCCAAATGGGTAATACAAATCTGCACTGCTTGGTGGTTTTGAAGATGAGCAATTTAAAGACTGTGAATCATTGTGCACAGTGAAACCGATATAAATGAGTAGAGAACATTATTTGTTGATATATAACATGTTGTTAAAATCAGTGAAATGCATGGTGAGCGATGGGCTCTTTTCCTCCCTTGTCTCAATGAAACCATGTCTTTATTGGCAAACAAAAATAGTCTTCAAATACTAAAATAGAACATTTTTAATGTGGTTGCGGCAGCTGCTCTTGCAAGATCAAAGCCCAAGCTTGGTGGTTCTTTCCTTCGCAGGTTATAAGAATGGGGAACCTCTGGCCCTCCAGATGATGTTGAACTACAACTCCCTTCAGCCCTAGCAAGTATGACCAATGGCCAGGGATGATGGGAGTTGTAGTTGAACAACATCTGGAGGGCCAAAGCTCCCCACAGCTGGGCTACAGCTGGAGGAAGGATAGACCTGAGTGCGCAGAGCAATGGTCTCCATTTTGTAGCTCATGCAAGACAAAATGGGTTAGTAAGAGAAGCAAAGCAAACCTTTGTCTTTCAAAGAACTCCTTGCACTTGAGAGTTCTATGAAACTCATCTCCTCCCAACCACTAACCTTGTAGAGGAGATCAAGGACTAAACATCAGGAAGAACTTTTATGACAGTAAGATTTGTTTGACATTGGAACAGTCTCCCTCAGGACATTGTGGAGGTTTTGAGCAGAGGTTGGATGGCCCTTCTGTCATGGATGCTTGAGATTCCTGCATTGCAGGGGGTTGTACTAGATGGCCTTTGGTGCATCCCTTCCAACTCTATGATTCTGTGTCTAAGTCAGGGGTGGAGAACCTCCAGGGTTAATCCTGCAGTGGTGGCACACAGCCTGCTCCCTGTCAAAATTGGCCCTTGAGGACAATCATGGAGTCAAAAAGGTTCCTCACCCCTGAACTCAGGATTTGTTTCTTTAATGTTAGCCTGCCTGTTGTTTCTGGGCAGCACACAAGCTGGGGGTATGAGTGTGACAGCCAAATCTTGCTTAACCCCAGCATCTGGCACTCAGAGAGCCAGTGTGGTGTAGTGGTTAAGAGCAGTAGTCTTGTAATCTGGTGAACCGGGTTCACTTCCCTGCTCTTCCACATGCAGCTGCTGGGTGACCTTGGACCAGTCACACTTCTTTGAAGTCTCTCAGCCCCACTCACCTCACAGAGTGTTTGTTGTGGGGGAGGAAGGAGAATGTTGGCGGCTTTGAGACTCCTTAGGGTAGTGTTAAAGCGGGATATCAAATCCAAACTCCTCCTCCTCTTCTTCAAAGCTTATGTTGTCCCTGACCAGTGCTTGTGGAGAAATCAGACTCCATGAATTTGTCTTCAAAGCCTTCAAGCTGGGGGCCAGTACTATTTCTTGTGGTAGCGAGTTCCATAAGTTAATGTTGTGCAGAGTGAAAAGTACTTTTGCTCATAAGCCCCAAGATGTACCGACAATCAACTTTGATTATGATGCCAATGTCTAGATATTGGAAGAGTGAAACGCTCTCGTCTCCCTTCCTAGTTGCCCCTTCCTCTCTCATTCTTCAGGTGGGCAGCTATGACTGCACAGAAAAAAGATTATTAGCCTCACAAACCAATGCAGTTGGCCTGACAGAGGCGCACTGTGCAGGCTGGAATTTCTCCCGTTACAATTTCCTTTATGGGAAATGTAAATTGTATTAGTGCTCAGCTGCGACTGCAAATACCTGCCTGCAATCGCTGTGTGGATATGAGTGGGGAAAGCGATTGACAAGAGTCCCAGTCCCCAAGATGGCAAACAGTTCCAACTGACCTAGGTGAGGCTGAGTGTCCTCATTCCTATACAGTGGTACCTCAGGTTACATACGCTTCAGGTTACAGACTCTAACCCAGAAATAGTGCTTCAGGATGAGAACAGAAATCATGCTCCGGCGGCGCGGCGGCAGCAGGAGGCCCCATTAGCTAAAGTGGTGTTTTAGGTTAAGAACAGTTTCAGGTTAAGTACAGACCTCCGGAATGAATTAAGTACTTAACCTGAGGTACCACTGTATTTGAAAGCGCTGTGCACCACCACCCCAGGTGAAGGGCACATTGATTCCTAAGCAAAGTATGTGGTCGTTTCAGACAAGCAACCCATTTTTAAAAAAAATGTGTATTAGGGAACTAGAGGCCTGCATCCAAAGGTTGGGCTGGTTATTTCAGCCTTGCAACTAAGGCCCCAATTATTACTAGCCTGTTAAGGGTCTAGCAGCTTCTGTTTCCACGACGGCTACAGAGAAGAAACCCTACCTCCTCTTGGCATGCTGAGAGAGAGGGAAGAATGCCTTCTACGAAGCAGATTGTGCCAGCCTGCTACATTTTCAGGAAGGCCATGAAGGAAGGAACAAAGTAGACAGCATCAAAACGCCACATATCCTGTAGTGTGGGGCTCACGGAAGTTGCAAGTAAAAGGTGTGAGAGAGAGTATTGCCAATACATTCTAAGCGCATATGCTATTGAAGAGGCACTGCCACTTTTAACTGAAAAGTGCAGACTGCTCTTGTTTCTCAAATGCCTAGTTGTAACTGGGATCTCTATTGTAGAAGATCAAGGTTATGTTTCACCTAAGTAATACTAATTTTGTTTTTGTTTTTTTTTAAAAAGCTCTCAACATTTTTTACATGGCTACCATACCAATAAAGTTGGATACTAAAAACTTAAAGTGGTGACCATTTATTAACATTTGGTATGTATGTCCAGCAGTTCGGGGGTGGGAGAGACTTAATATCATTTGAAGTTCTTTTAAACTCAACTATCATTACATTTTAATAAATAGGCTTAGGTTCATTTTGTGAAATGAGTTGCTCAGGCATTTTAATGCAGGAAATAAAAATAATCATCACCTTAAAACAATTCCATCTTAGTCAGCGTAGCTATCTTTTTTGCATTTTGCCTACAGAAGAAACTGAAAATAGTCTAGGGATTAAGCCTCACAAAACCACAGTTCCTCAGATGAAGTAATGGTATTTGAGCCAGTTTGTGCTTGGAGCATAGAGGTGATTTTAGATACCTATGATTCCAGTGACTGCAGTACAATTACTTGCATATAATAATCTACATTAAAGGGACACACATTGACACATTCTTAATAAGAGTTTAAATGCCGTTTCATAACTGTTCATTGGGAAACTGAATCAATTTAATTTCCCATTAAGCAGGGGTATAATGAGGATGCAACGGGTTGAATGCCTAAGCATCTAATCTATGCTCATAGTAATGCAGCCTTTAAACATAATTCAACAGAGGAAATGTTCATCCCCACACACAGGCCCAATTTCGCTTAGTAGTCAGTTGTTTGCTTTGCCTTTTTCCCCCTCCCCAAGTGGTCTAACCTTATGTCAGGTTACAGCGTTATTTACTTATTCTGTTTGTAAATCACCGTGCTGCAAGGCACACCCATGGTGGTTTATAATATTAAAACACTAAAACAAATTAAATTGTACGAAACAAAGAGTGGGAACCTTTTTCACCCTAGCACCACATTTCCTTATGAGGAAACCTTATGAGGGCCATATGCCAGGGGTGGCTGGGGCCAGAGATGAAAGTGGTCCAAACAATGAACCAGAAATTTAGCACTTCTGCAGTAGGGTAGCTTCTGTACACATTCGCACACACCGCTCTCTCCTCTATCCAGACAAACGACATTATCAGAGGTCAAGGACATATTCTAGCAGGGTAATACTCTCAAGGAGAATGTGAAGAAAGGCCAGTGAGGGTGGGGCCTTGGAAGAAATTCAAGGGTTGTGTGATCTGGGGAGAATTCTGAGTCAGAAAGGGCTGAAGGGAGACGGAAATGGAGCAAGAGCTCATGGGTTGAAAGCCTCTTCAGGAGACAATGAAACATGCTGCCTGGTCTGGGCTTCTCCGCTTCTGTCACTAAACTGCTGTGTGATGGGAAGAGCCAACATTCTTCGTTCATCTCTCAAGCCACAGGCATCATAACACATGCTAACTCACCTCCCATCTCTCCAAACACACCCTTGATGGCCAAAACCGCTATGTGCCTCATGTAGTTGTGCAGGGTACCCATGTTTCTGTGCTCATCACAAATGCACAAGCTGTTGCTGCAGCACCGTAGACACAGGTTTGTGCAATTGGTAGGAGTTTATTTAGGGCATATGTTGCCCCCTCCCCCCCCAAAAAAAAAAATCTGTTCTGGGGCTTCCTCCCAACTCACCAGAGCAGATGAGGGTGGTGCTCACAGGAATAAGAGGAAGTCCCATTGTGCAGACAGATAAAACGCTACATATTGTGATGGTATGGCAACAGAAAGGTTTCTCTTTCTTAACTGCTGATTCCAACATAAAGAGAAATATTAGTATGAATCAATAGGATATTAAGTATGAATCAATAGGATATTAAGCACTGGTTGAAATGAATATCCCAGTCCTTAACACGGTCGATTTACTTCAGATTTGAGGCTTTGACCTCATCCTGTGCATTGAGCAAATAATCGTATCCATGAAAAATAAAACTGCAGCCGTATTTTACACTTGCTGGGGAGTAATTCCGACAGAATGTACACCTTGTAAATCCCATTGCAATTACTAGGATGTTTAAGCCTAGGATGCTTGCAATCCTGTGCACGTTGAATCAAAGAGTAAATTCTGTTAAATTCATTTGGTCTAACTTAAGTAAACATGTAGAGGCTTCCTTTACATGTAAGTTCATTTGATGGAATTTCAACATTTGAGTAAAAGTTTTGAACAAACCTTGTTTCAGAAAGCCTTATGCAAATTATATTTAAAACTGTTTTGATTATCATTATTAAAAATAAATTCCCCAGGTATGACTAAGAAATTGATACAGCTAAAAAGAACTGAGTTTAGAATACCAAAAGGTCTAGATTTACTGCTTCAGAAAAATAAAATGCAAAGTTATCCCATTAATTCAGTTGCATTAATCTTTACTTAAAATCTCCCAGTGCCAGCTGTCAGTTAATTTCAGCTTAATGGTACCTGCCATTTTAACGTCAAGTGTTGATTGCAAATTATGGAGGAAATATATGCCAAAAGACATGCCCTGTGTACTGAGAAGGGCTTATAATACCCACAATGTCCAAGTTGGGTACTGCAAATTGCCCCATCTTTTTGTGGTGTAGTGGTTAAGAGCGGTAGTCACGTAATCTGGGTAACCGGGTTCGCGTCTCCGCTCCTCCACATGCAGCTGCTGGGTGACCTTGGGCCAGTCACACTTCTTTGAAGTCTCTCAGCCCCACTCACCTCACAGAGTGTTTGTTGTGGGGGAGGAAGGGAAAGGAGATTGTTAGCCGCTTTGAGACTCCTGAAGGGGAGTGAAAGGCGGGATATCAAATCCAAACTCTTCTTCTCTTCTTTTAAAATTTTATTTTGACAAAGTAATATTCATAAATGAATAAGAATAAAAATGTGCACCCCACCACTGAGACCATTCCATTGTAACTATCCAACCTCGCAAAATTTCAACACCTCTTGCGATGGTTTGACCCCTTTCCGTTTTAACAGTACAAATTCTACAAATACCCACCAAATCTCCTCAAAATCATTTCTCCTGCATATTCCCTGTGTTACCTTAATGGTGCATGTTAATTTATCATTTATAACTACGTCCCACACCTCTGTATACCATTCTTCCATTTTATATTCTGCTTGCCCCTTCCACTTCCTAGCTATAATAATTCGTGCAGCTGTCAATAAATTTGTGAGCAAGTCCTTCATAGCCTGTGAACCTTCCACTGCATCATAAATTGATAATATTGCTACCTCTGGACTTTGAGTCAGCTTTAACCCAGTGCAATTTCTACATCTTACTCAGAATTGTCTACTCTTTTAGTGGTTCTCAGGCAGGAGTCTTTCCCACAACATCTCCCTGGTCTAGAGAGAATATTGCTGCTTGATCCTGCCAATACCAAGGATTGAACCTGGAAAGTTCTTCATGAAAAGCATGTGCTTTCCCACTGATATACAGTCCCTCCCCATTGTTATGGTTGAACCCAGTCCAGTATCCAATATAACAGGCTGAACCAGCTCTTGTTTATTTATATCCCACCTTTCCTCCAAAGAACTCAAACTGGTGTGCATGATTCTCCTTCTCCTCCTTTAATCCCCACAGCAACTCTGAGGTTGGGGAGGCTGAGAGGCAGTGAGTGGCCCAAGGTCACTCCGTGAGCTTCATGGCGGAGTGGGGATTTGAACTCTGGTCTCCCAGGTCCTGGGCCAGCACTTTTAACCACTACACCACACTGGCTCTTGATGGCAGAAGCAGTATGGAACCCATGCCGTTTCTGCTCTGTCACAGTGGGGTCACCCTTTGCAAAACCCAGTGCCCTTTGTAAGCTCCCAATATCACAGTACCTAAAAATGTGGTTCCATACTAATTTCAGCGGGGCCATGATCTTTGCATGACATATATAACTTGTGGAACCTTTTTCCAGGCTACATTTCCTTCTAAGGGCCACATGGCAAGAGCAGACGGGGCCAGAGGCAAAAGTGAACAGAAAAATGAATGTGTATTTTACATAATCCTCTCTGTGTTCTCCATCCAGGGCAGGAAGTGGTATCATTATCAGAGCTGAAGGTCACATTCAAGGCAGGCAAAAACACACAAAGGTGTGAAGTGGGGACACTGAAGGGTGTGACCTTAGGAGGGTCTTCAGGACCAGGCAGAGGGGGCTAGAGGGCTTCTGTCATCCTCCAGGCCTGAGGTTCGCTACTTCTGTGTTCAAGCTGCTGCCAGACATCTTGCTGCAGTTTTGTTTATTTTCACCCAGACAGGGAAATACAGTGTTCATACACGCAAGGAACTAGCATCTGCATCTGACAGGGAAAGACAGGAAGAACAATGAGGTTACGCAAAACAGATTCCTAATTGGTGCATGCAAGCAGACAATTCTGCCCCGCTGGTTCCACAGAAGGGACAGACAGTGCAGTGGGAGAGATTTATGGCTTTTACATCAGGCTTACCTGAGCAGCTGTCCTGCATGGGGAAATGGAAATTAGCTAATGGTACCAGTTTTCTGAACAAGAGTAGCGAGAAGCTCGAGTGTGCCTTTTCAGAGGACTACAATGGCAGCTCTGCTGGAACAAGATCCCAAACACAAGCAACAAGACCAGCATGCTAATGTTATTTATACTGCTCAAGGACAGTATTACATCCTGCAAGAATAAAAAAGATGGTCCTGACTTTGGGACATACAGAACATTAAAGGAGCAGGAGCAGAAAGGGCTTAGCCAATAAAGGAGCACAGCGAAGTCCATTAACCTCTGACTCTCCACACCTATGTCAAGGTGAGGGAGGAAGAGATGAGCTATGTGGCTGCAGGGGACAGTGGATTCATCTTTTGGTCTGCTTCTAGCTGCACTGTCGTCAAAGTTCAGCTCAGCCTTTTTACCGGATCTGAGAAAGTAGAGGTGGGAACTGATAGGAAAGCATTCTTAGGACTAACCAGTGCTTTTTTTCTGGGGGGACACAGGGGTACGCATACTCCTAAACATTTTGTAAATCTTTGTACTTTTGTACATTTACTGTACAGTGGTACCTCGGATTACAGACACTTCAGTTTATAGACACTTCAAGTTACAGACTCCGCTAACCCAGCAATAGTACCTCGGGTTAAGAACTTTGCCCCAGGATGAGAACAGAAATTGCATGGCAGTGGTGCGGTGGCAACGGGAGGCCCCAATAGCGAAAGTGGTACCTTAGGTTAAGAACAGTTTCAGTTTAAGAACGGACCTCCAGAATGAATTAAGTTCTTAACCCGAGGTACCACTGTATTTATTTTTCCCAATATGAACTATAAAATGGTGATTTTCTTGAGTCAAAATGAGAGTACCCCTAAACATTATTATTTTTTTTAGAAAAAAGTACTGGGACTGATACCCACCACAAGAGCATGCTCCTATAGAGCTAGCAGATCAAATAACTGGGTCTATACCATAGTAGTGTGCTACAAAGGGACGCTCAGAAATCTAAGCAAACCAAGGCGATTCTAGCGCAGTGCTCCAAATGTTGTTGGACTACACAGCTCCCATCATCCCCGACCACTGGCCATGCCAGGCTGGTGCTGATCGGAGCTGGATTCCCAGTTGGCAATGACCCTGTGGTTCCCCAGTTGTGGAATGCCCTCCTAAATGTCTCCATCATTCTTAACTTTCAGGAGGAATCTGAAAATATTCCTGCTTATGCGGGCATTTGGTGACTAATGAACACCGTTCTCACGATCATTGGATGGAAGAATGTTTGCGACTGTAATTGCTTCTAACTAAAACTGCTTTTAAGGGACGCGGGTGGCGCTGTGGGTTAAACCACAGAGCCTAGGGCTTGCCGATCAGAAGGTCAGTGGTTTGAATCCCCGCGACGGGGTGAGCTCCTGTTGTTTGGTCCCAGCTCCTACCCACCTAGCAGTTTGAAAGCACGCCAGTGCAAGTAGATAAATAGGTACCGCTCCGGCAGGAAGGTAAACAGCGTTTCCGTGTGCTGCTCTGGTTCGCCAGAAGCGGCTTAGTCATGCTGGCCACATAACCCGGAAGCTGTATGCCGGCTCCCTCGGCCAATAAAGCCAGATGAGCCCTGCAACCCCAGAGTCAGTCATGACTGGACCTAATGGTCAGGGGTCCCTTTACCTTTACCTTTACCTTTAAAACTGCTTTTAGAGGTTTTGAATTGTAATTGTGTTCAGAATATTTTTCCTGTTTTCGTTTATAAATTGTGTATCTGTTTGCTGCAGGGTATGAATTCGGTTTATAATGAGTAACAGCATCTGGAAGGCTTTGCACCCTTGGGCTGAAGTATCAAGTCTGAGATGTTGCAGATGAGGCTCAACACTTCCACTACAGTTAGGAAGCCCACTGGGAGGCGGGCTTGTACAAGTCAGTTTCTCAGTCCAATCTTATTTCACATGGGTTGCTGAGAGGATAATACTGAAGCGGAAACATGCAACAAAAAGTTGAGCAGTGCAACCTCAGAGGATGCTTGTGGGATACAGGGTAGTGACAGCAGATAGCCCTGCTGCTTCGAAATACAAAGGGTTGGCGTGGCTTGACTTCATTTAAATAATTTTGAAAGGGGAAATTAGGAAATTACTGTAGCACACAGGAGAACAGTCATTGGTATCCTCAAAGCATGTGCATTAAGCTCAGCCCACCCTCACCAACCCTTTGTGTCCTTGGATTTATCACAGAGGGACCAATGCCAGGCCTAAAGGTGTGGTTAGATTGGGATTATGGAGAACCACTAGCCTTGCATGGTACATGTGCCAAACTGTAAGCCGTCAAGCAGGTACCATGTAACTCATATTTGTCTACTCTGAATGCGCCTTCTGCTTATTATTAGAGCATGAAACTCTTAATCTCAGCGTCATGGGTTGAAGCCTCACATTGGGCAAGTTTCCAGCATTGCAGAGGGTTGGACTAGAAAACCCTCGTGGTACCTTGCAGCTCTACAGTTCTTCAATTCTTTGGTTCTAAATCAATAAAAGAATACTGGCACTTAGATGCCATGGAATATTTTTTTCCCTTTTTTATTAAAATTTTTCTTGGTTTACAAAAGTATGTGCAATCTCTCTCTCTCTCTCTTATTTAAGTAACATTTTTCTACAGATCAGTTTCATTTGTTGAGACATTAGGAAGAAAAGGGGGAATGAGGTGGAGGGGGAAAGGTGAGTGGGGGTGGGGGCGATGTTTTCTATTTTACTTAATATATGTGATGTTTTGTGTCAGCGTCACTTGTGCAGGTTCTCTGCTATTCACTTGTGTTTCTTTGGTGGTGAGAGAGGTTGGGGTTAGCCTAGGGTGTGGTTGTTTGTGATTGGCTGTGGTGATCCTTGTTTTCATGTGTGAGTGGGGTGGGTGGGTGTTTTGGATCAGGTTAGCCATATTGATTTGTATGTTGTTGGTGGATTTTAGTCATTGCCTTGTTGGGCTGTGCATGTGATAAAGGGGAGCCATACCGAGAGATGCCATGAAATTGAATTCTGCCTCACCACGTTGCACAAGCAAACCTCAGCGCTCTCTTCTCCCAAAATTTGCTCAAGGATGTCTCCCAACCCACTGTGTGGAGCGTGGCAGGCAAAAGGAGGGTGTTGAAGCCCTGTTACATACACAGAAGTCCACTCCACACAGCCAGTCAACCTTGTGGGCAGTATCCAACTAATGGACCCTGTCAGTGCAGTTTTACACTTAGGCAACATAGTGTCTCCCCTCTCCTCCTCCCCACATGCCTCTTAAATCTCTTCTAAGGGTTCCCACTGATTTGGAGAGGGTGGAGGGAGGGTTGTAGAGAGAAGGGAAAGTTCCACTGCGGAAGTGTAAATCCTTCTGCTTCTGGGATGTTCATTGGATGCTGCCCTGTATTTTTATTTTAAGAAGCCTCTGGGGGAGTTATAGATATGCATAGCATTTACCCATCCACTCCTACATCTATCACACACACCTCAAATGCTCCTATGAATCCACCATGTTGTTCTGACTCTACCCACAGAGCAGCCAACTCCAAGAGACCAGCTTTAATTCTGCCAGTGTGGATTATTTTAAGCCCCAGACTAAATAAAATGGAAGGGATGCAAGCTGGAAGCTGAGGTCACTGTGGCCTTTCAGAGCCACTCCTACCAGAAATACCTCGTTAATAACATTCAAGAATCACTTCACAATTTAGCCAAAGAAAAAGGCTTTGTAATACTTGAGAGCCGTTCTCTGATATTTTTGGTATCGAAGGCATTTTAAATGTATAACAAGATGTTCAGCATGCATCCGAGGTGGGTGGAAGAGGGGAAATGAACTGAAACAGGCATAAGTGTGCCAGCATTGGAGTGCCAGCTTTCGGCTTTGGCAACAGAATTCTTCCTTTTTCAATTTTTCCTTTTTCATTGAACTGAATCTACTACGAGCAGAGCTCTCGCCCTCCACCCCCCGCCACACATGTTTACAAGCTATTACTAGGTTATAATTCTGTATGTAGCACTTATTATATTGTCTGCCTTCAGCAGAGATGCTGGTGAGCTTTGCGCCAATGCTACTACCCAAGGGAGTTTGATCATGGGTACAGTCAACCTGTACTTAGTGGAGAACCTACAGTCCATGGGTCAAATTAGGGCCATGGGGTTGTGTTCCCCAAGCCTTATCCACCTGTCCTACAACTGATGTCATTTATAATGCCAGGTACAGGACAGGTAAAGTCACGGCTACAAAGGAACAATCGGAAGCTCCTGGTTGTTCTTGACAAATCTGTATGTGGCAACTTTCACAAGCCCCACTGGCATGGTGTAGTAGAGACAATCCCTGCTTAAAGCAGCATCAATCACATCCGATAGCACCAATCAATAGCACTTCTCAGTGGTGACATCAAGTCCCACTATGATCAGCTGGACTCTTCCCTTTGCAGCAATAGGAACTCAAGCCACTATGCACAAGAAAAATGTGCCACCTGGTCATTGTGATGCCATGCGACTGGCAGGTGAGCAGCCGCAACCACTTGTCAAAGTGGCCTGTCAAGGGTAAGGGAGCTCAGGATTTGGCTGTTCCCCATCCCTGGTATGGTTTGAAGGAATATGCATGTGGGTCCTTGGAGCAAAACTCTTGGGTGCATTCCTCCTCCTCCACTACCTGAAGGTAAGCCATGGTTTAGCTTAGTGTTAAATCAGAACTGGCTTATGGGTTGTTCCCCCCCAAACTACAAGCAGTAATCCAGGAACAGACCTTGGCTACAGACCATGGTTTGTCTGAAGCAAGACAAACCAAAAGTTCAGGTTGACATGCAATACTAAGTCATGGCTTAGCTCTGGTTAGCTGGAGGATCGGGGAAAGGAATGAAGTGCCACAGTTTTTGCTATGAATACAAATATGCTTGCTTACTCACCCTAAGCTATGGATTTAGCATTACTTCCAGTCCATGACACTGTATCAATCTTCCTCTCCTATCTACAAGAATATGGATGAAAAGGAGCACATTCTTCTCCCCCAAAAGGACGGGAGATCAGTCTACTCCCAGTCAGTGTCACTTTTGCATGTGTTCTGTTCTGTTCTGTTCAGTTCAGCATTCAATGATGTTCAAAATTCTGCATGAAAACTTGCATTTGCGGGCAGTTAGTCTTCTATCCTGTTTGATCAGCACAAGGATTACCACTAGTGCAAAAGCACTCTATCCCCCCACCCCCAAATATGCTCCCTAGAACAGGTTTAGAGAACATGTAAGGAGTGGAAGTTCCATTGCAAGCAGACAGAACTACTTACTTATTACTATGTTGAATACAATCCTATGATTCAATATGTATTGCTAAATGCATTCTCTCACAACATAATTTCTGGTATGTTTTTCAAGCCAAAAGCTCATCCGAACATTTAGGGAAATGCAAAGGCGGGTATGAGTCATGGCGAATCTGCTCAGTAGTGGAGGCCCAGATAAGGTGAGTTCGTATAAGAATTCACAAAGATTGAATTCCTCAATTATCCCTACTCCCAAGCGCAGCATTACTGCTGCTCGACTCTCTCCAAAACAGAAAGGGAAGGTGATCTGCATTCATCAGGATGTTCTGTAACTCCATATTAGAGCATTTGGTTTGCATGCAGAAGGTCCCAGTTTCCATCTCCTGGTAGGGCTGTCTGAAAAATCCTGGAGAATCAGAGCTAGATAAACCAATCATGTGCCTTGGGAAGTTTCTATGATCCTGTGTTCTGCATTCTAGAATAGTAGCCCAGATACCTATTTTCAAGCATCATCTCTCTACTGTTTTCTGGCTAGGAAGAATTGTATCTTGCACCTAAAAGAAAATACGAGACAAACACACATGCTTCTTGTACTAAGCTCAGAGGAAGCACACAGCAGCCAGTAACAATCCTTTAAAAATGTAAGTACTGCAGTGTCTTCTCGTTGCTTTTTCTTTTCTTAACGGGGACTGGATAAGAATCAGAGGCAGGATAGTCACAGGGAAGACACAGGCAACATTGACAGAGCGGCTACTTTTAAAGATCACAAAATGGTTCCAGCAGGCAGAAGGGATTATGTCAATGACCACCTGGGATATTTTGCCTGTGATGCTGAAAGGTGCAAGTGTCACACCCCTTACCACTTTAGAAGGCCCAGTCGCCTTCTAAATCTGGCCCGCAGACAGTCCAGGAATCTGTGTGTTTTTACATGAGTAGGATGTGTGATTTTATTTAAAATGCATCTCTGGGTTATTTGTGGGGCATAAGAATTCGTTCATTCCCCCCCAAAAAAATATATATAGTTCTGCCCCCCACAAGGTCTGAGGGACACTGGACTGGTCCCCTGCTGAATAAGTTTGCTGACCCCGCTTTAGATACACGCAAGAATCTTCACAACGAATGTATATGGATGAAGGAGCTTCTTATTCTTCCAAGACAGACAATCTGCATTGCTAAGAATAGATTCCTTTCAGGCCATCTTCCTCCTCAGCAGGCTGTGCTGCCTATCAGGCACACTTTTCATAGGCACACTGTTCCCCTCACACCATGAGCCACCTTTACAGGTCTCTCGGGCAGATTCCAGGATGCTATTTAATGTTCAAGTCCCACAGTTTCATTAGCCTGAACACACTTGGTAAGCCTGTGATCTCTGACACCTTACAGAACAGGAATTTTATAGTACATCCACACCATTTTTTATTTTAACTCACGCCCAGAATACCACAAGGTATATACCAGCCTTCTCCTCTGAACTATTCCTGTGCAACAAGCTAAGAGCCTAGACTCACAATGATATAACCTATTCTACAGGTGTTAGGACTCGGGGATAACATGGCCAGGCATGTGTTTCAGACAGGAAATGTCTGAGCTTTCCAATTAAAAGTTAATTGTCTTTGTCATTAACAGGCTCCCTCTGTTCATTTCCCCTGAAATTTGCTCAGCACTAGATCTTCCTTAATAAGCAATAAACACATAGCAGGGCACGCTGGTAGAATCAGATTTATGGGATTAGAAATGGCTTTTAATACCTTCATCATAATCTTTTAATTTAGAGCAGACTCCAAATCAAATCGGCCTCACTTTCTACAATGAATGATAATTTATTTAGGGTTTTAGCCATGACAGTGGTTCTAAGAAAGATAAATTCTTAAAGCAAAAATAATACTAATTATTCACCAAGAAAACCTCACCTGTTTTTTCCAAACAGGCATTTACATCGGAACGAACTGTGACATCTGTGCACGAAGTAGTCTTACTTTCATAACAGTTCCTTCCCCCCAAAAAAATTCAGAGCCATGCTGTTTGTCTTACATCCATCCGATGAGGCAGGTTAGGCTGAGAAATGGGGTCTTGCTTGCCCAGAGCGATCCAATAAGCTCTTCAGCACAGGTTGACTTAAAGTGCTATTTCAAAGACTGAACGATGGAGAGATAAGAGAAGCATGCCGCCCTCCATAAGCACATGTTGCAGAGCCATTGGTCAAATCCATTTTCTTTGTCCAAACATGTGCATTAAAGCACCCACCATAAGGTGCAGGATGTAGATGCACACTTAAAATATCCAAGCACTTCTGGCTGAGCTACAAATCCCATAGCTAAACTATGGGGTTCACCTCCACAAGATGCAAAGATGGCCACCAATTTAGACAACTTTAAGGGGTTTTTAGATCAATTCATGGGAGGTATCAATGGCTACTTATCATGATGGCTATGGTACCTACAAGATCAGAGAAACCATGCCTGTGTCCAGTTGCTTAGAAACAACTATCTTACTCGTGGACTCTCCAGAGGCATCTGATTGGCCATTATGGGATACAGGATATTGGACCAGACCGGCCTTTGGTTTGATCCAGCAGAGCTCTTTTTATACAACTAGACTTCCTACATCCAGATTGTCCTCTAAATCAATGCACTACACTGGTTGCAAGGATTATTTCACATATTATGCAAAGGCAAGCATTGGTTAGTCAATGGGGACCACAGCCAATCACCACTTCCTGCCTAGTATACCTGTTTGATGCAGGCATTTGCTAACTTATTTGTCATTCATCTATATAGCTGTAAAAATGAAAATGTGTGAAGTGGCTGTTAGCATACATCAGATGGTTGGGAAGCATGGAAATCTGTGGTATCGGCCACCAATTTGCAATTCATTTTAGGCATCTAGAACTCATTCAGTTAAGAATGCAGTTCTCACAATGTCTCCTTCTGCAGGATTGATCTGACAACACAACTCATGATATGCCCAGGAAGAATACAAAGCCCCAGACAATGAAGTGCTGTGGAGTATACAGCACAGAACCACATTACTCTCTGGCCTCTCTTGTTTCAGCTCAGGCCTGGTTAGTGGAGGCCATTAAAAGGAAAAGGTTGATACACTGGGGAAGATCTGTTTGAATTGCTTTCCCAGGGATTACATCAAACTAATCTGAAGCAAAGTGTAAGAGTGCTTTGAAGAACCTATCTATAACATGACTGAAGACAAGTACTGCAAGACAGAGACGTATCTTATCTAGGACACGCTTTCTTTCAAGGGGTATGGGCCAGACTTTCACTCACGTGTGATTTACACAGATCTCTGCAAAAGCTCCTTTTACCATAGCAGTTGTGAAGCGATAAAGCCGATTAACTCTCCCAGCACTGAGCAGACCAGCTCGCTTCAAGCAGACTGCACCTTTCCTTATATCAGAGCTGGAGTGAAAAGATTGGCATCAGCACCATCTGGTGGACTTGGAAATATAAAATACTCAGAAGCAAACCACAACATCATATGCAACCTAGCAAGAAATAGCAGATCAGGGTAAGAGGCAATGGTGTACCTCTTTGGAGGCAGTGATTTTGATATTCTTAAGACTGCAATACTCTGGAGAAGAGGTTTTGATGCATACCTTTACATAGTGCAACAGACCACATCCCAGTTCACAGAGTTTGTCCAATCTAAAGAGCATATTGCAGACATTTCCAACTGCTAGCAGTTCTTCTTCCTTCCATCTCAATCCCTTTGCCCGTTACCATCAGACAAAAGTTCCAAAAGAGCCAGGTGGAATGGGCAGGGACTTTAAGCATAATTACACATGAAGAATCTCAAAGAAGGCAAAACCAAATCCAGAAGTCCAGGGCTTTCTCTTCCCCAGGAATTGATTCACTTCTCTTATGTCCCTCTTTGCAAACCAACTGATTCTTTTTTATCAAAATGAAAAGGGAGGTAGAGGTTTCTCAAGGGAAGTGAGAATGTCTCAGCTCAATTAATGCAGGGCTGTTGCCAAACTTAAAAATAAAATTCTTTTCTGAACATTGTTTTCTATATCATGCTTAGAACCCAGAATTTAGAGCAATAAATCAAAACAAGGACATCTATGGTAGAGCTCAGGAGTCACAAAGAAGGAGCTAGTATGAGAATGCCATTCCAGGTTCGGTTCTCTTCCTCTCCCTCCCTCCACCCATGGCTACAGGAGTTTACAAGAGTTCTTCAAGATAAGATTAATGTTCGTGATGTGTGGTTCTGTTTCAACACGCCCAAGACCTGTCGAGCTTTGTCTTGCATGATCAGCTGGTCTTTAGAACCACCACAAGCCACTGTTTTCCAAGCACTGGACATCTAAGGAAGAGAAGAGAAAATAAGCAAGCAAGCACACTTTTGGGGAAAGCTTCTTGATGCAGTTTTGTAAATTAGCCTCTCACTCAGGAGTCAGAATTGGCTCAGGTGAACCCATAGGGAAGCTTTTGCAAGAAGTTGAGAATGAGTCCCCCAAATTCTCACTGACCATTGATGTGCTACAAATAACTTAAATGCATAGAGTACTAGTATTATTTTTTTTTTGGGGGGGGGGTGAATTTACTTGAAAGGTTTCAGTGGGTTTAAGCCATGTAATGTATACTGTCCCATGGCTGTATCCAGCATTAGGTAGTTTTGTTAGAGCAGGGTTTCCCAAAGTTTGGTCTCCAGCTGTTGTTGGACTACAACTCCTATCATTCCTAACTAGCAGGACCAGTGGTCAGGGATGATGGGAACTGTAGTCCAAAAACAGCTGGAGGCCCAAGTTTGGGAAACGCTGCAAGGGCTTTTCACTGCACATGGAGCTTCCCCTCCATCTCCTCTCCCCACATGCCCCCTAAATCCTATAAGAACATAAGAGTCTGCTGGATCAGGCCAGTGACCCATCTAGTCCAGCATCCTGTTCCCACTATGGCCAACCAGATGCCTGTGGGAAGCCTGTGAGCAAGGACACTCTGCCCACCTGCAATTCGCAGCAGCTGGTATTCAGAGGCATAGTGCCTCTGGCAGCGGAGGCCGAACATAGCCACCAATAGACTTGACCTCTATGAATTTCTCTAATCCTCTTGTAAAGCCATACAATTCCATGGGTATCACTGCCTCCAGTGGGAAGCAATTCCATAGTTTTAACTGTTCTGGGAGTTCCAGCAGCCTTGCAGAACAGATCAAGGTAGGGCAATAGGGATGCACAAGTTATGCTATGCAAACTGAAATTCTTACGTTAATGGAACTGCTTTATTGGATTCATTGCCCTGTATTGATAGCCCTAATTATGTGTTTCCTGGGAGCCCAAGTCCCAATAGGCACATTCACTTGCCCACCCCACCAAAGGCATGATTTTAGACGCCAGTGCTGTATCTCTTCCTTCGCTGTCTCCAAAGCAGGCTCTTTGTTGTTATAAGGCTGCATACTTTACGCGCGCGCACACACACACACACACACACAAAATCTGAATTATGCAAAGCAATCCTGAATTCCGAACAAACTGCACGATTTCTTCAAAGAAGGAAGTTCACTCATTTTGGATCATATTTTCAGAGGCATAGCCTGCCAGGCAAGGAGTTGTACAGCTTACTCAAGTATTGCACAGGGTGAGAGTTGGGATAGGGAAGCAGGAGGGGGCAAGCAGTGTTCAAGTGCATACTCTTAACAGGCTGAGGTCCCAAATTCAGCCCCAAACATCTCCAGCTAAAAAGGACCCTCCGATAAAAGGAATAAATGGATATAAGGCAACTTCCTACATTCCTAAGACCCATTCCCTGAATATTATGCATTAACTGCTGTAGCAATGCCAGGAAAGATTAATGACTGAAAATCTCAAGACCATTAAAAATAAGTCAGTCAGGAGACTGGGCTAACCACATTCGCAGAATGACAACCACAATTGCATCTGGCAGTGGTTATCTGTGGTTAACCCCAGTGGCACCACTCCAAAAAGCAGGGAACCCGAAGACTCACACTGCTGGAGTTAGTGTCACAATTGGGGCTACAGGTTATCGATTTGCTGTGAAATTTCAGGTGCCTCACCACAAACTTTTAAGCAGCTTCTATGCCCATCAATTCAAGAAAACAACTTTTCAGCAAGGTTAGAAGAAGGCTCACACAAAATACCATGGTAGATAATATTGATGGAACCTGGGACTGGAGGATAATCTCTCTCTCTCTCCCCAACCCCACTTGATTCTTTATCAACAGAATTTCGTTTTAAAAACTCGGCCCACTTATTTATAACCTAGATTCTGGGCTCAAATTTCAGTGAGTCTACTCTGAGTAAAGGTTCGTTGAACACCACCCTCCATAAGTGATTTTGTTTTAAGCTTGTACACAACAATATGGGAAATAGTGACTAAGCAAACTCTAGTCAAATGATGGAAAAATTTACCATCACAACTCTTCATAAACTCCACAATGGACCTTAATTCATTTAAGAAATGCAAAATCATTAACAGGCATACAACCATGTTGCCTGGCACTTGAGCAAGGCACAACATTCACAAAGCTCATGGAGATGGCAGGTTCTGGTACTGCAAGTCTCTCAAAACCCCATAACTGTGGCACCTGCAAAGTTTCCCCAATGGACTGTGCTTACCAGAGGAGGTGGTCTGAATTTGCTTTGGATTCTCTTGGAAGACGGGGCCTTCTCTGCCTTCACATGCACAAACCCCCTGTTGAGCAAGCTGCTGTCATTCCTGCTGCTTGACAAAGAGAGGTTTAGGGACTGCGGAAGGAAGTTCACAGACTGCAATCAACCAAAAGGAAAAACGAAAGTTACATACAACCAATGGCATTGCTGAGATTAACCTGCTTCATTTCCCTCCCAAGTCCTCTTTTTAGAAAAAGGAGGCGGCGGCGGGCAAAGAAGCAAATATTTAATGTAATCAAGTTTCTCTTATCTTTCTGTCACGGTGCAAGCTTCCTAGCGAAAAAGAGGACTTTGCAATCAATCACTGGGGCAGCGATCAGAGCAATAAGCCTGATAGCCTAATGCTGTGCAGTCTAGCATCATATTCGGCAATAGGTCTCCGTGACTAAGAAACTCTAACTATTACTGTGGAATAATGGAAAAACTCAACCTTTGGCGTTACTCCACAGTTAATTGTCATGGACACCTGCTGGCAAGGAGGTTAGGCAACACGTCTGATGGATAACAGTATCATGCATATTGTTCCAATCGCTGCACAAATGAGTCATAGAACAAGGGCAGGTTCCCCCCCAAAAAACCCACAACCATTTACATCATGATGGAAGGGTAAGAGATAGGGTTGCTTGCTGGCCACAGAAAACAATAGCTTCTAAGGACTCCCAATGGTTTCAACTTTCTCGTCACAATGCGTGTGGAACATTTTTGGCAGGTTAGAAGCTGGGTATCTTAGCAAATTGTGCTGTCTGTGTTGACTGGACTTGAGCCTGGCTCTTATACAGCCCCTTAGTAAGCCCAGGAGAGGCAGTGTGAACCCTCACAGACTCCTCCCACTCCATGTAGTGTGTCGTGTGAACAGTGGTGTGGGTAGAAGAGAAATGGTGGCCATAGGAACCTGAAGCTCCAGGATGTTTTCAGAGCAGGAGCAACATCATCTGCCGGAGCACCAGGATAACGGACAGACCTTTCTTTCTCCGGCAAGTGAACAAGGCGAAAAACAAGGTTTTCAAGTTTTACAGTGGAAATCGGGAGGAAAATAATTGAGCAGAATACTGTCCTTGGATGGGGTTCCTGAAACGTGCTTGCAATTTAAATGCCAACACTTATTTGCAAGGTTGCTTCCATTTTAATTAAAAGCTAAAGGTTGCAATTCAGCAGGCTAAAGTGCTTTTGTTAAATCTCAGTGTTTTAAGAAGTTTAACTTGTACAATCAGGAGTACTGTGTTCGATGGAGCATATTCCCAGGTAATTCTGCACAGGGCTAAAGTCATGCAACTCCAACATGCTAACCACTACACCTGCCTTTGCCAGCTCACTATCCTATGACTGACAGCTGACCCTAATAAGCTGGGTGTGGTTTTTGGGGGGGTTTTTTAAGTATCTCAGGATTCTGTTAACAGGCCTGCTGCCCAAGTCTACCCAGTGAATTCATGAACAAGCTGGAGCAGCCAGGTCTCCCATCCTCCAAGAATCATAAATGTGAAAGTCAACATTTGTGTAAATGTTACACAAATGAAAGGGTGTATTGCACTGCAACACTTCAGAGTTCATCTTATTTGGGGGTGGAGAGAGCAATATTTTTTTAAAAAAAATCTGACTCACCAACCTAGAAGTTATATGCGAAGTGTTTTCGATGACAAGGGAGCATTAAATATAAAATGTCCTACTTGGTCTTAAGTGGTACAAATGCAAGATTCCAATCCCTGTTTGTATGAAATGTGCAGTATGCTTCTGAAGATGTTTAAAATATAATGCTTAAGCACACAACCAGGATTAAATATAACTGAACTCAATGGGATATGTATTTATGAGAAAACACGCATATATACTCAAATCAGAAGCACACAAAACAAGTTCCACCTAAGGGCACAGTTGGGCAACAATGCATATGGATTCATCAGAGGTAGCCAACACAACACGCTGCAGATGTTGCTGGACTCCAGACTCCTATCAGCCCCAGCCAAAATGGCCAATGATCAGGAATAATGTGAATTGTAGTTCAAAAGACCTGGAAGGCATCATATTTGTTGTTCTTGTTGTTTAGTCGGGTCCGACTCTTCGTGACCCCATGGACCAGAGCATGCCAGGCACTCCTGTCTTCCACTGCCTCCCGCAGTTTGGTCAGACTCATGCTGGTAGCTTCGAGAACACTGTCCAACCATCTCATCCTCTGCGTCCCCTTCTCCTTGTGCCCTCCATCTTTCCCAACATCCGGGTCTTTTCCAGGAAGTCTTCTCTTCTCATGAGGTGGCCAAAGTATTGGCGCCTCAGCTTCACAACCTGTCCTTCCAGTGAGCACTCAGGGCTGATTTCCTTCAGAATGGATAGGTTTGATCTTCTTGCAGTCCATAGGACTCTCAAGAGTCTCCACCAGCACCATAATTCAAAAGCATCAATTCTTTGGCAGCATCATATTAGCTGCCCCTTACTATAGATGTTAACGTAATACAGTGATACCTTGGTTCCCGAACTGCTTAGTTGTGCAACAAATCGGCTCCCGGACACTGCAAACCCAGAAGTATGTATCACAGTTTGTGAACATTTTTCGGAAGCCAAACATCTGACTCGGCTTCCGCTTGAGTGCACGAAGCTCCTGCAGCCAATCAGAAGCCGTGCCTTGGTTTTCGAATAGTTTCAGGAATCGAATGGACTCCCAGAATGGCTTAAGTTCAAGAACCAAGGTTCCACTATAAACATGTCACAAGGAAACGGGTTGGCTTTATCAACTTCCAAAGTGTCCTTTTTTTCAACACCATTCCTAGACTTGTTTCATCTTATTTTATTTCCCCCCATTTCCCCACTTCTTATGAGCCAATCGCCCAGCAGATTTTTACCACCCTTTTTACTTGCAACAACCTGAGCCTCTCATTGGCAGACTGCCACGGCATGGTTGCTAAAAGCAGCAAGGGCCAAATGTACCTTTGCTCCAACTCTACAGAGGTTAACCATTTTACAGCATGCACAGGAAAAGCTGTAGCCTGCCGGTTTGTACTGCTGCACAAGTGCACCCCGTTAGCAAGCAAACATTGATTATTGTATCAGAATTAATGAGGGTCAAACATTCAGCAATTGTTTTTAAAAGCCATATGGGATTTGTCTCGGTTAAAAACAAACCTAGAGTTCCAAGGCAATTCATTAGCGTGAACAGGCAAGTCACTAACATGCCACCTGCAGAAATGAGTGCCACCATAGGTTGCCTCACAAGGAAACCGTTCATTTAAATTCCCAGATTCTAGTACTGAAGGCACTTGCAATGCACTAAGCAAATGTCTCTGAAATGAGTCAGCCTGGCTGCTCCCACCTGTCAGCGAAGTCAAAGCTGCGATTGATAAGCAAGTTGTTTGGTGGTAGAAATCCCTGGGGTCCTAATGAGCTGCTGTTTCCACCTCCCCTTTACTGCACTTTCCTTGCTTCTGGCTGATTTTTTTTAGTAATCCTTGGAATCTCCAGTGTTTGCCCTTTCTTTTCCCCTAGCAACCAGAATGCGGTGTTCCTGTGGTAGGGTCATCTGAGATCAGGTACTCCCTAGAACTTCTTTTCTGTGAATAAGTGTGGGCAAATCTATGTTGTGAAAACTCTGCAATAGACTGTGCAGAAGCTAAAGACCAGGCCCTCTTTAAGAATTCACTTTGGTTTAGGATTCACATTAGAGAAAACAGGGTTCTTGTGCCTTTCACAATTGTACTCCTTATGCTGGTCTGTGACCATAACAAAGTTCATTCGTTCATTCACAGTTGTACTTTCCACAATCCAGAAAAGGAGGAACAATAATGACTGTACTCTCTTAATTCTGTGTTATGTCATGTCCCCAAGGCAGCCATTTTTTGGTTGGCACCCTCACTACTGTCTCGAAATTCAAAATGTGCCCACTGGTCCACACTTTTGGGCAATCAAAGCCCAGTACGGCCTACTTTGACTTGAAGCTGCTCTTGAAAATCTCCAGCAGATGTTTTTTCTCTGACTAACTGCAAGGAATTCAACTTAAGACATTTTGTATTCAAATGCACTACCACTGAGCTATGGCCTGCCTCAGTGCATATCCATTGCCACAAAAAAAATATGGAGGCATCCAAAAGCCAAACTAGACAAGACACAGCAAAAGTGCCTTGTCTAGTTTGTTCCTCACTGAAATGCACCTGAAGGTGGAGGGCAGAATTGATTCAGGTAGCGCTGGTGCAGAATGGGGGACTTAACCCTCTTTCCAATCAAAATGGCAATCTCGTATTTTGTGGGAAGGAAGCATCCACTTCTCTGATGAAACCTGCAGTCCACTGTGGTTGCATTCTGGCAAAGGTAACACAAACGCCTGTGAGATATTTGTCCCAAGTCTCATAGTTTGGCCTGTTCCAAGCTTTTTTATTCAGAACAATGAGGACCAGATACTTGTGGTTTTTAAAAATGATCTTATAGAGTTTCTAGTTACTAAATCTACTCCCCACTATCACCACCACCCATCTGATTACGACTCACCTGAGATCTTTTGAAACAAACAGGTTTGGCCGTGGTGGAAACTGTCAGCTTCAAGTCTTCATCCACAATGTCAAGGGCTAGAGATTTCCTGACCTTCTTAATGGGACTCCTGTGCATCTGGAAAGACAAGAAAAGAATATTTAAGTCCCAACAATAAACAGTAGGCAACAATTTGGGGATGAAGTAGCATTGTATACTAATTTTAGAACAAAGGGAAAGCTTCATGGGGCACCAGTAAGTTATGGAGAACGAATTCATTTGAGCACACTTGACAGCTGTCAGGAAGACTCCATACTACTATCTCTGCAGTTACATAGAAACAAAGGAATCTGCCTTCTATAAAGTCAGACAACTGGTTCATCTAATGTAGGACTGTCTACACCAGGGGTGAGGAACCTTCCGCCCTCCAGATGCTGCTGGACCACAACTCCCATCATCCCTGACCGTTGACCATGCTCATTGAGAATGATGGGAGTTGTAATCTGGCAACATCCAGAGGGCCACAGGTTCCCCAGCCCAGACTGTGTGGCGGTGGCTCTCCAGAGTTTCAGACAGGAATCTCTTCATGCCTTACGTAGATATGTGAGTGATTAAACGTGGGCCCTTCTGCGTGAAAATCAGTGGTGCTCTACCACTGAGCTATAGCCTTTCACCATAATGATGTACAAACTGGCAGACAACATACATGCATTGGCTGTTATGACTGCAGCACCGGGGAAGTACAGAGCTGGCTTCAAACCATACCCTGGATTTGCTAGCTGCAATGCCTATAGACAAAATATCATGCTTGTAGACAAATATAAACTGAGGAAGAATTGCATCCTTTTAGAGCCTGGGAAAGAGAATCTGCTGTGGTCCACAATGAATGTCTTATTACCAGTTTTTAAAGATGCTGCAGCACACTTTTTTTTTTGGGGGGGGGGTGCAGCCAACACTGTTAGCAAATGCTTAGGATTCTGGATGCATCAAATTCCTGCAGAACCCTAATGGTCCCAATGACATAGCCTGCTCTTACATACTTGAGCAGTTATCTCACTTATCCAGTACTGGTCCTCATGTAGCCCGAATGGCTCTATGCACACGCAAGAGGGAGCTCTCAGAAGGCTTGCAGCAACTCTGCAGTTTGCAGAAGTACCAAAAGTATTTAGAAACTATATCGCCCTTGAGAGGAACCCACCTACTCCTGGTAAAAACACCTCAATGAGGAGTTAACCTGCTCAATGGGCACTGAATGCCGACTGAAGGTTTGATGAGCAGGGGATAAAACCTAAAGGGAAGCACTCCACACTGCACCGTTTTCTTGCAGATCATACTTGTACAATATACTTACACCCTGTTTCCTCTTCTGTCTCTCTGGCTTCACATCATCTTCTATGATCAGCTCAATACCAGCCTCGCTCCGTAGTACTTCTTTCAAATCTTCTTCTAGGTTAGGCGTTTGAGGCTGGCGTTAGGGATGCAGGAGGAAGAGAAAAAGTTGCACTTCCAGACTTTCCATCATGAACAATATTTGTGACCAGTACATGTGTAGCACAGGCCAAGAACATAAAATTGTTTCGTAGCCACTGTGCAGATCTCCATCATAGATAAAGGCTCTTTCTGGTAGTGCACAAAAGTCTGTGTCTCTAAACTGGCTCTTAGCTAACCTGACCTGGAAGGACTCACATGGCACACTTCTCTTAGGACTAATGTTTCCCCAAGAACACCTACATGCTCAAAGACAGCGGCAAAGCCCAGCATGCAGCTTTGAGGGAAGAGCTGTGCGTCTGAAAAACTGCGTCTGAACTATTGGAGCACAATAGCCTCCGGATATTTATCCTCCTTACGAAGAACCAAAAAAAGGTGGCAAGATCAAGTCCCCTTAACCTTATTACACAGCTTGACTGATATGGCATCCATAGCCATTTAGGGAAAAGACAACATCTAAAAATAAGGAAATCACATGATTCCTTAATAGAGAAAAATACAATAAAATGCCAGCCTTAAAGTGCTTGGGCTTGCTGAGAGCCGTAATGAAACTGAAAGCTGCTGTTTTGTACCTACTTTGTTAAACTATTAAAAAACCAACATTGTTCAGATAAGCAGAACACCATCTCACAGGCCAAAAAACCTGACAGGTTGAATCTAGCCTACAGTCTAGAAATCTGCTAATCTTTTAATTTTCATGTGAAGCATCATTTCATTCTATACTAATGTACGGATTTTTCTGCTGAATGCTGGCTTGGTGTTTTTGCTTAAGATGGGGGACTTGGTCCAGAATTACGTATAGCACTGCGGTCCCAGCAGTAGCACAATGGAATGCAATACAGGTAGGACCCACAAAACAGCTATACAGCTATACACACACACACACACACAGAGAGAGAGAGAGAGAGAGAGAGAGAGAGAGAGAGAGAGAAAGAGAGAGAGACATACCAAAGGCCTAATTGGTCCGTACTTCTCCAGAGCATTCTTGAAAGGTGTGGGTGTATGAGGTGTATTGTCCGTGATGTACTTCTGATCAGGTGTCACAAATCTGAAAGCACAGAAGAGGAGAGGTTTGCTGCGGGAATTTTTAGGTCTTATAGATTTCGTAACTTGTCGATTTAACTGTTGTATTCTAATTCCTCCTTGATTGTAAGCTACCCAGACAACACTGTTACTGGGAAGCATACAAGCAATATAAACAGATATCCAAACAATTAAAAAATACCAGCTCACATGCTCTTCCTTGAAGGAAGGTCAGTGGGATTTGCATGGAACGCACAGTGGTCCCTCATGCCCAAGACCACAACACTGTAGCTTCACTGGTGTCACTGTAGGATTAGGTGCTCCAAACACTGAACACTAGGCCCAGACATATCCGTTAAGCCTACAGGATACATGCTGGAGTGAGAATGAGGGGAAGAAAATACTTACACCGAGTTTTTCTGAAGCAACGGTGTCTTGTCTCTATGTAGCGGGGTAGTCACTATCACTTTCTGGCTGCACACAGGAGTGGAAGTTAAAGATGGGTTCTCAAGGTCAAGAGTATCTTGCTTGGTCCAAAAATTCAGGAACTGCCAAAGAAAGGAAATTAGAAGAGTTGACACACATCAGCTGAATTGGATTAAGTAACGGATTGGTTTTCAAATCTATTTCAGCTTTGAGTGGCGATTCCTGAGCCCTGGATTTTACATTTTCAGTATAATATGACCAAGGACAGTTTTCCATGTTGTAAACACCTGGCCATAAGGAAGCATGGGAGGCTGTGCCTTCCTCCACCACAAGTGGCTGAATCTGTGGTCAAGTAGGTCCAAGACCTGTAAAATATGTCTGGAGAGTGAGGGTCTAAAGCAGTCTGTGTTATCTCTGACAAAAGTCATGCGACCAAGACACCCTGATCTTTCTTGGATAAAGGTCTTCCAAGCTGTATACTTAAATATGGAAGTGTAAGAAGAGTATCTAACATGACTTTTAAAAAAAATACTATAAGAAAGCAGGCTCTAAAGCAAATTTTGTGTTTCTGTCTGGGTCCCATTGATTTTACCAACTCAAGTGAGCAATCTCCATATAAAAGCCATGTGAGCTCCAGTGAACCATTAATAAATGGGAGGACATCACTCAAGAATAAAAGGGTGATTTGCAGAAGATAAAATTTCATGCATGAAGGCGGCCACTGACTCACTCTTGCTGCCCACTCTTTGCACCTCCATACCTGGGAGGGGGAGAATGGCAGCGTCTTGACAGGGGTGCTCTTGGGCGTCATGCTGTTGCAGGAGTCCTGGAAAGAGAGGTTGCCACTGGTCCACCCTTCTGGAACAGGCGAGAGTGCGACTTTCCTCTTCTTCTGCCGCTTAAGCACAGAAGGCGGTGTACCAAAGCTCATGTCCGTGCAAGGGGAGATGGGGATGAGCTCGCCCTTGCTGCCTTTGCTCAGGTCCGAAATGGTGTGGCCATCCAAACGGTACTCTGTCACGTTCTGCGAGGTGGAGGAGGGCTTGAGGGATGTTTGCCTATCTGGGCTGCTGCTGTTACTTGTAGACAGGTAGTCAGGGAGGTCAAATTGAAACAGATCACACCAACCATCTGGGTCCTGCCAGAACAGGAAAGGTCAGAAGGTTTGGGAGGATAAAACTGCAGACAAAGAATGTGGCAGGGCAGAATGGGTGGCAGAATAACTTGGCACAAGTAGGTTTGAGCAATTACAATGCATACCAAATGCACAAGCTACGTACTGGAACCTTAGGCCTTAGATAAGGAGCAAGTTATTTTCACCCATTCAAATCCATGCAGAAAAGCTAACTTACCGTCTAACTTAAGTCCTCTTGATTTGAATGGGAACTTAAGTGCAAAAAACCTGTGCCACAATCCTCTACAAACTTTGCTTGAAAAATCAATACCCAACACTGCAAAAAAAATGCAGCATAGCTGGGTTTCGTTTTACATATAATGGCAGGACAGTTTAAAATTGTCTCAGTCACAAATACTAAACACCAGTAGTAAACTGGAGGGAGTGAAAGTGCTTCCAAGAACATTAAAGGATCCCTGCTGGATCAGACCAAACGGATATCCAATAACCATTCTGTTCCCCACAGTGGCCAACAGAAGGCTTATGGAAGGCCTGCATGCAGGACATGAATGCAGCACCAACCTCCTGCACGTGTTCCCCAGCCGCTTCTGAGATTGGAAGTAGCATCGAGCCACCATGACTAGTAGACATTGATAGACTTTATCCTCCATGAATTTGCCTAACCCGCCTCTATAGTAGCTATCGCCCCATGCCATGGAAAAAAAACTCAATAGTTTAACTATGTGCTGTGTGAAGAAGTCCTCACTTTTGTCTGCCCTGAACCTGCCACCCCATTCAGCATCAATGGATGGCTCCACATTCATGAAAAGGGAAGAAAATTCTCTTTTGCTGCACCAAGCATGGTTTTTTCACACCTCAACTACGACCACCCTTACTGTGCCAATTCCCTGCCGATAAGGTGGGGAGGGGATTGTTTGTGCTGCTATTTGGATGCTTTGTATTTTATAGTTAGTCACTGTTACAGTGATGATATAATATTATTATTATTATTAATTTATTTATACCCCGCCCATCTGACTGGGTTTCCCCAGCCACTCTGGGTGGCTTCCAACAGAATATTAAAATACATTAAACATTAAAAGCTTCCCTAAACAGAGCTGTCTTCAGATGTCTTCTAAAAGTCTGGTAATTGTTTTTCTCTTTGACATCTGGTGGGAGGGTGTTCCACAGGGCGGGTGATTAACTTGAGATGTTTGTTGGCCCTATTGATATTGGTGTTAAATTGTGTTGTAGCTGTTAGAGCAGTGGTTCCCAATTGGGGGTCTGCGTAACCCACCCAGGGGTTTCACGGCACCATTCATGTAACAAAAACTACCACAGAGGTATCAAAATTTTCAAAAGTAGGGGGTCCAAGGCTTGGCATTTGCTAAAAACAGCACTTCGATAATAGGGAACCACTGATAGAGCATTATCTTGAAACGTCATTATATTTTATTCTGCATGTTGCTGTGAGCTGCTTTGAGCATGGCTCTACCAAGAAGTGGCATACAGTGGTATCTCAGGTTACAAACACCTCAGGTTACAGACTCTGCTAACCTGGAAGTAGTACCTTGGGTTAAGAATTTTACCTCAGGATGAGAACAGAAATCACGTGGCGGCGGCAGCAGGAGGCCCCATTAGCTAAAGTGGTACCTCAGGTTAAGAACAGCTTCAGGTTAAGAACGGACCTCCGGAATGAATTAAGTTAATAACCAGAGGTACCAGTGTACAAATAAACTTGATGGTGATTATGATCATAGCTCAAAAGAGCCTATGATGAGCAAAGCCTACATGCAAAGTCCTCATCCCTGACCGTACTACGGAAATAGACATCAATCCACTTCTTACAGATTCAATCATGTCCAGAGCTTCTGTAATAGCTGGGGCCGTAGAGGTGCACAAATAACTGCCTGCTTCAACCACCCATGTGTACTGAGATGATCCTTCCTTCAGGTCACTGTCAGGCGCTGTGTTTTCTGATGCTCCCGCGATACTGTCGTCCGCCAGGCTTTCTGGGAGTTGCTCAGGAGGCAGCTTTGGCAGGCCAACAGATTCTTCATCCATGGCTACCTCCTGCTTTATTTCCAAGGCCTGAACAGGCCAGTCTGTCAACAAGGTTTGCTGTGGAAAGCAAACGAGGATTTGTGTGACTACTACACAACAACAATAAAAGCAAATCAAGTACACGGCTGCACTCAAAGAGCACCAAGGCTGCAAAATCAGGTACTAAAATCAGGAGCCAATGTCCAAAACAGTATTCGGCAGTGCTAAATCACACCCTTCACAGTAAAAGCACAAAGTCATGAAACATTTCCGAAGCATCTAAATGAGGCTGCAGCCCTAACCCCACAGACCAGTTCTTGATATATGAGGATTATGTTGTTAAAGATTTATTTTGAAGCTTCGGTGCCAACTCCTGTTGGATTACAAAATGCAAATGAGAAGAAGTTGAGCAGTTATGATGCAAACAGTTCTGCCTTCATTGATTCCAAAACCAGCATCTTGGCTACAAAGAAAACTCCTGATTTCATCTGCCGTTTGGATCCCTGAATAAAAGAATGAGTGGATTTTGCAAGATGCTTTACAAATGTAAAACCGAAGTTTGCAACCTTATTCCAACGTACCAAAGAAAAGGCAGATTAATTTAAGGCCATATAGAATATTGTGACACTATCACCTGGAAGTTTGCCTAAATATATTCTTTGTTTAATAAAGTTTTCAGAGACATAAAAATGCTTTGCAATACCTGGCTTTCGACTTCTTGTGCAGTTTGGCTTTCCTTTCCTTCCACCTCCACCAGGAGATAGAGGGGCTTAGAGTCTTTTGCTTCGCTAAGAAAGCCTCCTGTCTCCACCTTCCTTTTGATTGTGGAATTCCAGTGGTTTTTCACAGCATTATCTGTCCTGTAAAGCAGAAAGCGCACACACATCATTGAAAAGTGAATCACAAGAGGAGAAGCATCCTAGGAACAGACGAAGCTGCCTTGGGCCAAGTCAGACCATTGATTGGTCCATCTAGGTTAATAATGTCTACACTGATTGGCAGTGACTCTCCAGAGTGCTAGACAGGGCTTTCTCCCGGCACCAGGGGTTGAACTTGGGATCTTCTGCATGCAAAGCAGATGGCTACCCACCAACCTCCTCCATTTTCTTGTTTGATAGATCCATCCCAGTATGGGACAGAAGAATGCAAAGGTCCGTAAGGAACCTACCTCCCAGGAAGCAACTTCGCAATTTCAGCCCAGCGGTTCCCCAAAACCTTGTGAGCCTCACAAATGATACGGTCTTCTTCCTCTGTCCACGATGACTTTTTCACCTCCGGGTTCAGGTGGTTGTGCCAGCGTTCTCTACACTGCTTGCCCAGCCGGCCTTTCAAGTGCTTGGCTATGAGCGTCCATTGCTTTGTGCCGTACTTCTTCACTAATTCAGTGACCTCATAAGGGGGGAAAGGACGAATTGTTAATCACTGTGTGATCACGGTGGCAGACTCCATCCTCACTGTGCATGAAAGGGAAAAGGGAAAGGACCCCTGGACTGTTAAGTCCAGTCAAAGGCGACTATGGGGTTGCGGTGCTCATCTTGCTTTCAGGCTGAAGGAGCCAGCATTTGTCCATAGACAGTTTTCCAGGTCATGTGGCCAGCATGACTAAACCGCTTCTGGCACAGCGAAATACTGTGACGGAAGCCAGTGCACACAGAAACTCAATTTACCTTCCCGCCGCAGCAGTACCTATTTATCTACTTGCACTGGCGTGCTTTTGAACTGCTAGGTTGGCAGGAGCTGGGACAGAGCAATGGGAGCCCACCCCATTGTGGGGATTCGAACCACCAACCTTCTGATCAGCAAGCCCAAAAGGCTCAGTGGTTAAGAACACAGCACCACCTGCATCCCTCTTCACTGTGCATATGTTCAACTCTATCATTCTATGATTCTACCCAGAAGAAAAATTCTTCTGAGTTCAGTGCAAGAGTGTAGGATTCAACTGAATAGCTGCAGGGAGCTTGTGCATGTACAATTACATGCAAACGGCTCTCTCAATAAACCTGGGTAGCTTGCAAAAGCAGAGCTCCCGACTGGGTTGAGAATATCCAATGTGTGTAGTTGTGTGTGTGTAGGCTCCACGCAGCCATTGAATTGCGGGAGGTGGGGTGTAGATCTCACCATCCCACACCGCAGCGCCGCTCAACAGTTACACTGAGACAATAATATGAGTTTCTTTGCTTGCTACCCTATTAATACATTGCTGTTTCACAATTGCCCAATTTAACATCCATTAGCGTAAGGTAACTCGTGTTCGATTTCTACCGAGCAACCAGAATTACCTTATCCTAAGGACAGTGCAATGGCTGCATGGAGTGTACAAACAAACGTTACCAAGTTACTAAAGGTGCAAGCCTATTTCGCAGAAACTTACTCCCTCGTAAAAGCACACAGGACTGCAAGCTTAGGATAGCAGCTGATGGTGTAGAGTTAAGACAGCATGGTGCTCTGTGCGTTTTTAAGGAGGATATTTAAGAATCAAATCAGAGTATTACCAGAAAGCTGCTAGGGTTAGGAATCTGTACCACGGACAAAATAGACCCTGTATTTGATAGATGAAGAGCGGCAGCCACTACTGCAGAATCTTTAAAATACTGGGATTCTAGAGAGATTCTACCTGCAAGATGGAATTCCAATTTCTTCAACTATAAGAGATACATGTTGAGAAATAGTTACCTTCTGATCTTCTTGTTTAGTCCAAGGGCCTTTAACCAGGACAGGGTTTAGCACCCGAAGCCAGCGATATTGACACTGCTGCTCAGTGCGGTTCTATGAGCAAACGTAAATAAGTACATGCTAAAGTGAAGATTGATAAGGCAGGCATAAAGAGAAACCAAAAGTATTAGGCAAAGATATATTTTTTTTAACTAGCAGCTTGATCTTTTGCAACTCTGCCATACCCCTCTCTGCTCCAAAACACCCTACCAGCAAAACCTTCCACTCTGTTGAAAAACTCCACTTACAGGAAACTGACTTGCTAGGAACTTCCAGTCATGTCCAAACTGTGTCACCAGTGAATTCAAGAGCTCATCCTGCAAAAAAGCAAAGCCATCAGCTTTGGCACACAAGTAACATATACAGTATGTTGTTTCATTACCTAAGTTATGTATTTCAGGAACAATATAACAGAATTTACCAAAACAGAAGTTGTGACACCATGACATCATGAGATACAGCACAGCAAGGAAAGGAATAGAGGTTTGACCTTCAACACAGCATTCCAGCTACTTCTATGTGCCACCCAGAAAACAGAGCTGCTAGCTAGAAATTAGATCTTGTGTTGCACTCTGAAGCAGCAGGGTGCTATAGCGGAAAGCAGGACGAACTGGGTAGCTCCATCTTATTTGTCAGGGACAGAATGCCTATTTCGCAGTTGCTCCAGGAGCCTCTCCTCATGGCACAATAGCTAAGATGGTAATAAAAGCCCGGTCTTTAACAAGATACACACATACACACAAGTCCATTGGTTGATATTTTTTCCCACTCTGTTTGGCCAATTTGGGACAAGTAATGCTATATGTATTCCAACAATTTGGCATGCAATACTTTAAGCACAGAACTTTGGCCTCCGGAGAATGTCTGGGTTTGTTTGCATTTAAAAGCAAGTTTCTAGTCCTCATGAAAGTAGGGAAAGCAGCAGGAGAGAAGAGGGGAACATGGCTGGAATAGGCAAATTATGCATTCCATTTCCCATTTTATTTCTTTATTGGATGCGTATACAAGGACTTCTGTAAGGATTTTCAAAGTAGCACATACTGCATGTCAGCAAAGCGTTTTCCATTCAGCTAAGCTCCCCAAGGCCACACCCCCTACTTTCCTCAACACAATCTACACAAGACATACCTCTTCACGTGACCACTTGACTTTGCATCTGTTATCCCGCCGTTCAGATGCATCTGAATCTTGGTAATGCAGTTGATCTTGCTCTTCACTATTGCAAACAAAATTTAACAGCAAATGGGAAAAGAGAGCATGTAAGTATCTTGCTTTACAGATTTTTAATTACCCCCCCACCCATATTCTACCACTAGAATCTCCAGCCTATACCTCAGAACCCATTGAAACAATACAAAGGAGAAAGATAGGTAGATAAAAACAAATACTTAAACTTCCTTCATTGTGAACATGAGCATGCATCTGCTGGTTTGCTACAGGGCCAGGTTCAATGCACTTGTGGTAATTCACAAAGTCCTAAACAACTTGGGGACAAAGTAGTTTAAGGACCGGACTCCTTATGCTCTACCTCAATCTCCAAGATCTTCTGCACCCATGAGGTTCAGCTGAACTTCACTGGGGTTGAGGCTTTAGTGTGGCAGGCCCTGCCCTATGGAATTTGCTACCAGCAGAATCACAGAACTATAGAATTGTAGAGTTGGTCCAACCCCTACAATGCAGGAATCTTTTTGCCCAACATGGGGCTCGAATCCAGTACCCTGAGATTAAGTGTCTGAGCTATCAATCCTTCAGCAGTAACCACCCAGGCCTGCTTTTAGGTAACTTCTGAAAACTGTACTATTGTTTGGACAGGCCACTGCAATATGAATTTCCCCTTTTAACCCAATCAGTACTGATGTTTTTGACTGTTTTTACTGTAACTTTTGTACCTTTATGGAAAGGACGGATTACAAACACTTCAATAAATTAAATAAAAATAAGTGGCCTTAAGCATGTGCCCTCATAAGACATTTAGTGGGACTTACTAGAAAGTAAGGAGAGTTCAGAACTGCAGCTTTAGACGGAAATAAAAGGTTAAGAAACAGAGAAGAACAAGCAGTGGGGGAGAAGGCTCCATATATAATTTTATATGTTATTTCAAAACCACTGATTCCATTTGCAAATCCAGCTGCTGTCCTCATCTTTGGATTGTCTCTCTCTGGAGGCTTACCAAAGCACAAGACATTGTTATTCCAACAGATTTTTGGTAGCCAGAGTTTTGGTAGAACAGTCACCGTATGACTCACCAAGTCACTATATGACTCGCCCAAGTCCTCAAGATCAAGTGAGATATACACCCAACCAAATAAACTAAATTAAAACAACACCACTAGGGCTAGGTAAAAACCTCATCCAATCTCTCAGCCAGTTAGAATATTCATGAATATTTTTATGGAAGGATTCAAAAAGATCCCTGCACAAATATTCCTAGTGGGCAAAGCGGCTTAGGCTAGTAAGTCCAAGACCCTCAGATGTTGTTGGGCTACAACTCCCTCACTCCTGACCATTGGCCTCGCTGGCTGGGTTTATGGGAACTGGAGGCCAACCCACGTCCTTGGGCCACAGGTTCCACATCCCTAAGGTAAAGGGACCCCTGACCATTAGGTCCAGTCGTGACCTACTCTGTGGTTGTGGCGCTCATCTCGCTTTATTGGCCGCTTCCGGGTCATGTGGCCAGCATGACTAAGCCGCTTCTGGCGAACCAGAGCAGCACACGGAAACTCCGTTTACCTTCCCGCCGGAGCGGTACCTATTTATCTACTTGCACTTTGACGTGCTTTCGAACTGCTAGGTTGGCAGGAGCAGGGACCGAGCAACGGGAGCTCACCCCGTCACCGGGATTCGAACCGCCAACCTTCTGATCGGCAAGTCCTAGGCTCTGTGGTTTAACCCACAGCACCATCCGTGTCCTTCCACATCCCTAGTTTGGCCCAAAAGCAGGCATCTAGGCCACTTACATGTGCAGTGCTTATTTAGAGTGTTAGACTAGACCAGGGTCCAAATTCCCCCTCAACCATGATGGTTGGTCTCCCAACCTAATGCACCTCACAGGTAACTGGCTGTGCGGCTCAACAGGGAAAGGGGAGATCCATGCACACCATTTTAAACACCTTGGGGAAAATGTGAGCTATAAACGCAACACCAAATAATATAAGTAATGCCATGCTGCCTTTCACACATCATTGTTGTTGTTGTTTAGTCGTTCGTGACTCCATGGACCAGAGCACACCAGGCACTCCTGTCTTCCACTGCCTCCCTCAGTTTCTCAAACTCACAGCAACCTAAATGGCCAGAACATTCCCAGTAGTCTCCTCACAGATACAGTGTGTCTACTCAGAAGTAAGCGCTATTGAATTCAGTGGGGCCTACCGCCCAGTAAAGTGAGTTTAGGATGCAGCCATAAGCCATGATTTTTCACAGCTTTCCCAACTACCCCCACCTGGTAGCTGGACCTGACAGTCCTCATCTAACAACCATTAGGTCCACCAGCCAGGCAATCCCAATTCAAGTCTTTGCCAGCTCGTTATCAGTTCCTCTCCTTGCTTTTAGCACCAGAAGGCCTCTAAACAAGATGGGGGGGGGGGTCCCGCTCCAGACTGTGGCCCACGATCACTTTCATAACCGAACTGCTCTTCCTTGCAAAAGGATCAGCTTAATACTAATAATGATGATGAAAAAAGGACAAAATAGATCACTAGGGAAAGCAGAGTGACGCTCTTCCTTTCTCCCTCCCGCACCGCTTGGCGCAAAAAAGAGCCAAGTTCCTCTCCCCGCCCTTGCAAATTCACGCGGGCCATTTTAAGCACCTTTAAAGCAGCTTTAAGCAGCTTTCTCCCTTTCAGATCGCCGCAAATAAATCATTCGCGATATAATTTTACAGATCTATCCCTGTGCATGCTCCACTACCGTGGACGGTGAGTCAATCAGTTGGTGGGGGGAGGGAGGGGGGGAGGAGAGAAAGGAAAAGAAAACAGGCGGGGAACGGATTTCCCACCACCTTTCCAACCCATCCTAAACTATGCCTCCAAAAACAGCTGCAATATTCTCTTTTCCCGCCCCCCGCCTCAAATGCAACTCACCAGCGAGCCCTGCGAGACATCCTGCCTTTTTCCCCTCTGCGTTCAAATCATGCGATGGCCAAAAATAATAATAAAATGAAACGTCCAAAAGAACAGAAAAGGCTACCAGAACTTGGAGGGGGATGGGGGGACGGATGCCGCTAAAGGACCCCCTCTGAATAGCGCGCGCAAGCCAGGCTGCTGCTACTGCTGCAGCTCCGTGGCTCGCGCCCGCCCGGGACTCCGAAAAGCACTTTCCTATCTCGCGCCAACTCCGCCCCAGCCAGCCACCTTTTCCGGCGGAGTGACGCTGCGCGCGCGCGAGGCTGACGACACACAGGGTATTCTTGGGAGGGAAAAAGAGGAGGCGGAGGAAGAAGAAGAGGTGGGAAGGGCAAAAAAAAAAAAGTGGCGCGCGCGGGCAAGTTGCAGCTTTGTATACTGTATTATCTCTTTATAAAGTTTTTATTTTCCTTTTTAAAGGAGAAGTCTGCTCCAAATCTAAGAAAGTGAAATATGGTGTTGCGACACTGCAGCAAGCAATGAAGAAACAAAAGCCAAAATGCTTACGTGGGAAATAAGATGGGTGCAATCGGTTTCTCATTATTATTTCAGTAGGCGAAATCATCATCATCATCATTATTATTAAGTGCTACATTTCTTAAACAGACTGTATTTGTGGATTGCAGGTATTTATATAACCCGCCTCTTTATTTTGGGTTTTTTTTTCTCCTGTTAAGGAAAAGATGTGTCGAGATTGAATGAGCAGCGTCCCTTTTTCCTTTCACTTTTTGAGTTCGCTTATTAGCACTGCTAAAATGTAACTTTTCCCATTAATGAATTCCGAGGCGGGGGTGGTTTCTTAGGGTTAGTGGACGGCGCTTCACGCTTTCCGGTTTTATCCTGCCCTTCCTCCAAGAGGTTAGAGTAGAGGAGTTCGGAGTGTCGATGCTGCGCACAAACTCCGGGCCATTTTGTCCTCCTAACAACCCTTTGAGGTAGGCAAGGGGCTGAGAGAAAGTGATGGGTCCCAGCAAACCCTAAGCGAGCTTGACGGAGGAGACTCTTAGGTCCAACAATTAACCCTACACAGCTTCCCTCTATCATTGCGACCCTAGGATTGCAATCCTTGTTTCTAGCAGGGCATCTGCGTCTTTCATTACTGCTGCGCAACAGGCAGAAATTCAAGAGGCGGTGCCTTTTCCATCCTCCACTAATTCAGTGCTGGGAAAGCTTCACTCATTGGATTTCTGCCTGCCATTGAAATGTTAAAAGCTGAGAAAGCCCCTGCAAGAGAGAAAAAGTGCCCGAAGGAGTATTGTGCCTTAACAGACAGATGAACGCAAAGGTAGCAAGCTACCAATGAGATCAAGAGGTGGTACAGGGAAAGAGAACCTATGGTCCTCCAGATGTTGAACTCCTATTGAGTGCAGCTGCTATAGGCAGTGGAGTTGTAGTCCAGTCCAACAACATCTGCAGGCAGTGCCGGATTTACATATAGCTATAGCTTAGGGCTCCACTCTCTTGGGGGCCCCCCAAAAATTGGATGTACATTTCCAAAATATAAAATAAAAAAAACAAATAAAATAAAACCTACATACAGCAGCAGTGTTTTGTGTTGTGTAGGCTCCTATGAGGTAAGTAATGAGCCCCGCCTGCTCCCTAAATTATCACTGGTTTGCTCATTTCTATATATAGTGTGCCTACATTCTGCATGTGCAAATGACTTTAGATACCTATTTGTTGTTGTTTAGTCGTTTAGTCATGTCTGACTCTTCGTGACCCCATGGACCAGAGCACGCCAGGCACTTCTGTCTTCCACTGCCTCCCACAGTATATGCAACACAAAAACCAGCAAGAATTTGCAGTTGACAAAGGACACCTGGACATATCAAGGGCCCCATTACCTTCAGTAGCTTAGGGCCTCATCAAACGTAAATCCAGCCCTGTCTTCAGGGCAGCTTAGTTGCCTGTTCCTCTTATTTCTTTGCAAAGAAAGAATGCTGATTGTATTACAATATCAGGTTTCCCTTTGTTTCATTATCACATGACACAGTTACTCCATTAAATGTAGATACATATCGCTTCTTCTCCCCCTTGCTTCCAGTAGGTGATAGGAAGATAAGCAGCTTGGGAGGCATCAAGAACTACCTCTCCCCATATGAACGGACCTGGACCCAGCAGTTATAATCTGAGGCCCTTCTTCATGTGCCTCTTCTGCGAGAGGTCCAGAGGGTGGCAACACAAGAAGGGGCCTTTTCTGCGGTGGCTCCTCATTTGTGAAATGCTCTCCCCAAGGAGGTTTGCCTGGTGCCTAAGTTGCATATCTTTAGGCGCCAGGCAAAAAACATTCCTCTACTCCCAGGCCTTTGGCTAATTAAACAACCTATGATCTTTTAAAAATGTGTGTGTGTAATTTATTGTTACTAATTACAGGTGTTGGTCTGCCATAGTCGAAACAAAATAAAAAGCTCATACCACATGAAAGCTCATACCAATAACAAATTTAGTTGGTCTCTAAGGTGCTACTGGAAGGAATTTTTTTATTTCATTTTGATTGTTACTAAGTTGTGCATTTTTGTGTTTTTATATTGCAAGCTGCCTTGTGATCCTCAGGTGAAGGGCAGTGTAGAAATTTAATAAATAACAAGTAAAAATAAAGAATAATAATTTAATAAAAAATCAAGTCTTTTTTTTCCTCAAAGCACGACTTCTTCACTGTACTAAATGTACAGTCAGCTACTTAAAAACAAGTTGTTAAAAACAATAGCAAAGCTTTCGTTCACATCGGGTGGTTTCTCAAAAGAAAGCAAAACTCCGACATGATGTACTGTGCTGAGCTTGTACCGGCTTAGCCTTGAACAAGTCATTTTTCCCCAAGGACTATTATGAAAATTAAAATAGGCTAATCTCCCTGCTGCATCCCGCATATTTGTGGTGATGTCCGATAGGTGGGATCTTGTGGGTCCTTTTGCTGAGATGACTCCTTCTTGTCACCCAGCCTAGGAGGGAGCCCTTGACATGGAAAGGAGCCATGGTGGTTGCCTGAGGCAGAGAATTCCTCTCATCCTAACAGATGTTACTGGAACAGTATGTACCATGGCCATAACAGGAAGAATAGCTTTTATCTGATTTACAACCAGCCACCAGTCTGGTGTTGGTCACACCCACTCCCACTGAATCTCGGATTCATTTGCGCCATGCATGATAATGCGACACACCCAGTGGAGACTATTGGCCCTTTAATCCCTTTGTTGTTGTCTTTTAAAAAATACTCTCTAGTGTTGGGAAAACCACTTTATGCATCTGATGAGGTGGACTCTAGCCTCTGAAAGCGTCTATCCCAATACGTCTGTTAGTCTTTAAGGTGCCACTGAAGTTCTTCCTAAGGGTATAAACTATATTTGGGTATAGCTCTGATGTATTTCAGCAATTAAGATGCCCCAATTGAAAGATTCCGTACCTGCAAAATGAAGGCAGGCACTAATCAGCAAAGTAAGGGATTTCCAGAAGTCTTATATCTGGAAATAAGTCCCATGGACCTCAATGGACTTTGCACTGTTAACCGTTTTGTCAAGATTAGACATTTCTTGTCACTGCCAGTAGATGGCGCTGATGTTTCTTATAAACTCAACAAATGAAACCGATTTGTAAAAAAAATGTTACATTAAAAAAAATATGAAAGAGAGAGTGAGATTGCACATACCTTTCTAAATCAAGAAAATCTTTAAGCACCCTTTATTTTAATGTGGCTCTGTTGATTTGAAAGACAACACTCAGCTATCATATGCATTCTAGGTGCCACCACAAATGCAACTGCAGGATAGGCAATCCATGTGGTTTGTGCTTTCTTAGGAGTTGGAGGTAAGAAAGCATGTGTAAGTTGAAAGTAAGTCCCTTTGAGTTTAATGGGAATTTAGGCTGCCGTCCTTCCTAGGGAGTAAGCCCTGTGAATTCATCAGGCCTTAACAAACGTGTTGGAGTGTACTGCATCTCAAAGTGCATGGAACAGCAGCCTAAGGCACTGAATTTTTGTGGGACTTGCTTTTGACCAAAAATGCATCGGCTAGGGCTTTGTAGCACTGTTTTTCAACACATCAGCCAGAATGATCCACCTTCAACAAGGCGATGGACAGGTTCCATGATTATGTAGCTCACTCCTTTTTTTAAAAAAAAAAGGTAGCTTTATTTTTTTAATGTATTTTTTAAAAAGATTTTCTTGATTTACAAAGGTATGTGCAATGTCTCGGTTTTTTTACATGTAACATTTTTTTACAAATTGGTTTCATTTGTTGAGACTGTAGGAAGAAAATGGGGAAAGAGGTGGAGTGGGGGACAGATGAGTGGGGGTGGGGTAGGGTGGTAATGTTTCTATTTTACTTAATATATGTGGGGTTTTGGGTCAGCGTTGCTTGTGCAGGTTCTCTGTTTTTCATTTGTGTTCCTTTGGTGGTGAGAGAGGTTGGGCACAATCAAAAAACAATGGGAGGATGACATCGGCTGTGAGATTAACCCCCTCAATGGACCAGAATGTGGTCTAAACTCCGCTTTAAATCCATATCAACAGAAAGAAAAGAACTCACTCTGAAAATCACCTACAGGTGGTACCTAACACCAAGAAAACTAGCGCTAACACGCCCAGGAACCTCACCAAAATGCTGGAGAGGGGCACCTCCACAGGCAGATACCTCCACATGTGGTGGGAGTGTCCCAAAATTCAACTATTCTGGACAACAGCCATACGAGAAATATGTAAAATGTTATGTACTGAGTTGATAACCAAGCAAGTATTAGAAATCACCTCAGAATTGGCCCTATTAAACATCTTCCAAGACAACAGTGCCCACTTACACCACAAAGAACTCATAACCCACCTACTCTCAGCAGCCAGAAACATAACCAGACACGGGAGAGACTTGTCAGTAGCTCACTCCTTTGGAGCACAGGTAGGTAGCCGTGTTGGTCTGCCGTAGTGGAAACAAAATTTTAAAAAACCCTTCCACACACGAAAGTTCATACCAATAACAAACTTAGTTGGTCTCTAAGGTGCTACTGGAAGGCATTTTTTTCCTTTTGAGCATTTATATAGAATTTGTATAGAATCATGTTGTTTATAGCACCCGTCTTTCTCAGGAGACAATGGAGGAGTGTGCCTTTGGGGGTGAGGTCAAGCTGTTGGACATGGAATCTCAGAATCATGGAGTTGGAAGGGACCCCGAGGGTTATATAGTCCAACCCCCTGGAATTCAGAATTTATTAATTTATTAATCTGTCCCTTTGCTTCCGTGTGTGAGAAAGTGCCTATCTCTGTGTGTTGGTTCAGCGAACACTTTTAATACACATTTCACATTCACTTATTTTTTTAAAATGCACATTGTGCTAACAGGCAGGATATGCACCATGACTGCTGTTTACTCAGATGTAAATCCCATTGAGTCCAATGGGTCTTACTCGCAAGCAGACATGATTATTCTGTATCACTGAAGCCCATTATGTTTCTCTGCACTGCATTCCTCTCATACTGAAATGCAAAATAGCTCAGAAGATAGAGAGAGCCACCACCTCCCCCGTTGCCTAGGCAACCAGATAAAGAAAGGTGCTAGCTTTCACATGTGCCTTCTGGCAAGTATTCTTTTAACACTCACTCCCCCAGCAATACAGCAAGGAATTGTTTAGAGAAAACAGAACGCGGTTCTATAAAGTCACAGAAACATTTCTACTCAAAGTAGGACCTCCTCACTATATAGAAGGATCTGGCAACTTCTGTTTCAGTGTATCTGAAGAAGTGTGCATGCACACGAAAGCTCATACCAAGAACTAACTTAGTTGGTCTTTAAGGTGCTACTGGAAGGAATTTTTTTATTTTGACTATGGCAGACCAACACGGCTACCTATCTGTAACTAGGATCTCTTGTTTTGCGAATTTTGGATAGAAACACTTGTTTCTCCCCAGCCTGAGTTTCAAGGCCATCTCCACCCCCATCGTTCAGCCTGGACACTAAGATCCAGCGCCGAGGTTCCCTCATTGCAAGAAGTGAGGTTACAGGGAACCAGACAGAGGGCCTTCACAGTAGTGGCACCCGCCCTGTGGAACACCCTCCTTTCAGATGTGAAGGAAATAAGCAGCTATCTTCTCTTTAAAAGACATCTGAAGGCAGCCCTGTTTAGGGAAGTTTTTAATATTTAATGCTGTATTGTTTTTAACACTTGATTGGAAGCCGCCCAGAGTGGCTGGGGAAACTCAGCCAGATGGGCGGGGTATAAATAATAAATTATTATTATTAATTATTATTATTATTAATTATTATTATTACTACTACTATTACTATTATTATTATTATTCACCATCCAGCTGCCCGCCATATCTTTTGGACTGGAACTCCCATCAAGCCCCAGCCAGCACAGAGGGCATCAGGTTGAGGAGGGCTCACCTAGGCTGTTTAACAGCTTCATAGCATACAACAGGTGTAGCAGTCATCTCATCAATACATCTCCATGCCAAGAGGAACTGCACCCACTGTATTACCGCCTGCTATGCCGCTGGTAAAGAAGCAGGAGTAACAGTGCTAATTTGACCAAGGGGTTCAATTGTGCCTTCACTAGCTGCAAAAGGAGTAATACTGGAGAAAATGATAGCTGAAAGCTTGTCACTGTTTTGTGACATCCTGCTTGGTCCTAATAAAAGTATTGCTTTTAAAATAGATTAAAATTCAGGGGTTTTTGCTTATGGACCAACTCATTTCCCTTTGATTTTTGTGCCCTGGAAAATTTGACAAACCTAGCCGTTCCCAGAGGGATCTATATACAGAGGAAGTTTTAATTTCTTTTCTGCCACATTTTGAGGATTACATCCCCTTAAACCTACAGAATTTGTCTTCCATTGTCTCTTTTCACCCAAATTGATCTCCAGCTATGGTAATATAAAGGCAAACATGTTTCTCTCTACTTCTGCTTAACCAGAAACCTGTGCATTTTACTCGCGGTGCAGGACAGATCTGGGGTAACAGCCAGGCTTTAAAATAGGGAGCAACCATGGCTTCTTCATCCCAAAATCTTTGTATGTAATCTGATGTCTGTAGCATCTAAAGGAGACTTTTCCAGTCTACAACATCCAGCTTAACACTATTTTGGGCTGCACTATTTTATGACATTTCAGTTTGTCCTAATAAAAGTATTGCCCAGTGGTAGCCAATTCATACAACGGCACCTTAATCACTCATCAATATTATTACGGCATAAGCATTTGTGGACTAGATTGCACATGGTGATAAAGGTTGAGCAGTTGTAAGCAGTGAGGCCAGAGGGAATAAAATGTAAGTACTGTAATAATATAATGACAGTTCAGTTACAGCTAAAATGCATGCACAGGGACTCTTGACAGCAGAGGTGAGAGGTGATAAAACAATCAACTTAGTAATGGCCAAATTAATTAACATCTATAGTGGGGAAAAGAAATATGGCTTCTATTCAGACCCAAATGAATAGAGCTGAACTTCTTGATCAATTGCAATTCATTCAGTTGCTTCTGTCCTCAGGAAATAGTTGCAATTAATACTTTTAAGCTCTGCTGGTTGAAAGATCCAGGTTGTATACTTAAGGGGAAGAAAATTGTTGCAGGGTTGATGGCTAAAACAGTTTCAGGTGGTGTCTTCCAAACACCCTTGCAAACTAGCTTAATTAGAAAATTAAGAAAGTGTGCCACAATCTGTCATGAGGATTTATAAGAATCAGCTGTAGTGGTGCTACTTAAGAAGATTGCTGTTTATGAGGGGGGAAAGTAAGTAAAACTCTTAGAAGTGGGTTTTGATAAGTAAAGAAACCTACAGTATTAAAAATAAGTGATTGCCTTTATTAGTTTAAAGGGGTTTTTTTTGGGGGGGGGTGGAATAAGTTTAGCTTAGTAGTAAAGTATTGATATTAAATTAGGAAGCTATCACTTCAGACATAAGCCAGCAGAACTTCAGTTTTCTAGTTATTAGCCAGATCTCTTCCTTTGACTCATGAATTCAGCTGTGAAACTATATTAGCTTTTTCTGAACTGTGTCTATTTTGGGTTATGATCTTGGGCAGAAGAAATAACTGCTTTTCTTATTTGGGGGAGATTGAAGTATACCCTGTTAAGTTCTTGACTACTTCTTTTTTAAAAAATGTCTTTGTTCCCTTGTCAGCTTCCTCTACTCTAGGCTTTGCAGAGAAACTTGCCTTTGTAGAGGAGTATGCAGATTTCAGGCCAGTGGGGGGCAGTGTGAAGACTTGGCTTTTGGCTTTGCTGTGTTGCAGGGCCAACCCCCTAGCATTCAATGGAGTGAGGCAACTGTCGATAGGCAGTGGCAGTGGCAAGATGTTGTAAGGCTAATAATAATAATAATAATAATAATAATAATTTTTTATTTATACCCTGCCCTCCCCAGCCAAGGCCGGGCTCAGGGCGGCTAACAAGCAATAATAAAAATAAGTTGAATGAATGCAACTTAAAAACAAAATTAAAATACAACATTAAAATAATATTAAAATGTAGCCTCATTGCAGGAGAAAGGAAAAGAAAAAAGAAAGAGGGGGAGGGAATCAAATTGGCTCCAAGCCAAAGGCCAAGCAGAACAACTCTGTCTTACAGGCCCTGCAGAAACAAATCAGATCCTGCAGGGCCCTGGTCTCATGTGACAGAGCGTTCCACCAGGCCGGAGCCAGAGTTGAAAAGGCCCTGGCTCTGGTTGAAGCTAATCTAACTTTCTTAGGGCCCGGGACCACTAGGGTGTTGCTATTTATGGACCTTGAGGCACTCCGTGGGGCATACCGGGAGAGGCGGTCCCATAGGTACAAGGGTCCTAGGTCGTGAAGGGCTTTAAAGGTCAAAACCAGCACCTTAAATCTGACCTTGTACTCCACCGGAGCCAGTGCAGCTGGAAAAGCACTGGGTGAATATGCTCCCATGGCAGAGACCCCGTGAGGAGCCTCGCTGCAGCATTCTGCACCCGCTGGAGTTTCTGGGACAGCTTCAAGGGCAGCCCCGCGTAGAGCGAATTACAGTAGTCAAGTCTAGGGCTCTGTGGGCAACACACAGCTTGTCATGCTCCTGTTAAACTAGTTTAGTATAATATTTTCTACATTAGTTGGCAGCGGCTTTCTGGGGTTTCAGACAATAGACTTTTCCCAGCCTTACATGGAGGCCATAGGTGCCAACTCCCTGGGACCCTGGGTGCCCAAGCACCCACAAAATTCTCCATGAAGGGTCCAGGCACCCACAAATTTTGATGCCAAGGAGCATACATGCTGTATGGCACCCACGGCCCCTGGCACCCATGGTCGTGGGGCCAAGTTAGCACTCCTGGTGCAGGCAGCAGAGGGTTGAATTAGGAATCTTCCGCTTGCTCCACCTCTGAGCTCCGACTCCCCATTGCCAGTGTTAAAGCAAGATTCTGCTCCCAGTCCAGTAGTTCCCTGCCCATAGAATTGTGTGTGTGTGTCTGTTTTGGGTGAATGCCATATTGTCTTTTACATCAGGCAGCAAAATGTTTTGAGCCATACCTGCAAGGTTGGAACAGCTCTGACACCTACAAAAATGGCTGCCCAACATTGTTTCAGACAAGTATTGGAGCAAACTTGATTAATTTAAACCTAAGTCACAGGAGCCAGCTCCTAGGGACCAAGGTCCCTTCGCCCCCACAATAAAAAATTTGAGGGGGCTGCCCCCCCAGTTGATGGGCAGTGCCATTCAAATGGTGTGTGTGTGCCGTGTCATGTGATTATATGGGGCAGGGCTTACCTGCCTCCCCACCCCAATATTATATTTAAGTTGACACCCCTGACCTAAGTCCATTTTAGTGAATGCACATCATTCCCTAGTGTTAAATTTGATGGCAAAAACCTGTCCTATGGCAAAAACCTTCACTATAATCCTATACATGCACAAAGCATATTCTGAATAAATAAGCTTTGGATCACGCTGCAGGATGAAATAAAATTATCTGGCATTAGCATAGATAAAGCAAGTGTCTAAATCTAGTTTGTAACTTGGGGTGATGGGTAACTGAATAAACAAAACTCCTTTGAATTCCATCTCCAGGTGCCCCTAGGATCCTGAAGACTGACCTCTTTTCCTTGGGAACCAAAAAATGTCTTCTCAAAACTGTTCTAGTTCTCTGTCACTGAAAGACATATTTGAAAATGGATTTCTGATTGGTGCTTCTGGTTACAGCATCTCTCCGGGTAGCAGCTGTTTCCTAGAAATGAGCAGCATCCCCCAGCCTGATGCATGTGACAGTGCAAGCAAGATGCAGAATGTGACAAAGGGAAGCTCTCTGGCTCTAAAGGCAACAGACTCCTCCATCAGCAGCACAAAGGAGAACCTGCAGGCCTCATCGGATGCTCTTGCATCTTTCTGCAAGACTCCCATCCAGCCATGTGCCTTTGACTTGTCAAGCTCAGGCTCTGCAAATGACAGCAAAACCAATTACACAGAGGGTGTGTTCCACAATACCAAATCTTCTACTCCATGCAGGGAAGATAATCCCTCTAAACCGACAACTGAGAATATGTCGAAGAGCTCTGAAATAAATGATGTTGCAGTCTTCAAGAAGCCGCCACCGCCACCACCAATATTGGAGATCTCTGGAATACAAGCCACTCTGGGCAATGTACTTTCTCCAGAAGCAAGCTTAGAAGAATTTGGGTCCCTGGGCTCTGTGAAGCTTGATACACCATCTCTGGAGATGTCAAACCTTGCCATGCCTCTGGGTGGTGGTAGTGCTGTGTCTGTTACTATTACAAGACACTAGACTCCTGCACTTTGATCTAATGTTTCACTGGTTGGGCAAAAGCTCAAGGTGGTTTGTACCATCCAGCCGTCTTGCTATGTTTCTTGCATTCTCTTTTGTAGCTAACAAGTGAAGCATAAATGCAAATAAAGAACTGGTCACATAAGGCACTCGTGCTACATGGACAAAGGCATGAAACCATCTGATAAAGAAGTACCTGGACAACTCTGTCCTTTTCTTGCTGAAGGTAACTCAGAGGCCTGTGTGGTCAACCCTAACTGGTAGCTGAACAGCCATACTTCAGAGCTGAACAAGCTTTAGGGGGATGTTTAACAAGCCCCAACAGCCAAGAGGCAACCGCCGCTCCCCCCTCCAGCTGGTGGTAAATGGTTGTTGCTCTGCTAATGACTTGGAAGTGAGACTTGCGTATGCTGTTCAGCTTGTTGCAAGATTAGGTATTTTATGTAAACAGGCAGTACCATTTCTCTGGACAACATTCATACTGTCTACTGTAAACAGAACGTCATTGATTTCCTAATTATCATGTCTAGTCTACTCTGGTCTAGTTGGTACAGTGCCACATAGTTTTTGATCATGTGTAGTGATACCCGCATGATTGAAAGCTTATCTTTTTTCCAGTGAGCACTTTTCCACATAGTTCATTTGTCATAATCACCTTAGTACAGGGTAAAATGATTTTACACTTTTGCAGTTCTACTTTGGGTGACTGCCATCTTAAATACAAAGTTAAGTTTACACATGCTGCAGTGGTTACTCTGTAAACAGAGGCCTGTTCCCACTAGGAGGAGAAGTTAAGAAACATATTGCAGTAGTTATTCTAAAGCCCATTATTCCAATTGCATATTTTGGAGTGTGATGTCAAGAAATTGTGCTCATCTAAAATGTGGGTTGCAACATACTTGCTCCCCCAGCTACTTCAGTCTCAGTTCACCCTTCACATCTATTTACTAATTCTCAGGGGATTGTAATAATGGCAAGCAGATCATAACCTCTAGAATGAGTCTGTGAAGTGTTCTTCAAATTGGCCATACTCTCAAGATCATAGCCTTAGTAACAGAACACAATTCTTTTCATCTTTTATGTTTTAGGATTCACTACTGTTATATTTTCAATTATCTCTCCAAGCAAGGAGGGACTGAGGCCTGACTGACCAAAATTGCCAAAGCAAAATTCCACATTCAAAGCACCTTTTGAAAGAGGCTTCTTTTTTTTTTTTTTTAAAGGATCAGAAATCACCCATACTGGTGAGATGCCATGTATGATTCAAATCTAAAAGTGAGAGTTTATAGATGCAGTTTACAACTTTGTAGCTTTCCAAGTCTTAGTATTGGCCCTGCAAACTTCTATCATGTTGCTAAAATGCAGCAGTTGGAATGCGCATCTTTTGATTTCTTAAAATTGTATGCATTTCTCATGGCTTTTGACTGTTACTTTTAAGTATTCTAAAATCTTATAAGTTTTGCCAGCTCAGTAATACATGCATCTGTCAAGGCAGATAAGTGACATTAATGATCTGAAAAGGAGCAAGTGCCCAGATGAGGTTGGAAAAACCACACACAGTGGGTGGGAGACATACACTTGCCTTTAGAATATACCAGGCATCCCCAACCTTCAGCCCTCCAGATGTTTTAGACTACAATTCCCATCATCCCTGTCCACTGGTCCTGTTAGCTAGGGATCATGGGAGTTGTAGGCCAAAACATTTGGAAGGCCGCAGGTTGGGGATGCCTGGAATATACTCTCCTAAACATCCACTCCAAGGCAATCCCTAACTTGCAAGAGGATTTACAGGACATGGTTGCAGCAGGGGAGCTACAGTAAAGACCAAACAAGGCCATTAGTCAGAATGTGCAAAATCTTGAGTAAAAAGGAGCAAGCAAGCTTCTGACAACACCCACCCTACTTATAGGGATATGCTGTTTGTTGTATTGCCATGCTTTTACCTTCTAGAAGATTATCTGCCTCTTCCCCACTGCATATGCATACTGTATTAATCCACACACAGAGACACATTTAAGGGTGACAGCTAGAAACAAGAATTTTAGGTTGTACAAAATGTGATATTTATTTGTTTATAAATAGAAATATTAAATATGGAATGCTTCATACATAAGAAATTATCAAAATTATTGCTGCCTATAAGGCAATCCCTCATTTGGCTTCGGCGTTTTAGACTATCTACATATTTGTAAGGTAACATAGGGTACAGAAAATGGCAGGAAGAAGCAAAGCAAGCCAGTTTATTGAAGGGGAAAAAACCAAAACAAAATAAGAGAAGCTATTCTATTATCCTTCCCTGTGACATCAAATTTCCTTTCAAATATTCAAAAGCCACCCTGGAATCCAGCTTCACTTGTATCAATATCGTGCTCCTTTAAAGAAAAGAAAAAGGATATTTGTCAATACATACAAATGACTCTAGGCTCCTTTGCATTTTCAGGGTCCAAAATAAAATTTAAATGGTCTTGAAGGTTTTCAGCTCCTAGACTTTGGGAACAATGTATTGGCCCTGGGCCATAAACTCTTGCCCATGTTTAACAGATTAGGAGCACCCTGAAGGCTCACACACTCTTCTTCCCCACTCTTCTCATGTAAATTCCTCTTCCTATTTGCACAGCTGACTATCGATGTCCGTAAAAATGTTACCACTAACCAGTTTGTAGTCACAGCTAGAAATGGGATTGCAACCTCTGGGTTTAGACAGCCCTGGTTAGCATTAACATTGGTGCACATATAACACTGCCCGAGGGTTGCCGCTAAAATGAAGGAGGGAATCTGGCAGTCAAGAAAGGAGGAAGCATAAAGTCTAATATGCTCAACTATCAACTAGGTATTTAATATTGCTTTCTATAAGGAGCACACAGAATCACAAAAAAGCTAGAAAGAATTCTCTCCACCCATCTTTTTTTTTCTTCTGAAAGAGGTGTTGGAACAGAATACTCAATTAACTTGAAAAGCAAATTAGATAAAGCTCAAGTCCTATTTTATTATTAATTTTAATGTGGTGCCTCCTCTATAGATCACTGAGATCAGGGAGTCTGTTTCCCCAGAAACCTGGCTTTCATATCTTTCCCAATGACCATTGGACAGGGCTTCAAGAAAAATGCCTATTAGTTTACCTGATTTAACTTCTTGAACTCCACCACTTGAAAGAAAATGTGCTCCAGGATATGTTTGGCATCTTGCTGCTCCTTTGGTAGTTTGTTAGTTACCCCTAGGATGTCCCCACATTTTCTGACATAGAATTCCAGATCATCTTCAGTGCCTAATAAGGACATAAAAGTAGCATAATACACACAAAATTTGCCAAATCATTTAAAGATATTATATGGGTTTCCACAAGCAGAGAAGGGATGCAGAGCCTATATGCAGCCACACATTACTAGACCACAGGATCCTTCATCCCTGACCACTGGGGCTGGGCTGGTGGTAACTGGTGTCCAATAACATCCAGAGGACTACATATTATCTATCCTGATCTAGAGTACCTCCATTAGCATGGAGGAAACAGATTTAAAAGATCTGGTTTTCTTAACAAAATGCAAAGCATTTTGGAAAAAATTTAAGGTATGCATAATATGGAGGACTTCAGTAATTTTCAGCTTTCTAAAGTGTGCCCTGGAGATAAAAGTTTGAGAAGCTCTTCATCTAGAAAGTTTCCCTGCCCATCCCACAAATAGTTTAGCAATCCCAAGTTCAAATGTTTGCACTACTTACATTTGTTTGTTATTTGAGCAAGGCGAGCTTTCTCAGAAGAGAAAGTTTCATCCAAATCAAACAGGTCCAGGCTAGGAGGAGGCAGCTCTCTGAAGGCCGGTGGAAAAACCTAGTAAGAGATTAGGCAAAACTTAACAAGCTGAGTCTGCCCATACTTGTTCAGAGAAAAAGAGCATTGGTGCAGGCTCTAATTAAACTACTCGCATGCTGTAATCTTGTTTATACAATGTAAGCTTCAGAAAGTAAACTATTCTGTTTATAGCCCCTTCAAAAACATATACAGGTTTGACATTTCCAATTTCTACTTCGGGAAAATCAGTGACATTCAGCTTAAGCATTTTGGTGAGACGAAAGCAGGCACCAGATTACTTGTTTCCTAACCACAAGATGTCAGGTCTTGGAAGGGTTAGAGTGTGTTCAGGGCATAGCCTGAATTGAGAGAAATGTGATTAGCTGCAAGGACTGGACACATAAAATAAGTTAGGCTGTCCATGTATGAAATTTCTAACTTTGAGGAATGATGGGCAGAACATAATGTCTGGGTTAAACTTTTCCTCATTTTTACTGCCTTCCTTTGAAAAACAAACTTTTGGTCACCTACAACAGCGTTTCCCAACCGGGGACCATATGCCCCCTGGGCCCTCCCATTTCAGGCATCGGGGAAATGGCTTCCTCCCCCCCCCCCATTGGCTGTGCATCAGAAGAACAAAGCAATTAGAGTCCCTTGCCAGTTTAAGAGTGTTTAGTGATCACAGACAAAGAACAAAACAGCCATTCTCAAAGTTAAGGCGCTCCCAATTAAGTATTCCTCCTACTTCTCCCTGAGCCATCCTTGTCACTTCCCCTTCTGGCAACCTGATCTTGCAACCACTGAGCCTTCTGCGTAGTAACCTTAGCAGCTCTCTTTGCCCTTGGTGAGAGAGGCTGGACAATTTCCAGCGAAGGGGAGCCACTTATCTCTCTCTCTCTTCCTGTTCTGTTTCTCCGTTCCCCACTCAGCTCTGCCCAGCTTTTGTCTTCTGAATTATGTCCCTCTGCAAACCAATTCTCTAGATCTATGCTGCTCTACTGTTCCTGGGCAGCTTCAGGATCCTGGTCAGGAGCAGGAAGAGGGAGAGGTTCCCACCATTCCTCATCAGAGTTGTAATCATCAGTCTGATCTCTGACACCCCAGGATATTCCAAGGGGTCCACAGGTGAAAAACACATAAATGGGACGCCATGGCATGAGACTAGGGAGCAACAGAGGGGAAGTGAAAAGTGAAGAAAATAGAAAAGTGACCAAGAAAAGAAAAAAGAAAACAAAGAAGTGAAGAAAATAGAAAAGACAGAAGTAAAGGGAACAGAGAAGTGACCGTGATTCCCAATGCATGGAGTGCCACACGCACTTTGCAGCGACGTCGCTTCCAGTTCCTTCTCCCTCCCACTTCCGCACTCCACCACTGCATGCACCAAGCTGTCCACATGTTGTTTGTCACGGGCAATATGCGTGGCTGCAGCGGTGTTAGTGTGTGGGGTGCTGTTTCTTCGTGCAAGTATTACTGTGAAAGGAGGCATGTTGCTGCATGCAATTTTTACTCAGCCTCATGCAGAATCGGCTCAACATAATGGACAGAGGTGGTCTTCAGTTATCCCTCGCAGCAAAAGAACCAGATATAAAAAAGCTTGTTTCTGGTCACCAAGCACAAGGGTCACATTGATCGAGAAATACTTAAAGTATATTTTTTTGTATTTTGTAGAAATTATATATATATATATATATATATATATATATATATATATAGGTTTTGGTGTCTTCGGGTGTCTTCCCGTGTAAGAGTTGGGGTGTCTAGGCGACGTTTCGACGAGGTCTCACTCGTCATCTTCAGGCTGGTGCTTTCGGCTTCTTGTTACTAGAACAGAGCCGAAAGCACCAGCCTGAAGATGACGAGTGAGACCTCGTCGAAACGTCGCCTAGACACCCCAACTCTTACACGGGAAGACACCCGAAGACACCAAAACCTACATTCCTGTACCCGTGAAAATCTACGAAAGCATATATATATATATATATATATATATATATATATATATATATATATATATATATATATATATATTAAAAACATGTTCTATTTACAAACAAAACATCTGAATAGCTACCCTTTCTGCCAGTAGGACAGGGGGGCCACAGGAAGGAAACAAGGTCAGAAGGAGGCTACGGTAGGAAAAAGGTTGAGAAACACTGACCTACAAGTCATAGACCTGCTTCAACACACATTGTAACTTTCAGTCATTCCACCAAGATGACTTGACCTGCCTGATCCTCTCTTCCTACCCAATAAGCCTTGAACTCTCCCTGCACTATATATTGTGTTGCCTCTTCTGTTTCTGAAATCACCCATCTGTTCACCCTACTCATAAATGCTTGTAACCTTATTTCCTTCCTCTACTAGGACAGTTACTTACAGCTGGCTGAAGTGCAGGCAACGGAGTTTCAAACTGAGGCTGAATTAGTTGGAGCGGTTCGTATTTCACATTCAGCTGCTCATAAGACCTGCAACGTATAACAATGTGTAAAGTTTGCAGCATTGGCTAAAGGTTTTTTGCTTTGGAGTTTTGGCATGCGTTAACAACTTTTACTATCACCACGAGTCCAGGATAGATATTAATTTAACTATGCCAAAATGATAACTAGGATTAGAAGTGTACATGGGCAAAACCCCAAATTTAACCACCTTTCTGCTGATGGTGCATAACATATTGAAATTCAAGTCAAAGTGCTGATACTGAACGTTAAAAATGCTGAACAGCTTGAGACCACGTTATATGAAGGACTGCATCTGCCCATATGAACCTTGAAGACAACAGCATCAGAAGCTCTGCTTCTGTGCCACCATTAAGATTGTTAAGATTGGTGGACACCAAGGATAGGGTTTTTGCAGTAGTGGCCCCTGTTCTTTGTAACTCCCAAGGGATACACAGTGGCCCTTTCAGTCTTGGTATTCAAAAAGACTTTAAAAATCCTACCTGCTTCAAGTGGCTTTTACCTGATGCACTTTGCTGCTGATTCTATTGCCTATTTTATACTGCTGCCTACTATTGTATATTTTAAATTTTTAAGAAGTATTTAACAAAATATATTTTTATTGTAATTTAATGTTTGTGTTATTGTTCTCCATCTTGTCCTCCAGCTTGAGAGGACTCCGTCCTCAAAGAGCCTATAAACAACGAAAATAATGCAATGAATAGGCCCTAAAATCTATTAAACTAAAATGAAGAAGAAAAAGACACTGAGTTGGATCCAGACTTTGCTGTCTGCAAATGGAAGATCTCCTTTTGTACACAGGAAACTTTTGATCAGGTGTGTGTGTGTAATGTGACTTCTGCTGATTCTCCCAGCCCCCAATCCTCTGGAGCAGAGTTTCACAGGGTGCAAAGTGATGGGGAAAACTGGTAAAAGTTGCCTCCTCACTCCTGCTGCTGGCAGCAAAATCTGGATGCAACCCATTGTTTTGGGAAACATAAATGAGGCCACCAACTTGATGATTTTCGGAAGTGCAGTGGTATCCAGCTGGTAAATAGACATGTCAAAAAGTGTTGTGAAGTCTCGTGGATTTTCATCTCCCTCCTGCAGGCAAACTCGCAGTCGCTCTGACAGGGTTGCTATATCTGGAAGCATCGTATAATCAGATATCTGGAGGAAAAGCACACAGAAATTGCTGTAAACAAAGAGACAGCTCACACTAAAAATGGAACCTTTCCAGTGAGCTAAACAACTACATGATAAAATAAATGCATCTTGAATCATATATCCAAGAAACAATACACTTAAGAGTGTGGATTTTAATTTAGTTTGGCCAGTTTTCTAACCGTCATAGTTATGAGCACTTATATACATCTCTTGATATAGGAAACGGATTTTAAAAGCTTCTTCAACAGTTAAATAAGTTTGGTCGAAATAAATTTATATTTTGTACGTAACTTCTAAATTCACATATATTATGATACCTCTTTATTTTTCATGATAAAACCTATTTGTTGATGGCAGACATCATAGGAAAGAAAATTAGCTTTACTTTTTCATCTCAGTGTATTCTTCACAACATGACATTACTACAAACTGCTAAGTAATTTTAAAGTTTCGGATAATTGGAAAGTTGAAACAGTGATAGAACTGAATAAACTTTACAGAGCAAGTGTAAAAATAAACAACTCAACTTTTTGTCTTTAAGTTAAGAGTAGTCAATGGGGTCCACTCTAGATGTTATCAAACCCCCAACCCACCTCAGTCCCAGCTCCCATGGCCAATGGTCAAGGATAATGGGAGTTGGAGACTGCATCTAGAGGGCACAGCACCAGCTACCCCTGCTTTCAGCTTATCAAGGCTTCCTTTTTGGCAGGGACAAAAAAAGTAAAAGAGGCAAAAACAGAAATTCAACAAAGTTGGCAGCTATACTTTATGATATACAAAGCTAATGTTACTAAATAATGTTAAATTAGTTCCCCTTACCTCGGGATCTTCTGCATCAATCTGGTTTAAATGGATGTCGCTTGTTGTAAGCCACTGGAACAGTACATCCTAAGAAACCAAAGAGCCCAGTTATAATTGTGGAATTCTTTGAATTATCAATATTAACAGTGCAAAAAAGCACAACAAAACAACAACAACAACAGAAGTTCCTTGGCATATTCAATCAATCACACTCAGGAGATGACACATATAGGTAAATTGGCTGGAAGCAGGAAACATTATTTAGAGTAAATGATTACAAGAGAGGTGGTGGCTGCATTCTGATGTCACACTAAACCAGTCCTGTCTTGCATCCCTTTCCTAGCCACCACTGGCAACCAGGAATTCTACAGTGAATGCAGTGGAACTGCTTCCAGATGAGTGAAAGCAAGAGAGTGTTCTGTTTTGCCAGCCCAATCATCTTCACTACTGGCTGCAGAAGTCTGTCATCTCCTCCATGGCCAGTATGGAATCTGGTCTGGCTGATGAAGCAGAGGGCACTGTTTCATTTCTCTAGCTTGATCAGCTCCTACAGCCAATCGGAAGCCGCGGAAACTCCATTGTATGTTTGGCTTCCAAAAATAGTTCGCAAACCGGAACAGTCACTTCCGGGGTTGCGGCGTTCAGGAGCCAAAACATTTGAGAACTAGGCTGTTTGAAAATCAAGGTACAACTGTATTGCAAAAACGACTACATACCATAGCGTCCAAAAGAATTAAGTAGCAAAAACTTCAACTTGATATGGTTGAAAAGACAGCTCACTCTGCTGAATAACTCCTAAACTTCAAATAAACCTGGTCAACTGATCATTAGAGGGCATACATTAGCAATGAAGTTGACAACAGAGGCTCACCATAATCTTGCTGTTTTCTTCTTTTTCCAAATATTGGTCACTGAACATATGACAAGATCCTAGTACAGCTAACTTGCCACCTTGATTCTATCAAAGAAGAAATCAGTAGAACAGATTTAATAACTTATACTGTACATCAATGCTTTGTCTTACCAGGTGTACTTTTTATATTACACTCTTTAACATTACATTGCATAACATTACATTACACTCTTTAACATTACATTGCAGGATTGGGGAATCTGGTCTGACCAATAGGCCAGATTCCTCTGTCCACAACACCTCACAAGCCAGATGTGACAGGTGACCATGGTATTTTCCTAGATTGGCTGTGTGGGATAGGTATTGGAGGCACAGTACTACAGTAGCTCTTTGAATTCCACCTCATTTGTCTTGAACAGATTCTACCATTTTCTTCAGAATCCTCTTGCACACGTTCCAAGCTGCCAAAATCCTTATTATACCATGGTGCCCAGACCTGGACACAGTACTCCTGATCGGGTCTGACCAAGGCAGAACAGAGCAAACTATTACTTCCCTGTATCTAGACAACAGACTTCTGTTAATGCAGCCTAGAATTGGCTGGGACACTAAAAATTACCGTATTTTTTGCACCATAACACTCACTTTTTTCCTCCTAGAAAGTAAGGGGAAATGTCTGTGCGTGTTATGGAGGAAATGCCTACGGGTGGCATGCCTACGGATTTTCCTCCTCTAAAAACTACGTGCGTGTTATGTTCGGGTGCGTGTTATAGAGCGAAAAATACGGTAATTTGTCTCAGTTTTGAGGACACCATATACTCATATTACATGTTTCTATGAAGGCATTAAAAGCTCATACAGATTATGAATGCACAGACACTACTGGGGGCAGCATAAAGAAAAGATTACAAGGCATACTTGTTTGGAATGGCTTTAATAACTGGGATAAACTATGTGTACAAATGTCAAGTTATCTTGTTTTTATCCATCTCAATTGAATTTGTATGGATGCTTAACATGCTGTTCCCTTTTCCAAATATTTTGGGATAAGCTAAGAAAATAAGTAAGTAAATTCAAATGAACATATTTACCATACATTAATTAAAGTTAGCAAATTACACTAAAAATGAAGTAAAAGTATGATAATGTAAATTTAGAACAGGGCCTATCTTTAGTTTTATTCACCTTTCAGCATTTTGTCTTAGAAGTGTTTTAGAAATGGTATAATTATTATTACTAATGACTGATAAAACGGGGGAGGAACTGCAATAACAGTTCAATGTGCTTCCCAACCCCGGTTATAGGTCAACTCTTTTCAAAGGTTCCAACATAAAGGAGCTTTTATCTGAATGCTTTCCTGCTAAAGTTGCACAAGATGTGCAAGTAACAGAAATTATGAACGAACTTACAAAATATCATGTTTTCCAAGTATTTGATGGCTCATGCAGTTATGTACCTTAAAGTGATAAAAAGCCAAGATGGGTCTATTAAGAGGAAAGCAGACAGATCCCGTGGACAGAACAGCCACTGCTGGTTTCATCACATTAAGTGTAGCACCAAATGGATACACAAAAGTGAGAGCCCTACAAAATAGTACAAAGACTGTCATAAGCATTTTTTATATTTCACATAATTGCAACGCTGTCAAACACAATCAACCATTCTCTCTGTCCACACCTATTCATGTTCTTCTGCTGGTAGGAGTTTTTTTTTTCTTTAAAAAAAGAAAAAAGATACCTTGTCTTTGTAACACTCTAGAATTAATTTTGATGGCTTAGATCCAAAGAACCAAAAGTGGACGAAAGGTGCATTTGCACTGCTCAGCAAGCATTCACAGAAGTCTACTTCTCCCAGGGCAGTACCACAATTTAGCAGAGGTTACAATACTGTATAGACAACATACTGAATAAGGAAGGAAAAAGGCTGAAGTTTATAGACTCCAGGCCACAAGAAAGTCTTGAGAAGGAACCTGTGCTTCAAAAAGAGCTAGTGACAATGCAATAACTTCTTGGGATTTGGGTATCTCTCTTTAAAAACAGTGCTCTTCCATTGAATTGTGAGTGGAAGAGGCCTTCCAATAGCGGATCTAAATCAGTAATTAAAAGGACTATACTTTGCGATGTATTAAAATCCTGTTTTTCCTGCTTTCTGTGGTGACATGTTTAAAGCATGTATAAAAAATGTCCATAAACAGTAAAAAAATAATCCAGAACATTGTGCAAAACTGTTCCCTTTCTTGGATTTTGTAGCATAACTCCCCTTAAGCAGAACTTCAAGAGGCAAAATACAAAATCTTAGGCATTAATTAAAATATTCTACATATTTCTAGAGCACTTCCCACACAATGCTTTATTATAACTTTTCAGAATGAACATTGATGGCATTTGTAACATGGCTGGAAAGAATATACTTACTGTGAATCATTTCCACTGTTGTCTTCATCTATTATCCCAGACACTGTTTTTCCAGCAGCTCTACTGATTTCCCTTATAGATGGAAACCCAAAAATAACTCATTTGTAGTTGTAAAATATAGCAAAGTTACACAAGATAAAATGTGAATGCACCCACACACCATCCACTATCAAATACTTACCGATTTAAAACTCCATTGGAGACCAAAGCTTCTTTAGGATGGAAGTATTTATAATACACATTTCTCACCACAGAGTCTTAAGAGAAATGAAAAATAATATTTTTTTTCAGTAAGATGCAGCGCTGCAAAGTATGGGCTATGGATTCTAGATCCTTGTTCTCTCTAATTGTATGAAGGCTGATGTTGCCAACAAAGCACCTTCTGACTTCATATTATCCCCCCCCCCGCCCCACCCTACTAAAATTTGGCTTGAAAGAAGAATAGTAGCCAATTGACTAGGCTGCAGTGTGTGCCTGGCTGAGGTGTGCATGTGATGCCCACAACAGTTTCTGTTTGCAAATGTGCCCATGGTCCTTAAAAGGCTGGCAAATCTCTCATATTTTCCTTGTGGCAGATGTACAATCATAGCAAAAGTACAAATGGAACAGTCACAATGAAAGATAAGAGGTGCAGTAGCTCTTTTGCTGTATCAGAAGCAATTCATCAAGCTATTCACTTTAGGCCAAGGCAGTTCTACATCGCACATGAATCCATCTTCCCCAAGCCCTTGCACTGCTCTGTTCTTGCATCCACTGAATGCAGTCCATGCACTGAGGCCACAGAGAGGAGGGGCTGCTGAATATTCGAATGTGCAGTGCACACAATGGTTTAAAGAAAAATGAAAATTACAGCGCAACGGTGTGTAGCTAGAGTTTACAGCAAGAGATGTTCACTTAGAGCCTAACAGAGAGAAACTCTGTGGACCTTGCTCTCTGCTCAGAGTTCAGGCCTGCCGCCATACCAAATATCCCTCAGACTTGGATATAATTTATCGTAGTACTGTTCACTTGCTTAGTATTTTCAAAATCAGCAAACATGGAAAAGGGAAGATGGCAAAGCTACAATCAAATTCTGTTACTAGCTCTTTTGGGACCTAGCAATATCAAATTAATAAAGCACACTCAAATTGATGTAAGTTGGGTCACTTGTTTGTGGTTTCTGACTATATGATATGTAAACATTCTCAAGACTGACCAAAGAAGAAAACTTGTCCTCAGGTCACTTATTACCATTATTGACCATGATCCCATATTCTTCCAATAAAAAGTTGATGTTGGTGTCATATCGAGATTCACCACCTTCTCCCAGCATCACCAGGATATCCCCACCACTTTCTAGATACTTCTTCAGAACCTCAAACTGTAAAGGGGAAAAAAGCACAAAATGTGAGTTCTTTGCAACAAAGTATTGAGTGCCAGGATGAAAGGTTTTCCTGCTTTTACACAATTTAACCCTTGAAGATTAGAATAGCAACACAACACAGCTTGCACATCCTTACAAAATACTAAGTCCCCTTTGGTAAAGAAACCCCATCTTATTATTCTTACAGGACAAAGGGGAAATTAACCCCAAAGATGGTTAAAGTTTAAGCAGTGCAAATAGGCATTTAAGCTAACAAACTACCTGCTGTTTGGCATACAGCAGAACAGGGCTAACTTTAGTCTTCCATAGTCCACTTTCTTTTCTTTTCTGTTTTTCATCTGTGAGTCCAACAATGTGTTTTAAATTTATCAAGTATGAGTGCATACTCAAGGTCTCTTTATAAGTTATGGCATAATTAATCTGCTCTAAGCAATTCTGAGTAGGCATTCATGTTTAGTGCTTTAGTGGATTACATTTAGGCTGTAGTCCTAAAACTATTTACCTGAAAGTAAGCCCCATTGAATCCAACAGGACAGACTTCTGAGTAGACATGGTTAGAATTGTACAGTTAGGGCGGTATTCAGCTAAATAATTTTGTGCACGCTGTCTCCAGATTTACTGCAGAGGACTGGGGGAATGCATAGAACAGATTTATGGGGTGCACAGAGGAGGAGAGGGGGAGAATGTTCCACTGCATCAGGAAAAATCCTTGCACTGACAGAGCATGAACCTTAACGCTACACTGAATTCTGCCCTATGTCTAGCACTCTTTGCAAAAATCCCAACAAGAAGGCAATCCATTAGTAAACAGTGAACAGCCCACCTAACATACATACAGGGTACAGCACTGTGGCTCAGACACATTTGCAAGGCACCAATCCTGCCCCAGATCATACAAAACAGGGTGGCCAGCGTGTGCATCATCCTGCTCTGCTTCCATGAATCCAAAAGGCCTATAGGATGTGATGCAAGAGAACCACTGAATCTTGAAGAAGTTCACAGGATCAAAATACTAGACAAGATCAGCAAGGTAAATAGATCTTTAAACAGTTATTGAGGTATTTAAGACAATTACATACTTCAGCAGCTGTGAACTTTTCTCTAGGTCCTGATGTAATCCAGAGTTTTACTCCGGTCAGCTTCTCTGAAGTTATTTCATCTTTTAAACTATGGACAAATTAATAGAAGACATGTTACCCAACAACACATATCACTGGCAAACCACAATTCCAGGACTGTACATAACACAAAGACAGTGATCGTGTTTTGTTTTTTCTCAGCAGGGAGGAGGAAAAGAGCCATTTTAGCGGTGTTCAGGGTGAACTATGGCTTACTGTGACATGCATGCTGGATCAATATCTCAATTGTCTAGGCAGATGTTGCATTATAATGTATTTTTAATTTTCTTCTCTACTTTGAAAATGACTACAAAAATAAGAAGGTATTCAACCTTAAAATAAAGACTGATGTCCTGAACAAGGTTACCAAATCTCATTCCATTATCAAAATATTCAAGGGAGATATATTACAAACCACGAAGACCTAATGCCAAATGCATATAGGTATATTAAGCTAAAAGCCTCATTTCACTTGCACAATTATCCCCACAATGAAGGTGAAGGGCTGATGCTTTAAAGAACAGGGGCTTTAGACCCATCTTGAAAAGCTGTGGTTGAGGTAAGGCTTGAATGCAAGACTATGAAACCCACACTCTGCCACTATCCTACACTAACAAAATAAGCTTGTTTAAAATCTGCAATCAGATATACAGATATTGTACAAGATATGAGGAGAGCAAAAATTTAACTGTTATGGGGCAGCCATTGTCCTGGGTACTTTCAAACATTCTTATGCCTTCATCAAACTTCAATGCTGGTCTAGAAACAAAAGATGGCTCGCCTTCTCCTCTCAGAACAGCAGTAGTAAAAAGCAGGAAGCTAACACAGATCAGAAAAAAGAAAACAATACATACTCCACTCACCTCTGTATCTTCCAGTTGCTTCGAAGCTTTTTTTGTAGAATCCTATAACCATTGTTCATAGTAAAAATTTCCTTTTTAGAAGCATTAAAGACGATTATATTACGAAGTTCTCCCTCCATAGTTACCTCAAAAATGAAAGAGCACAGGCAAATAAATAAAAAACAAAGGAAAAGGAAAAAGTGCTATCATTATTCAGAAATTCTAAGAACCTTTCCCAGATTAATGTAAAATTAATGAATACCCACAATTAACCAAATAACATTATGTTTTATTGACTGATCTAGCACGGTGGAAAGAAAGAAAATCTGGGTTCTCTGCAAGGATTTTTGACTTCCAACTTTCCAAATACCCGAACCTGCCAAAAAGAATGCTAGTGAAAATGAAGAAAGCTTGAGGCAACAAGTGTATTTTTGAGTGGTATGAGTGTCAGCTTTGTTTGGTTCTTAGCTATGTCTTTTGCACCAGACTACAGCTGGTGGATCTAAGAGTTCTAGTAGAAAGCAAAACAACCCCACTTCTGTTCCAGCAATTGGGACAATAAAATAGTATGCCAGGATCTCTTGTTCTTGAGCTGTATTACTACACAGGATCAAAACTCTCTCCAAGGGCTAGTTCCCAGGACTCTTTGGGGAGAGCTATAGCAGTGAATAAACTGGCATAAAATCATTACAAGCTTGCAGTGCTGAGATTTCATAAGCATTTGTAGTTCGAAAAATGAGGGTAATTCTATCAGTAAGTCTATGATTTGGCACTGAGGAACAGAAATACAGTAAGTAGATCTGGAAGCAAGTAGGAGTTGCATCTAGTAATTAAAAAAACAATCTGCCTGAAATTGCATTTTTACAAAGGTTTATCTTAATCCCATTATAGAATCTCCCTCTCCAGAGGCTGAAGCATGAAGAATCATGATGTATCTGGTGTTTTCTGACACAGCCATGGCACGAAAACATGGATCTGAGGCATTGGGTAGATTTTTCACATAGGTTTTGTACAGAATGCCACCAAAATCACTATGACGTCTGTTGTCACAGGCAGCACCTCAAAACTCAGCGTAAACAGAGTGCTTCACATTAACAGCATTAACCATTGGCTCTAGGCCTAGGGGGCACAAATCCTTACAGATTCTTGAACAGGAGCCTCTCCCTCAAACCACCATCAAATCACATTACATCTGTATCCTCAGACCGTGCCACAATGTTTCTGGTGTTGGCTGACATGTTACAGGTGTCATGTTTTTAATAGTAGGAGGGGTTTTTTTTGGGGGGGGGGGGAATCAGTATAAAAATATTGCAAGTTTGCTGCACTGCAGGAGATTGGACTAGATGATCCTCAGGGTTGCTTCCAACTCCACAATTCTCTGATTCTGTATGATTCAGTCCGTTAGGCGCAGATATGATCTGTGATTTGATAGTGGTTTCCATGTATCCTATTTTTAAAAAAATCAAATTCAATAGGACTCTTGGACTGGAGTAATGTTTGTTTGAGGGGGCTTTTGTTGCTGCTATTGAATTTTTTTTGTACATTTGTTTTGGGTCTTCTTATGATTTATGTGGGAATTTTCCCAATATGGTTGCATGCTTTTGGGTGTGTTTTATTTATTGCTGCTGCCTGCTTTTGCTATGTTTTAATCATGCAATTCCCGCCCCGTCCCCCGTTTGTAAGCCGCCTTTCAGCATGGTTTTTCTGGCTACGGAAAGGCGGGAGGCAACTAAAATTTACCAGCTCGGACTTCTACAAGGTCCCAAGGTGAGGGGAGCCAGGGTCGTGCCTACAAAGTAACCCTCCGCCTCCATAAATGGTCCCGAGGGAGGGGGAAGCACCTCTCCACCGCGACCACAAAAGTTGACTTACCTGCGGGGTCGCCACCATCCTTTCCCCGTCCCCTCCAACCGCGGAGCAGCAGCAACGCGCGGTAACTAAGGGCCTTCTCCCTCCCTAGCAACGCGAGCCCTTTCCGTCTGCGCAGGCGCCCAAAGCGGCTTCGCCGGCAAAAGCAGGAGGCGGGGCAGAGGAAGGGAAAGCCGCGTTGCGTCCGACGTGATGACGACACAGGCCCGCCTAGAGTCTCCTTGAGCTGCAGGGAAAAGGCTCATTCAGCGGTGGAATCTTCCATTCTCCATGGTGGAGGGGAGTCCGGCAACCTCGGCAGCGGCAGAAAGAGGGAAAATCCCTCTTGGCAACGTGTGTTGTTGTTGTTTTTTGCTTTGGAAGAGTTTTGGAATCAGCAGAGGGCACTGGATGTGGTGTAGTGTGACTTGAAGGGTTAGACCTAAATCCCAGCAATCTCATTCTCCCCCCTCCCCACTTTCGTGCTGAGTAGCAGCACGTTCCTAACATGTACTGTATTCTTCTGTTGGTCATTTTGTCCCTATTCCTTGTGTTGTCGCGTCAGCTCTCTTGGCAACTTGTACCCGTTTATGTTTTATGTTTACTGGCAAGCAATAAATACATAAGCAACAAATAAATAAAAAGAAGTCTCCCTCCCACAAAAGGCAGCTATTTACATATTGCAAAAAAGAGGAAATGGATCACACCTACCAACACCCACAAAAGGGCAGACATTGGCACATGCTAATTACTATGTATAGGTACAAATTCAGAAATAGCTGCTGTGTTTTAAAGAGAAATACAATATATCTCACCACCGTGGGGAGACGATGACATGTGTTGCTTGCTCAGTCTGTTGTTCAGGTGCTGAAAGTTGTTGTTTCTAGGGGAAAATGGGGGTTACAGCTGTAAAAGATTAAGTAAAAGAAAAGAAATAAGGGAAAAATTTGATAAAATTAAGTTTTGTTAGGATTTGCTGAAATAATTTTGGAAATTGGGATGTAGAAAGGGGAGGTATGGGGAAGTCGATGAAGTAAGGTTTAAGGAAAAAAGGATATGAAATTATACATGTTTGTGTGTTTGTTTGTTTATGTTTATTAAAACTTTGTAAAACAAAAAGAAAAAGAAAAAAAAGAAAGTTGTTGGCCCCTGCCCTTAAAGCTTAAAGCCCCTGCCCTTAAAGCTCTTTTATCTTCAAACCGGACAGCTCTTCAAGCAGAGGACTGTCTTTAGTAAACTAGCACACATGGCCATTTTGAGCCCTCACTCTTCCCCACCCCTCCAACACACCCACACCCACACACACCCCTGCTTATGTGATGCGTATGGTTTGTTCTCACCTGCTATGGAAGAGAACACTCCAAGAGAGTTTGCAATTGCTTGCAAGACAGAACCAAGGGATGAGAGGCTTTCAGGTCAATGTGCAGAATTGCAGCCCCTCTCTAATGTATTTCAATAATGACCATTTGAAGATGGGTGCATTACTTGGCTATACAGTGGTACCTCAGGTTAAGTACTTAATTTGTTCCGGAGGTCCGTTCTTAACCTGAAACCGTTCTTAACCTGAAGCACCACTTTAGCTAATGGGGCCTCCCGCTGCCGCCGGAGCATGATTTCTGTTTTCATCCTGAAGCAAAGTTCTTAACCCGAGGTAATATTTCAGGGTTAGCGGAGTCTGTAACCTGAAGCATCTGTAACCCGAGGTACCACTGTATTGCAAAACATGCAGGCTAGGGAATTGAATCCCAATCCATTTCAATTATTCTCCAATACATGTGTCAAGACTACCTTGTGTGTTTTCAGGTGAGGATAAGAAAATAAGAAGAGCCTAGTATTGGGTCAGGCCTGTGGCCCATCTAGCCCAACATCCAGGTGCTTGTGGGAAAGCTGTGATTTCCATTAACTGGTGTTCAGAAGCATACTGCCTCCACCACCACTAGTAGACATTGCTAGACAGATTCATGGCGGTCTAATTGTATATCTAAGCCATCATAGCTCTATAGTTTAAGTATGCACTGCATGGAGTATTTTCTTTCAGCTGTCCTGAATCTCTCGACATTCAGTTTCATTGGCTGTACACAATAGTACAGTATGAAAGAGGAAGAAAAACCTTTCTGTATCCACATTCTCCATGCCATGCATAAATTTCTATCATGTCACCTCTTCCTCATTTTTCTCTAAACTAAAAAGTCCCAAAGGCTGCAAACTTTCCTCATAGGGGAGTTCTTCCACCCCCTTGATAATTTTGGTTGCCCTTTTTGGAAACTTTTTGAGCTCCAGAATATCCTTTCTGAGGATAGCTTTTCGCTGGTCAACTAACCTGTGAAAATGATTATCACTAGTATCTGCTTCCCTACTTGTATATTTATTTATTTATTGGTCAATTTATCAGATGTGTGCTCCTAAGGGTTTCATCGGGTAACATTAAGATTGAAAGGGAAGCGATGTTTGCTTCCATACAATGATGCAAATATTATTTTGCAACTGTTAAAGAAAAAGCAGATATGTCACATTCGTAAGGCAAGACTATGCTTACTAAAAACAAGCAATGTGCTTCAATTTGTAGAATACCAAAAAAGTTTATTAAGTGCTTTGCTGAGACTCCCAGAAATATTCATTAAGTCTGTGAATCCAGTTGGAATCCGGTTGGAATCCAGTGTAGGGAAAGGTAACTTAGCTAGGCTGATGTGTACACAGTTAAATGGTGAGTATTAAGGAACCTTGTTGTTCCCTTTACTGTCTGGTTTGCATTTAGTACTTAAGATCTTGGACAAATATTAAAAAGGACAGAAAATATGGTTACTTTTTACACAGCCACCTAAACATTACCATAAAAAACACCCACTGTGTTTTTTATCAGTCATGCAACAGTTTGCTTTAAAATATATTATTTTATTTATTAAACTCTTAAATATTCAACAAAATAAAAACTGGGGTTAGGAAGAGAACATAAGAGAAAATGCAAGGATCTTTCAACATGATTATGGAGTTATATCAGCATATCCACAACACTCAAAGAGGAGCAGTCATGCAAGCACTATTATATTTCCCCCCACCATAGCCTTGACAACAAATGCAAGCAAGCAAGCAGGCAAAAAGAAAATCCCACAGCAAGCTTAACATTTCTTAACACATAGCTAAACATCCATAGTGTCTAAAAATAAAAATGCACAGAGATGGTGGATGCTTTTCAAGCTAAACATGGACATAGTGTTTTGTTTTTAAAGGCAGGTGTTTAAGAGGTACAAAGGCACCAAAACTGGCAGTTATTTCTGTAGTATATATTATCACAGTTGAATCCTCCACAACCCAAGTTTGCACCTTGATCCTTGTGCTGTTTTAAACAGCAAAATAAAAATTATCATTCTGCATTATTTCAGGTTGGCAATGACATTCACACTTGTGCTTATATGTATACTGGCAGCCCATTCTAGTCACCTCAACACATCCCACCTTCATAATTCATCAGGGTGGATGTGTTTTACCTTTAGCTGATAGCAGGGGAAATTTATCTCCAGAATCAGCCTGCTTTGTTACTTAATCCAATACCTTTATATCCATGTTTTGTAGGAAGATCCCTTACCAGCATAAGAAGAATATATAATTTTAAATGATTTTGACTAAGAGATCAATGATTAAAGAGTTCCATAGAAACATCCTGGGACAGCTAACAATTTTGTATAAAATGAGGGTAATGACACTACTCCCTGTGGCAGCTATAGTTGCACCAGCTCTCAGTTTTGTAAATAAAAGATCACACATTGGTACAATTCATCTCTGCTCAGGAGTTCTTAATAGGCAGGTCTTTTTTAAAAAACAGACCTATATTTTTTCCTTACTTTATCTTCATAAAAAGAAAATCCATTGGCTGTTCTCTATCTATGCAGTAAAGAGGTAGTTATGACCAGATGCTTATCACTACACACCTTCCAGATAAAAGGGGGAAATAAATACAATTACTAAAAATGTAAGCAGTGTGCTATCAACATTTCCAAGTTAAGATCACAAATCACTATATCTAGCACAGGTGTGGTGCGATAGAGCTGCTCCCATCAGTGCCATTTAGCTGGAGAGCAATGCTTTCAGCTGTGAAAAGAAACACTCATGCAAATTGTAGGTGGCATCACCTGTGGTTCATAATACTGAAAGGAAAAAAAGAAAGAAAGAAAGCTCCAGAGGCAACCAATTTGGAAATACACAGTTCTGTGCAAAAGCTGTAAAAGGACCAGCTACAAGGAATTGGGGAGGGGATTCCTGGATTCTCTGGATAGTTCCAAAGGTCTTTTCTAAGAATCCCCCGTAGCAGCCAATGTTGTTGGACTATAACTCCCATCATCCCCTGCTCGCATGTCCAAAGCTTGGGGATAATGGGAACTGTAGTCCAACAACATATGAACTACATTGGCTAAGAGTATGTAGCCAGAGTAAGAGTATGTAGCCAGAACATGGACCCAATTGATGTGAACCACAAACTAAGGTGACAAAATATCTGAACAGGTTGTGTACCTACTATAAACCCACTGAGCCCAGAACAGCTGGTTATCCAGAATACCTTGGGTGGCAATTCAAACAGAGGTTAGCCTGCATTCTCATAAGAGGACATCAATTTTGGCACAAGATTGTATCATTAAATGTGTTCAAGTTTGTACAAATAAAACAATTCTAGCTAGAATAATCAGCATTTCCTCCTTTAGAGGAGCATTCACATTATGAGGTCTTATATGTCATGGAAGGAAAGCTTGGTTCTGTTCCAGTTAGAAGATTAGTCAGAGGGTAGTGGCTTCTTCTCTGTTTAAATGGAGAGCAAAAACTGGGTTTCTCAAGCCTTGTTGACATAGGTTGCTTTAGTCTTCATCATTTGGTGCATAAGAAAATCCCAAAAAAGCATCTGTTGCACTGCAACTACTGGTAGCAAAGTCGGGGGTACGGATGATGGAGCTGGAGACCGCTTCCTGAGTAAATTCTGGGTCAAAATGCCGTAGATCAGCAGGACCAGCCTTGAAAAGGAACAGCAAGTTATTTTTTTTCTCTATTCTGCAAGCCTCAGCTTATGACAGCAATACTAATACTGTTTTTTATTATTACCAATGAGAGAGGAGATGGTAACATAGGAAGATCCCTGCTGGATCAGACCAAAGGCCTGTCAAGTCCAGCACTGTATTTTCCACTTTGGCCAACCAGATACCTGCTGAAAGCCCACAGACAGGACACGAGGGCAATTGCTATGTTATGTGAAGCCTGAGCAAACTATGGCTCTTCTAAACCAGAACTGGATACTATTTCCAACCCTGGTTGAGAGGCAAATGATATTATGCAACCCCAGTGACCAACACATGGCTATGATGCTTGGACTTGGCCAGCATATTGCAAGCTTAGCTCCGATTCCTGCATCACAAGTGGTTGGACTAGATGGCCATCAGAATCCCCTCCAACTCAACAATCCTATGAAGTCAGGAAGCTCCCTGACCAGTTATATCAGGCATGAGGAACCTGTGGCATTCCAGATGTTGTTGCATGCCGGCTCCCCCTGGCTCCAATGAGCATGGCCAATGGACAAAGAGGGTGGGATTTATAGTCCAGCAACATCTGAAGAACCACAAGTTACCGTGCCTTGTATTGAATGATCTTGGGGAGAGGTGGAGGTTCTGCCCCCGAAATCCTAAAAGAAGATGGAGCAGGTGATCTCTTTAAGCATTTCTTAATGTTCCATCAGGATCCTCCCCCAACTGCAGAATTCCATCAGGCTCTAGGAAAGGGGAAGATGGGACAACAAGGGCTCTCCATTGGCTCCACTGAAAATACTAGCAACTCTTGGCTCATCCTATCCTAATTTGTTCCATTCCAGTTGGTTATTACAATAAGAAGCAGTGCCTGAACTTGCTACCTTCCTGCCCCATCCATTTTCCTCTTGTGTCTTTTTAGGCTGCAGGCTTGATGGCAAGGACTATCTTACCCCCTTGCTATCTGTAAGCTGCTCTAGAAGCCTTTTCTCCTGAAAAGTGGGATAAAACACTTTAAATTAAATAATGCCCAGTCTCTATTCATCATTACGAAGTAGAAAACTTTCCACTTACCACTTTAGGGTCAAATGGAGGTGTGATCCTCTTACTGTACAAGTCGTCCCAGTTTATTGGACTGAAGAACACGTGGTTCTTTATCTCAAGCTGTGAAGAAAATGAATGTCACTCCAGAGTAAGCCATAAATTCTTAGAACTTAGATGTTGGGCACATTCACTTGTATCTACTCACAAAAACCTGTACGTTTAAATTTCCATGCATCCACCCCCACCTCAAAAAAACAACAACAAAACAGCACCACCATGGCCATCTCTCAGCTCATCTGAGATCTCTTAAGCATTTCCCTTCTGCAGAGCTCAGGTGAACACAACTTTCTGTAAACACAGTCAGCAATATGTATTTGCATGCATATAATGTCCCAAAACAGTACATTAATCAAGAGAAAGCAGCAGCACCGACATACAAAATCAAGCTGCAATGTGGGCAAAGCAAGAAATGCATACGAAAATGTCGACATATTTTCAAGTATCATAGTATGCAAGGAAAGCGATCACTAGCAGCCAATTAAATACTGCTAACTATGAAAGTTAGCAGTAGCCCTCTGTACTGAATGTGTTGCCTACTCTGATCTTATCCCCATACTGCTTCTACTCGTCCTTGGGTTTCCCCAGACATCCTTTTTATGGTGCATTCATGATGATTTGTGCTCATGATGGTATCAGGGCAGTTATATGTGGTCCTGCTTTCAAAAGCTTTGGTGTGTACATACTGGGTGGTTTTCAGCTATTTCAGTTTTTACTCAGAGTAAACCCACTGAAATTACTGGGCATAACTTAGCCATGTTCACTCATTTCAGTGAGTCTGCTGTAAGTAAAACTTAGTTGAATGTCATTCATTGCTTCATTTTCAATCAGTGCATATCTCATAAATACCTGCTGTGGTATAAAATGTCCCCATGTTTTTGGTCCCACTTTTGTTGCACCAAAGTGCAATAGTGCCCTTCCAGATAGCAATAATAGGGTAACATTGGAGGAACACTGCGAAACAACTAATATAGCAGAATGATATGTGAACGAGTCTGTATAAATCCACCACTAAAGTACTGTTATTGTGCCCATTGCATGTTGCAGAATACATCCACATTTTAAAAAAATACCAGTCTGGAGGAGTTATTATCCTTGGAGTTATTATCACTGCTGCTAACAGGAATGGGAAAAGGAATGGGCAAAGAATTTCAGTTCAGTTCACATTTAAAGGTGAACCTATTTCATTCACCCTTTCCAATGCACCCAAAGAATTCGCACTTCTACAAATTTTGCAGTGCAGTTCTCCAGTCAAAGAATGTGTGCAAAATATGCATATACTAGGGCAAAGCTTGCATAAAAATGCATATATTAAGGAAAACAAGATGCAAAATGCATTTTGGTTTGCAAAAATATTAGGAGAAATTCCATACAAATGTGTTGGGAGAAATTCATGCTAAAATGGCAATTAATTTTCATGACACCTTTTTTTTATGTAAACTGATGTGAAAGACTGAATTTAATGACAGAAAATGAGAAATTGAGAGAAACCAAGACTGACAGATTCACCCAGTGCTAGCTGCTAATATGAAACATTGATTACACAGCCGCAGCAGAGTCTCTAGTCCCCTAAAACATAGAAATGACATGGTCACATCTTAGGGGTTTTGCAATCAATGCAAGGCAGAAGGACAAAAATGAAGGATGTGGAGACAACCTGACAAGAGAGCAGCAAAGATGACAGGGGACAGTGCAGATCAGCCAATAACTGACACAGAAAATGAGAGGCTGCAGGTGTTTCAACAGGTGTTAAAATATTGCTCTCTCGGGGAAGGATGAAATTCTTAGTGAAAACAAGGAATGAGTAATGGTGACTAGCACTCTAAACGTACAAAGTCTGTCTTGGCTCCCAGCCTCTTCTTCTGATCTTTATGGAGAAGTCCTTGCAGGATATCGCAAGCTGCTATGGTCTTGGTTCCTTGAATCTGAAGTGGCTTGTGCAGAATATTATCATACATCTGAGACACATCCCGGCTGTAAAACGGAGGCTGATAGGAGAGAAGTGGAAGGGGAGAAGAAGGAGGAGAAAAGTCAAGTTGCATAAGCATGCATTGCAATATTGCAGAGACATCAAATTCATGCTAGTTGTTTTTTTTCTACAGTTCAACAGGAGAGCTAGGAAACGGAGGGGATAGTGCTTCTTAAATTTTTGTTTCATATACTACTGTGGAATGTTTCAGATAAATCCTCAGTTGCTTAGCAATGACTAAGCATGCAGTCCACAGCTTGCTCTGTTTTATTAACACAACCTCAGTCTAACCTACACTCAAGCAAAAGGTAGCAAACACAGCTGGGAATCATATAATTATGGTTCATATATGGTGCACCAATTTGTGACACTGTTTGCAACAGATTGCTACAAACACAAATCAACAGTCAGATACAGGGCAGTGTCAGCAGCTGCTGAACGGTCAACTTTTGTCCCCAGAACATAGCTATGCCTGGGCTAATTGAGCTAATTCCACTGGCACAGAGGAGTAAGGAGGAGCCAGGCTCGTGTCAATAGTGTAAGACTAGTGTGAGTCTTCTGCTGGATCAAAGTCCAATGTTCTGTTCCCACAAGTGCCTAAGGGAAGCTTGCAAGGATGACATGATTGCAATAGCCTCTCTCACGTGTGATTCCCAGCAACTGGTAGTTAGAGGCAGGCATATTGCACCTATGGGGTCACGAAGAGTCGGACACAACTAAACAACAACAACATATTGCATCTGATACTGGAGGCAATGTAGCCACCATAACCAGTAGTCATCAGAAGCCTGTGAATTTGTCTAAGTCCCTTTTCAAGCTGTCCAAGTTGGTGACCATCGCCACACCTTGTGGTAACAAATTCCATATTCAAACTTTGTTGTTTCTGTGCTTCCTGTGTCTCCCCAACATTCAGCTTCATTGAATGTCTGTGGATTATAGCATTATTAAAGAGGTTGGGGGTGGGGTGGAATGGGACTTCTTCCCGGAGAGCTGAAAGTGGCTTGAATGAGGGATCATTGTAAATGGGTATAAACACCTCTGCTTTTTGCATCTGGTTAAACAGGATGACAGCTTTTTCTGTTGCTCCAAACCACCTGTAAAAGCCGTTTGTCCCACTGTTGCCTGTGGTCTAAATTGGCTTGCCCACAGCTTAGGATTCTCTTTCAAACCACTTTCAGCACTTGAACTGTTGCCTGCAAAAGCAACGTCAGTTTTTGAAAGCTCACCAAACCAAACAACATTTCGTAGAGAACAGCTCCAAGGCACCACCAGTCTACAGTTCTGTCATAGGGCTGTTTCTTCAGCACTTCTGGAGCCAAATACTGTGAAAGGACAAGAAGATTTAAAAACAGAGCACACCACCATGAAGTATCCCAGTAACTTTCCAGAAGCCACATGGGTAAGGTGAAAAAGTTAGAGGACCCTGGATGGTTAAGTTGAGTCAAAGGCATCTATGGGGTTGCGGCGCTCATCTCGCTTTCAGGCCAAGGGAGCCGGTGTTTATCCACAGACAGCTTTCCGGGTCATGTGGCCAGCAGGACTAAACTGCTTCTGGCGCAATGGGACACCGTGACGGAAGCCAGAGCACACGGAAACGCCGTTTACCTTCCCGCCGCAGCGGTACCTATTTATCTACTTGCACTGAGGTGCTTTTGAACTGCTAGGTTGGCAGGAGCTGGGACAGAGCAACAGGAGCTCACCCCATCACAGGGATTTGAACCGCCGACCTTCCGATCAACAAGCCCAAGAGGCTCAGTAGTTTAGACCACAGCGTCACATATGTATCCTTGATTGGTAGCCCAGCAACATCTGGAGGATTCAAGCTTCTTTATGTGACAGACTGTTGCCTCGTGTTTTCAAATGAAAACATACAACTCCCACCATCCCTGTCCATTGGCCACGCTTGCTGGGTTTGATGGGAGGCCAACAACATTTGTAGGGCCACAAGTTCCCTACCCCTGTTATAAAGATTAGTGCTTCTAAATTCTTACTGGAGTAGGAGGTAGGGAGCAAAAAGGATAGGAGAAATTCAACCCATCCAGTTTCAAGTTAAGTTGAACAACCCTTTTTTGTTTTTGCTGTGGCTTGTTAAAAGATTACCCAGCATGTTTTAAATGGGAGCATAGCCTCACACCTCCAATTCAGGCCTTAATTCATAGTTTTGACACTTTCAGCTCCTCCTAACAGAATTATAAGTTACTTCAGCTCATGATGTTCACTGTCCCTACAGAGTTCACACAACTGGCAGAGAAGAGAAGGGGACCAATTTGCAGCTTCAGATTCAGTACTTTGACTGTTGTTTGTTTTAGATTTAGAGCAGATGTCCTCTGTTAAGTTGTGGGTGAACATATCAGACGACACAGCGATTCTTCAAACAGCTCTTGTTTATTCACAGGCCAGAATAGAACTAAACTGAAGGGTTCAGCCAGCCTGCTTATATAGAGCTCCACTACAACGACACAGTAACCACTTTCTGTAACTATCCAATCACTGAACGTCACTTTCGATCCCTTATTTGCATATGTGGACCTGAGTGAAAACTATCTACAGTATCCCCCTGCTGGCCCAGGGTGAGAACTTCAGTACATAACATCTTCAACTTTTGGGGGCCAGGTAGCACATTATGAAATGTAAGTAAGTGTCATGGGCACCACAGAATACCCATTTCACATATGGAAAAAGGGCAAACAATAAGCAAAACATCTACCCACACTCCAAAACAAACACAGATTTTTAAAAAAACAGGCAGCAACCCCCAAACAAAAAGCACCTTCCAACACACAGCCAACCCCCGAAAAACCAAAGCAGTCAAAACATCCTGCAACACCCCCCACAAAAAAATCAGGCAAAACAAATGGGCAAGCAGAAAACAGGCAATGCATCTCCATATGGGTCCCATAAGAACATGGGTATCTGGCTGTTGCTTGCATTTCATTTTCCATCAATCCTACTATCACTTATTCTAAAAAAGGAAAAAAGAACAAACACCTAACCTCAATTAAAAAATAAATAAATCACAACTTGAGAGGGGCAGAGGGCTTTGGCAGGCACCAAGCAGTGTCTGATAGCACAACAATGCCCATGACCACTAGTTTCGTGATCCCAGATTTAGAGAATTGCATTGTGTGTCATGGCACAACAACATCAGTAGGGGCTACTCCGTGTAAGCCTACAGGACTAAAAAGCCTACTCAGCTGGCACAGTCCATTCTCAGTGGTGGTGCTCAGTTCCTTGGAAAAGTCAAAGCAGAGACAAAATCACCTATTGAAACACATAGACGTGTTTTCATAATCATACCTCTGGGGTGCCGCAGAAAGTAGATGTTGTTTCCTCTGGCTCCATTCCTTCTTTGCAAAGTCCAAAATCAGTCAGTACAACATGGCCCTAAAAGAAAAAGGAGAAATACTGAGCTCCTTAGGAAGCTGTATTCCATATTTTGCCACTTTTGCATTCCTATTTGACTTGGTTGTCCCAGTATAATTACAAAACTTTTCCTACCAACAAATAACAACTGAAGTAGATCACACAGTAATGTGCAAGAATCCATAAATACATACCTGACAATCCAAGAGAATATTTTCAGGTTTCAAGTCCCTAAAGAAAGGAGGAAAGAGAATAAGGGAGGTGGGAATATGGTGATTAAAATCTGGTGGGATTTCAGGGAATCCTCTCCAGCTTCAAATGCTTAGATGTATCTGTTAAAAGAATTACATCTTGCAGATTCCAAAAAGTCTCCAGTGTTACCTTTCACATACCAATGAAATCAGTTCTCTTATACACTTGCTTTATTTTCTAGCGTTTCTAGATCATCTGTTAATTGGCACAATGTTTGGTCATTATGCCACACTTTTTAGTGCAGACATCCTGCTACTCTTCTAACCTTGAAGGGGCCGATAAAAAAAGTGATGGAAAATTGCACTGCTGTGTAAGACTCCAGCTCCCATCAGCCCATGCCAACATGGCCAGTTGCCAGGAATAATGGGAGCTGTAGTCCAACAACAGGAGGGGTATAGTTTTCCCACCCCCCTGTTAAGTGGCTCTGGGGTGGGAAAGAAACACATTAGGAGAAACAGGGAATGGTTAGTGATATGGAGGATTGCCTCTTGACCGCTACTAATCTAGCTCATCAACTCTTTAGTGGCCGAGGTGGGGGGGTGGGGAGGTTGACATTCCAAACTATTCTTTTTTTAAAAAAAGAAGAGTTAAAATTTTATCTTCTTTAAAGGCAACACTATTCTGAAAAAAAAACACTCCAACCTTAATGTATCACAGTAGCAGCAGCATTATTGAAATTGCTTCTTAATATATCTTACTAAAGCTACCTGCTGTTATTGCAAAAATACTGTACCGGTAGATGATGTTCAGTGAATGGAGGTAGCCCACCGCACTGGCCATTTCAGCTGCATAGAATCGGGCTCGAGGTTCACAGAAGCAACGTTCTCTTTGCAAATGGAAGAAGAGCTATGAACCAAGACGGGAGAATTTGAGGCTGGAGAAAACTTATTCCGTAAGTACCTCTATGCCTGAATCAAGAGACTTAACAGGTTGCTTATAACAGGGTTTTGGATTTGACACACTTTCCTCAGAAAACAGCTTCATTATTCCACACTCATGGAATACCAAGTATTCAGTATTCAGCCCGATGCCCTATTCCTCGGCTATTTCAGGAACACAGCAACCTGGTGCCCTCCAGATGTTTTGAACCACAACTCTTCCCATCAGAGATGCGGTACAAGACATCTGGATGCACTGGGCTGGGGAAATTACGTAGCTTATATAAATTATGTAATTAATTACATACATTATGTTGTCATTATGTTGTTCTACACCATTCATTTCAGTGCAAATAAGGGGGGGGGAGAGAGAGAATGCAATCAGTGATGTATCATTTGCAAGAACAACAATAAATATCGATCACATTCAGTAGACCAATTTCCATTCCTGATACGGGATGAATAAGTGACCACAAGCAATTTGTTCACCTGTTTCCATTTTCGTTGGACTTCTCTAACATCCCTCACTGTCCCTTTTCCCTTGTCTGTCATGTTTTGTTAAGATTGTAAGCCTGCCGGCAGGGACTGCCTTATTTTGATTGTTTGTAAGATGCTTTGGGAGATATTTTGGCTGAAGAGTGGTGTACAAATGGTCTAAATGAATGAATAAGTAAGTAGTCCTAAGTTTGAAAAAGTTGAAGACCACAGGGGTACAGCGTATTAAATATGATAACTAGAACTGAACATATGCCAAATCATTCAGAAGACTTTTAATATTGCACCTATTCACGTTGAAGGTAAAGCCCAGAATGATAGCACTGACAGAACCCAATGCTCTGCGTGATGCAAAAAAATGACACTCACTCACCTCTCCTCCATTTACATAGTCCAGTACAAAGTATAGTTTCTCTTTGGTCTGGAAGGAATAGTGGAGCCCCACAAGGAAAGGATGTTTCACATTCTTCAGGAGCACATTGCGTTCTGCCATTATGTGATTTTGCTATGAAGAACCGAGACAGAGAGAGAGAGAAAGAGAGGGAGGAAGGGCTAAGTTCACAGATCAAGTTTTGTTTCGTTTCAAAATTAAATTCACTACAGTCACACACAGATACATAAATGTCTTTAGCAAAGCCTAACAGCAACTTCAAGGGAAGGAGGAATTTTAAATGGATCTCTGGCATGGGAGGAAATGGTTACACCCCCTCCCTCCCTCCAAGCGAGAGCTGGGGTCCTAATTGGAGCCATGGATGGGATTTTCTGAAAATCTTGATGTTCAGCTTCTATACACCAATTTTATTTTTCTAATTCCCACCTCACTCTTTGATCTCAACAAGAAGAGAGGGGGTTGTTTTGCTGGCTCCAACAAAAATGCAAAATATTCTCGTATATTATTTGCATTATTATACATACATACAACAATGCATACAACTGTATGAAAATGCTCATTATACTACAAGGGCTGACTCTCATGCATATTACAAGTATAATGTATGTATAATTTTGCATATAATTAGTCAGGCTTTAAAAAGAAAAATAAATGCATGGGTGCTCAGACATAAGCGGAAGCTCAATGAAGCACAGTCAGGTTGTGACTGCCCAATTTCTGTGTATAAACCCATTTGAAATTGATTCCTTTTCCATCCCTGAAACCCCCACAAGTGCAATTTATAGAGTAAAAGAAAGAAAGAAGAACAATTCATTCATCTACAAGGGACACATTTAGTGTTGTGTGCAGTTTGGCCCTCAGACCAATGTGATGCAGTTCACCAATGGCAGACCATGTTTTTTGGTTAGGATAGAGGCTGGATCTAGACACAAGCAAAAAACGTTTCAGGAAAATGCATTGTAACGCGTTGTAAACCTCGTAATGGGAAATAACGTTGCTGAAAGACAGAACTCCACAGCGCCATCTAGTGTCACAGTGTTACAATGCATTTTAAACACCTTTTTTTTTTTTAAGAATGTAGCTGACTCCAGGGAGATGGCAAGTATAAAATAGCTTTCAAAGCCCAGATATTATTCACCTGAAGAGCTATTTAGAGTTGTGCTCCTGCAGATATAGACACAGATAGAATCTCTCACGCACACACAGAGAGGGGGGCACGATATACAGAGCATAGGGAGAGAGTAATAAAACTCATTTGTTGAAAGTGCAAGTAGATTCCTTTGAAATGATACCTCTTTTTTCTTGAGAATAGATTTCTTCTGCAGAACTTTCACAGCATAGAACCTCCCATCAGATTTGCGTTTTGCCAAAAGGACCTGAAGCGGGATTGAAAAACCGAGGGGGTAAAAGAAGTGTCCAGCTTTCATGTCCTTAACTAATTGGTCAGTGTTTTATGTTCACATTACAGTGGCATGCCAAGTTGGCAGCTGCACAATGTACAGGGCAGGGAGACTTTGCTTCCTCCATTGTGCCAATCAGCAGGCCCCATTCCTAGGAACAATTTGGTGTTGGTGTTGGGGTGAATCGATGCATAACTGAACATATTTTGGATTTCCAATAATCAAGAGCAGCAGCAGCTTATCACTAATTAATCCATTGCACACAGTAACTGCTCCCTACCTTAGGCACAAAAGTAAAATTGAAAAGAGAATGGCATTGAAACTTCTTAATACGACTTTCATTATTAAAATGGGCCCTTTAAAGGTACCACTGAGATGCTGTGAGAGAGCATGTCAGGCTAAGACTTAGGGACTTCTAGTTCAAATGCCTGCCAAGCCATGATGGTCACTTAACAGGATGGTTGAGAAGATAAAGATGGGGACTAGGTTCAGAACCCTGAATCCCTTGAAGGATCTGTTCTCCAGATTGCATTCTAGCTCCTTACTTTAAGATGGCAAAAGGGAGCGGCAGACTAAAGAGCAGGAATAGCAATAACAAATGGGGAGGGGAAGAATCACATTGTGGGTACAAATGCTAGAATTTAGGGCACCAGTTCAAAAGCACCAGAAGCCATGCATATGAAAGCAAAGTGGGAAAAGAAATGGGATGATGGTTGCCACGTGTCATTGACACAGTAATAAAAGTAAATAAATAAAATTCTTGCAAACTAGGCCACTTACTTTTCCAAAGCTACCTTTGCCAATTATCTTTAGGAAGTCAAAATCTGTTGGCTTGGCACTGTTAGAAAAAGGAAACAGAGTAAAACACACAAAGCTCTTTTCTTCAGTCAGCTAGATTCTCCCCACCGCAACCTTTCCTCAATTCTGTCATTCTGTCCTGGCAGATAAAGACACGGAATGTTAGTCAGCTAAGGTTTATTCAGAGTGGAGATTAATGGACCCAATTTAGTCATGTTCATTAATTTCAATAGGTCTATGCTGAGTAAACATCAGCTGACTACCACTACCGTTCTTACAGACATTCAACTCTTCATAACCAGATAAACTGCTATTCTCTTGGGTGATTGCTTGGCTAAGAGTTCAACTAGTGCATTTTTGTGGCTTAAGGTACATATTTAGGAAAACCAAGCAGAAAATAGGAGCAAAAGGTTCAAATACAAACACAGTAAAATAATCTCTCACATGGAAATGATAGAAAGGATATTTGGGTTAATGGCTATTGTATTAGGGATTATCTGTATACACAAACCTGAAGCCCTCTTTGCTTCCAAACTTGAGTACGAGGGCTGAGGAATCTGTGACCCTCCAGATGTGGTTGGACTCCAACTCCCATCAACCCTGAAAATTTGCCAGGCTGGCTGGCAGCTGGTGGGAGCTGGGAGCTAAACAACAGCTGAAGGGCTGCAGCTACCCCACCTCTGCTGGAAATGCTAATTATTAGGAGTAGATGAGCATGAGAGATCGTAACATTGATTCCAAAGCTGTCCTACTCCACACAAATCTGTTTCAGAGCTCCTAGAACTGTATCAACAACAACAACAACAACAACAACAACAACAACAACAACAACAACAACATTTCTATCTTGCTCTTCCTTCCAAACAAATCCAAAACAACACCAGGGATGGGCAGAATATAGATCTCTGGGTGATCCATAGTAGATCACCAACTATTTTGGATTCCCAATTCTTTTAACAATAGGAGCTTTCCCCTAAATTAGTCCACTATAACAAAGAAATTTGAGGCTGGAGGGGATACCCAGAATGTGTGTGAAGGCCCCATCAGCTCAGCACTGCAAACAAATGTCTAGCCTAAAGTGCACCCAGCTGTGCCCTCTTCCTCAATTCTATATGCATCTCTGTTCCTTGTCTCTCAGCCACTGTTTTGTACTTCGGTCCAGCTAGTGGATCTTGGGGTTCTATGGGAAAAGCAAAGCAGATGTTCTCAAGCTTGATGCCCACCCACCTTTGTAGGAGACAACTCGCAGCCAGAGAACAAAGGAATGACTGGGGATTTCACAAGCCCAAGTTTCCCAAAGTATTAAAGCTGACCCACAATATCTGGCCAAGAGTGTAGTTAGAGCTCTTCATCTCTCCCCAGTAAAAAAAGATTGGCTTGTCTTGATGCTAAGGCTTTATATTCCATTGTTTGGGAGATGTATGTGCTGGGGTTACACAGCTTGTGGGGGTGGGCAACGGGAGGACAAATGCACTTTTAGGAGGATAAATAGATCACACAATTGTTGGGATAAGTGGGGATGTTTCCCTTGAGGCTGTGCTTTTGTTGCAGGAATGTCGTTGCAATAACCAACTGCGTTCGATTTTCTCCACAGAAACACAGATTTCTTTTCCTTCACAGTTGGTACATCCATTGCTGTTGTGTGACTGCAATATAGTATGTCCCAAGCACCTACTGAGATAAGGGTTGTGACAAGAATAGTGAGAACAAGCAACATAGCTAGACCCCATTCGATGCTGTTATGTAACCTTTATGAACAATATTGATTTGTTGCACACAATACAAATGTCTTAATTTGAGGAAGCACTTTTGTTTTAGTGACATTGCATTTTCCCAGCTCTCAAACTGCAATATGTCATTGCTGGAAATACGTGATCCCCCCCCCCCCGAGCTAACAGTGGCACAGCTACCTGGAGTGCTGGTAGGAGTGGGGTTGCACATATTTTGACCATATACTGGCTAGTGTCTGTGACGTCACCAAGAAGGTACGATAAAACTCCCACCACTACCCTGGCTTGCCTACAATCCAACACTTCACTTTTGCAAACAGAAGATGTGTTCAGGAGCTCCAGACACCTCAGAAGAGCAAATTAAGGAAAGTGAAGTAGAGTTTCATTGCATTTCTTAACCTTGCAAAATGTGTTGACTTTTGCATGCACTCACTTGGGGTTAGCAGAAGGTCCAAGGTTGATGTTGTCCGTTGGCGATGAAGGCTGAAAAATGACAGAAGTATAGAGCTGACGTTAGCTAAGACCGCCACTGTTGAGCAACAGTGTGAGAGAAGGTGGAGCTTCCTGGTACAGTAAATGCATACCAGCAAAGCCTACTGCAATGGATGAGGCTTTCCAGTCCCCCTCCCCACAGACACCCTTGGACAGGTAAGGAACTGAGCTTCTTAAAATTCTCCACCCTCGTATTTGAACCCATCTAAATACATTTAAGAAAGAAGGTACCTGGACCTTACCTGGCTATCATCTTGGCTTTTGGAACGGTCCATTAAGGTGGCAACCCTTTCAGCACTGTGAAAAACAAGACAACAGTCAGTTTCAGAGATGTGGAGAGCAGGGCAACTCTAGCCTCTGCCTCAACAGGGAGAGCCCTCAAGTTGAAGATGTTATTCTAACTTAGAGGGATAAGTTGTCAGCCATAGGTGGAAAAATAACACCTGAGGGAGCTGTTTATTAAGTGTGTATTCTATCAAGCCCATAACTGAGATTTTATTATTACTGAATACAGATGATGTAGCCCGCCCATCTGACTGGCAAGACAGTGTGCAGGCAGGTAGAGTCTCAGCCGGCATACCAGATGGACACAGAATTAACCCTTCTCCTGTCTCCATGCAAGACAGTAAGAAACAAAACCCTCAGCAGCAAAATAGTCATCTGTCCTCTTTCCTGCTTTTAGCACACAGTAGCTGGTACTGTAAATGCAATGTTTATGCATGCTGTGCTATTTCTGGTGCCATATCCCCATTCTAGGTGCCTTAATTAGGGGCCAAAGTCCACACAATGCCAGTGTCATTTTCAAAGTATAAAAGCAGCCCCTGGGAGCTGGCAAAATTGAATCAAGGGGAAGGTCCAACCCTTCTCTATCTGTAGTATTTTGCTGATCAAAGGCTACCTCCAAGTGGCAATTGGAACCCCTTATTAGTGGGTGGGAGACAGACATTCATATTGTACATTCCTTCCCCCCGCCCCCAAATAAGGAATATCAGCTAACAAAACCAGGTGACACAAACTGTAGCACATGAATATAAACAATGTGAATATTCATTCCCCTTACTGATATGCTGATAGGAAGAACACTCTTGCTATTAAAGCCCCAGGGGAAATCCTGACCATCAAGCTTCCCCTTCTACCGAGCAGGAAAGTTACAAGACAAAACCTTTTGACATTTAATACTCTCCACCCGTCTCCACAAGAGATTGCAAGGCAGTCCAAATCCCTTCCCTTATTTTGTAAGTCCTACAGTTCCACAGAAGCCCCTTATTTCAAAGCATGCCGTGAATAGACATCACCGCTCAAAAGGATCTCATTTTGAAACATCTCATTTAGCAGCGTTACTTACATCTGCATGAGTAAAAGCCTTCATCAGAAGCAGAGTTGAGCAACAAAGCCATACTGAGCAACAAGTCCCAGTTTGTGCAAGAGATGCTTCCCTCTGCAACACACCCCGTGCCAGCCAGCTCAATTCACTGCTTATTGCTTGTGGGAGATTATGATCAGGCTCAGCTTTAAAGCGACAGTGACCCCCCTAATAGAAAGAGCCTTATACTCACTAGGAACACAGTCTGGAACTGGAGGTCTTGATCGTCTGTTCTAACCTCTCTCGCCCGTGCTTTATGAGATCTACAGGAAAGGGAGGAGGAAAAAGTTAGCAAACTGTTCCACTGGCAGCAATCGCAAGAAATACACACAGAGATACATTTGTTCTGAAGTGACCTTGCCCTTCTCATGCATCCACCCACAAAACAAAATAAGCAAACTTTATTGGAGCTAGGGAAGAGACTCGGTTGCTGCAAAAGGAAGCTTCTAACCTTATTCGGACAGGAGTGCAGAAGCAAAATTCGGAAACCAGCGAGTGATGTCCTGTAAACGACAGCCTCCCTTTCCAAGGATACTACCCGGGATTGTCCTGCCTTTCTGTGAGACACAGATCACAAGGCAGAGGAGCTGCCCCTTTGGTACATCATACTTGGCACAAGCTCAGTCCCTCTCATTCAAAGCTTTCCAAGCATTTTACGAACATGCATTGCGCATCACAGCACAAGCACTATCCTCCTTTCGCAAAGGAGAATGCTGAAATGATTTGCCCAGGTCAGTGAGACATTCAGTAGACTTGTATAGATTTTGCTGCAATTGTTGTGGTTGTCTATTAAAGAGTGGTGAACAGAACTGGGCTGGCTTGTTTTGTTTTAGTGCATTAACACAACCCATTCACAGAAGCGAGGAAAGTTCCTATGCAAGTTAAATTGACCTTAAGAGTGAAATTGACTGGACCAGGAGTTTCTTCCAGTCCAGTCAAGAAGCCTCACCAGGATAACCTAAAGGAAGGCCTAAAGTTAAGAAAACTCGCCTTTTCTTCTACAATCACAGTTCCTCCCGGCCTGCCATTATAGCTGCAGTTATATTGACAATGCTGGATCAAGGCCAATGTCACAGAAGGCGGAAGAGAGAGAGAAAAACATAAAAGCAGGCTTTTAAAAATCCCTCCCCTCCTATGTGCAAATATGCAATGGACAATGAAGAACCTGAATGGTCACCAAACTGGATGACTTTAAAAGTGAATTAGACAGATTTGTGGAGAATAAGGCTACTATTACTGGCCACTAGTCATTACTTCCAGTATCAAAGGAGCATGCCTCTGGATTCCAGCTGCTGAGAAAAATGAGTGAATGAGCGCTACTGCCCTTCCTTATTTTATAAAGTCCTCCCATGTGATATTTGCCTGGTCTTCTATTTTGTCTCTCCCAATAAAAGGACAAACAGCACCTCAGAATATTTAACTAGTGAAACCTACTGTGGAATTTGTTTTGCCCACATTTTGTCATAATAAAGACAGCAATAAAATAAGACTGCTGGCCTGGTGCCCTGAGAAAGGAGCATGAAAACAAACTTATTCAGAAGACAGTTTTGCTATGGGAAAAACACAAAGAAACCCATTGCACTTTGACTCAAGAGCTTGAAGAATTAAAAAAAGGGTTCTTCTACTCCAGCATTCTGCTTGTAGCAATAACCAGCAACATGCCCTGGAACTTCAGGCAAGGCATGATATAGTACCACACTCTATTTGCTCCCAGCATCAGTACACTGCAGCTAACCATGGAGGCCCCATTTGTCATTGACCATATTCAACGACAGAACTAGCTTGAACTTGAAGTGGGAGAACTTGAAGATATGTCTCCCAACAAATGGAGATAGGGAAATATGACACCTTTAAAAACCTAGTATTGTGTGTGCATCATATTGTGTGTGCATCAGTTCTCTGATCAATGAAAACTTAAATGGCACACAATGTATTCATGTTCTCTATCCATATGTACAGGCTGAGCATAAGTGAAGACAGGGGTGCCAACTTGAATAAAATATTGGGAGGGGGCAGGTAAGCCCTGCCATGCATAATCAATCACAAGATGTGGTGCACAACCACCATTTGAATGGCAATGTCCATCAACTTGAGGGGAGTGGCCCCCTCAAATATTTTATTGGGGGCCTCAAAGGGACTTTGGCCCCTAGGAGTTGGCTCCTATGGGTGAAGATATAACTTAACTCCAAAAAATGACCTAAATGCATAGCTCCTCATGAGATTTCAAGGGGAACTGCCAACACTATCAACTTCCTTACAAAAAAAGTGCATACCTTTCCCCCTTCTTTTTAATGCAGACTGACATGGAAATGTGAAAATCTGAATTTAAGATTGGTAAATGAGAAGCTGAGAGAAACAAAAACTGACGTATTCATACATCCCTACTTAAAGTATTTCAGTAGGAAAAGAACATAATGGAGACCGGTTACTTTCGTAACTTTAGCTTTTCACTCTTCATGTTTTGGGCATGGAGCCTGGGATTGCCTCAACCACAACAGATCTACTCTAGAATTTCCACCAGCAAAACTGAAGTTCTATCTAAATCTTAAGCACAGTTCATACATAAGAAAGCAGCTGATCCATCTTCGTTTATTTAAGGCCAGGCTAACTCTACCAACGAGTACGTGCTGTAAATAATGAGCCTCCTCCTCTGCAAGGAAGTGCTGGGTCAAGTGCAGAGAGATTGTTTAGAGAATCAAGATGAGATGTTTTGGAGGTGAAGAGGACAGCTTGACCCAAAGCTGCATCAATCTCTTAAGTTTCACTCCAGCTGCATCTTTACAGTGAATCATTTCACATGGAGTCCACTAAAGCCTCCCTTTCCCAGACTGCTCTGGTCCACATCCATCTTTATTAGGATTCCATCCTGACTTGGATAAACTTCACGTTCATCACCAACTGTCCTCCTACAATGTAGCTGTGATCCAGCCTAGGGATAGGCAAATTAGTCAATTTCAGTTTCTCTCAACATCTCATTTCTCTAATCTTAAACTGAGTTATGTACATTTCCACATAAATTTGCCACGGTTAAAAGAAAATCACAAGAATGTCAACTTTTTTTTACTGTGAATCTCCCCTAATGAACACATTTTCACTAATATTAATGCATACTTTTCCATCTTGATCACTGAGATCCTCTGATGGGGCACTACTTGCAGTTCCCCACTCTTAATAATGGCGGAAAGAACCTCAGGGGAGTAAGCGATTGGCAGGAATCATTCTTTCATTGTTTTAGACATCTCCAAAAAAAAATGCTGTCATTCAGACAGGACTCTGCAATGAGAATTTCTTTTCACCAGCCAATATTTACTGATGTTTTTATTGCGCTTATTGCAATTTTGTAAGATGCGCACCGCCTTGCTGTATCCTCTATCCAGGCAAGCTGGAGGCATTATCAGAGCTCCGGGCCCATGTGAGAGCTGTGATTTGGGGAGAGTGGGAGTGAGTGAGGAGTGAGAAAGAAGAGTAGCCAAGGATATGTCTCCAGGGCTAGAGTGCACTAGAGAGATGTATTTAGCCCCTGGGCAAAAATCTCCCCACCCCTGTTCCCCACTGACACTCACCATGGTTTGAGAGTCCTACCTGGAGATTCTGGGAACCTGGGATAATTTGCAAGCAACACATGTCCTCTACCCTGAACCACAGAGCCCCGCCTTAGAGATCATGTGGGATCTCTAATTGGAAAATCTTCCTATGCAAATTACAGTAATCTTCACCGGAAAATTTACTGAGTGGTCTAATGTTGCAGGTTAGTTTCATGTGCATTCAGTAAACCAAACTGACAACTTTGAAATTGCCAAGCTTGCCTAATACAGTGGTACCTTGGGTTACAGACGCTTCAGGTTACAGACACGTCAGGTTACAGACTCCGCTAACCCAGAAATAGTACCTCGGGTTAAGAATTTTATTTCAGGGTGAGAACAGAAATCATGCTCCGGTGGCAGCAGGAGGCCCAATTAGCTAAAGTGGTGCTTCAGGTTAAGAACAGTTTCAGGTTAAGAACGGACCTCCAGAATGAATTAAGTTCTTAACCCGAGGTAGCACTGTATTGCATTTGCAAATGGCATCTGTTCATTGTTCCTAAGAAGAGGAGTTTGGATTTGATATCACGCTTTATCACTATCCGAAGGAGTCTCAAAGCGGCTAACATTCTCCTTTCCCTTCCTCCCCCACAACAATAAAATTGTTAATAAAATTATGAAACACAAACTTTATAGAATCATATTGGCAGAAAAAATGGTAGATTCCATTTGGGGAAAATGTCTGTGGAAAATTTTCTACCCCCAGATCCCTGAGCCTCCCTGTAAGTCAGCTAAAGTGCCCCAACATTTTAGCTTTTCATCATACGGAAAGTGCTCCCACCTCTTGTTGTTGTTTGTCTTTTTCAATTCTACAGCCAAATGCAGCCACCAGATATTTTTCTGCAGACATTACAATACTGGCTGTTTAATTTTCATTCCCCTCCTTACTCATCCCTAGCATGGAATGTATCTTTCCTTTGCTGCCAAACACCTTCTTGACATTTCCTTACTAACCAACATGATGACCCCAACAGCAATTTCCCAAGCAGTTACAGTTCAGATCCTATCAGTGTATACCTAAAGTTGGAAACATTGGTCCCAATAAGCATCACTTTGCAGTTCAAATGCCCATGCCATTGTGCTGCCCTTTTCATTGACTGAAAAAAAGGGAAAAAATCCCTCCAAGGATCAAGATACAGCTTAATTTTTGTATATCAACATACACAGATCCCATTTTAACAGCCAGTGTTTTCTCAAACCACACTTAAAAGCAGCCCATTGATTCCAAGCTTATAATAAATCAGTTGAAAAAAGAATCGGTTTGCAATACAATTCCTACCTTACAAGAAAAAGGCAGCCTCAAAGTCTCATTCTGCAAGCTTCCCCGAACACCCACCCCTCTCTTGCCCGATTATCATCCGCCTTACTGCATCATCTAACCTAGATTGTAAACTTCAAACACAGATCTCATCTTCAGCTTACCCAAGAAGCACTAACTTTCACTTCAAGATGACAAGCACTGAGCTATTTTCTACTGCTACTCCAGAGGGAGAGCCGTGCCTAGTCTGTTACAGCACATGCAAAAGGGTCTCGCAAGTGTGAGCATTAATATATTTAAAAGTCAGAGTTAAATATTATGTCCAAAGCTCATGTTCTTGGAAAGGCATTTTTAAATATTAAGGGGTTGCCCACTGGCACCTAGACGCACACAACCAATGATATTGCTAGTGCTGTTGCCCAGTTTTCAGTAAGAGGATTCACAGCAGATTTTATTTTCTTTTATTTTCTTTTTTTACACCAAGGTCACCTTCATAACTTCTAGGCACATACGTAGCCCAGTTTCACCCTGGACTTTGTGTCAAGTGGCATCCTAGACTTGTGAAAGCCTATTCACATAGACTCACAAGCTTCGCATAAACTAATGCTGTACAGGCCTGCAGCTTAAGTGAGTCAGAACTGTCTGGTCCCTAATAATAATAATAATAATAATAATAATAATAATAATAATAATAATAATAATAATAAATTTATTTATACCCTACCCATCTGGCTGGGTTTCCGCAGCCACTATGGGCGGCTCCCAACAGAATATTAAAAACATGATAAAACATTAAACATTAAAAACTTCCCTAAACAGGGCTGCCTTCAGATGTCTTCTAAAAGTCAGATAGTTGTTTATTTCCTTGACATCTGATGGGAGGGCGTTCCACAGGGTGGGCGCCACTACTGAGAAGGCCCTCTGCCTGCTTCCTTACTACTTACCTTTGCATTAGCAGGAGGAGGAGGAAGCAGCAGGTGTTGGAAAGAATTATTATTAAATTTGTATATCACCCTTCATCCAAAGATGAATGGTTCACAACAGAAAAATACAAAACGAGAAGACAAACAGACCAAGGCAAGCCAGTATACTAGAATTATCACACTTTTTTCCTAGGTGTGGGCTCCCAAAGCACTTAATAGTTAAAATCTACTGCAACACAATGTAATGTGTTTGTGGGTGCCAGACACCCTAAATTCCTGGGTCCAGTAGTTGGTAAGAATTTAATGAAGCCGAAATTTAAAATAGAAGCCAAGACAGTTGGTGATGGGACATTAGGAAGACAAAGGTAATGAGCTGTTAGGAGAGCCAGATGGCAAGCAGGTGAGACCTTGGCTCAGATGTAGTGTTGAAGACAAAGCAGAGTTGGAAAGAGAGTTTTAGAGTTCGCTGTGATATGACCTGGAGGGAAAAGGTTACACTCTGGTAAAGGCAGCAAGCTGAAAAAAGGGTCAGAGCACAATGGCTGATGTTTTGAATCCATGGCTGCAGCTACGGGAAAAGAAAGACCTTCTTGGATTGTTGTTGCTGTGAACACCTCCATCGTAGGCTCAGGTTGTATATAAGTGTAAATAAACTATATATCATATATCACTGTGCCTCATTTCCAAAAGAAAACACAGACCCTAGGTAAGAAGAAGAGTTTGGATTTGATATGCCGCTTTATCACTACCCTAAGGAGTCTCAAAGTGGCTAACATTCTCCTTTCCCTTCCTCCCCCACAACAAACACTCTGTGAGGTGAGTGGGGCTGAGAGACTTCAGAGAAGTGTGACTAGCCCAAGGTCACCCAGCAGCTGCATGTGGAGGAGCGGGGACGCGAACCCGGTTCACCAAATTACGAGTCCACCGCTCTTAACCACGACACCACGCTGATAAGCACCTGAAACCCCAGGGTCTTGTTTCTCCTATAGCCACAGTCCTAGATTCAACAGAAGTTAACCATTGTGCTTTGACCCTCTCTGCAGCTTGCTATCGTTACCAGCCTGCAACCTCTTCTACCTCTAAGCCACATCACGGCCAACTCTTAACTCTGCAACCACACCAACCTGCTCAACACCTGATGTCATATAGAATATGAGATCTGGGGCAGGTACAGTCAGCTGTAAAGAAACAATTGGAAGCTTAATGTATGCCCTAGATTGGTTTTTGAGGAGCAGGGTTTGCTGACAGAGCTGACAGTGAGCACCTTTGAAGTTGTCCCTTTGCAGATATGGTTCAAATTTAAACCACACCGGCAAATGCACAAAGTGGGGCTAAAGACAGTTCTACACCCCTGCAGAAAATCATGAACCGTCTGTTTCTACACTCCAACATTTGACTCACTATTCGCCTTATCTTGAGCAAACTGGGATACAGTTAGAAATCCAGCAGTGGCATATTTCCTATCACAATTTCAGTGCCATGCCTTGTTCCACTTGTCGAGATTCCTTTGCCACTTGAAGTAGTTCATAAGCACTACTTATCCTCACCACAGAATTAAGCAAGCTTACCTAGCTTGCGTGTAAATCTTGCATGTAATATCTCCCACATCTCAATGCTTTCCTACATCACAGTCCTGTGGACCCTCCTGTCTGAATTATGGAAATAAATGGAATTAAATCTGTGCAGATGGCAACATTGCCAAATTGTAAATTAAATGTAAGAGTAAGGAAGAGAGAAATAAGCACACACCTGTCAACCCGTCACAGCTTCTGTCAGGTGAGTGAACATCCTGGTTGAGTAAAGAAAACAAGCAAGTTGCTAGCTGTTTTCGAGTAACCTACAAGCCATTCTCTGTCATGCTACCCAAAGCAGCTTTTCTAAAGCCACCAGTTGAGATTCCTGCATTGCAAGGGACTGGACTTGATGACCCTCAGGTGCTTTCCCAACACTACAATTCTATGAAATAATAAACAAGGGGATTGTTTCACTTCACTTTGATGTGTTTTATCCTCTGGAAGTTTTTCTTTCAAGCTTTTCTCCTTAGCCACAAGGGTGTGAGATATGTTGAATATTCGCTTTGATGAAGTAAAATCAATGCAAATATTAATTTCCATTTTGCCTCACTGGAATTCTGCCTGGGCCTCAGCATGCTCAGGGAAACTTGCAGCCTGTGTTGTTCAGCACAGCTCAAGGTCATGGCCTGGGGTGGGGTGAGTGGCAGAACCTGATTAACAACTGCTTCCTGTAGCCCCAGGTGTAGAACTCGGCACTCACATCCTCTCTAGTCCCACCACACTGTTCAGCACAGTTGTGTCCATGTTCTGCACAGCATGGGATATAAATCCAATACATGCTCCTTGAAATTACTGGGAGAGGGCAGAAAAGGATTTTCTCATTGCCAGATTTGCATGCAAGCTAAGTAAGCTACGGCTTATTCAGATTATGAAGGGCCTCTAAATAATAATGGAAGGCGGCTAAATTTCAAGATTTCCACAAAAGAAAGTTTTCTGTTATGTACAAAATACACACAGTGCTTGTTGCATTTCCTCTTCCATTTAGTAAGCGCTAAACTGGGTGGATGCGGGTGGCGCTGTGGGTAAAACCTCAGCGCCTAGGACTTGCCGATTGCATGGTCGGCGGTTCGAATCCCCGCAGCGGGGTGCGCTCCCGTCGTTCGGTCCCAGCACCTGCCAACCTAGCAGTTCGAAAGCACGCCCGGGTGCAAGTAGATAAATAGGGACCGCTTACCAGCGGGAAGGTAAACGGCGTTCCGTGTGCTGCGCTGGCTCACCAGATGCAGCTTGTCACGCTGGCCACATGACCCGGAAGTGTCTGCACACAGCGCTGGCTCCTGGCCTATAGAGTGAGATGAGCGCACAATCCTAGAGTCTGTCAAGACTGGCCCGTACAGGCAGGGGTACCTTTACCTTTACCTTTAAACTGGGTATGTGTAACTGTTACGGCATGGTTGCACATTAAAATTTTAATATATGCAAGGTAAAATAAATAAATCACAGTGTATTTTCTTTTAAAGGGGATTTGTATGCAAATAGGTAATTGAGAGAGGAGGGGGGTGATGCTGCTGTGTTGAGGCAGAGGTGTATGCCAAACCATCTAACATGACAATGCCCAAACCCAGGACACCATCTCCCAGGTTTGAAATTCTGCACAAGTCATGTGATCTGCATGAGATTGTGGACCTGGAAAAATCGCTTTTCCAAAATGGTCGCTGTGCCAATGGGATGTCCCAATTTTTCTGGGGCAGTTGATGGGTGTGGTATGCTAGAGAAAGGGATGGGTTTTTAAAATTTGTTTCTGTTCTTGTTGTTATTACGTATTTTGTCTTCTCATTTTGTATTTTTATGTTATGAGCCACCCTGTGATCTTCAGATGAAGGGCAGTATACAAATTTAATAAAAAAATTAGTAATAAAAAATAAGTATTCCCATCATTGTGAAATCATTGGCTCCCTCCATGTGTGAGTGGTACATAAAATTGGTTAAAAAGCAACTGCACTGGTTGCCAGCTTGCTTCTGGGCCCAATTCAAGGTACTCACATTAGGAGTTGAAGCCCTAAACAACTTAGGTCCCAAATATCTGAAAGGCTGCCTATGAACTCACACACATTACAATAATGACAAAGCTCAGCTGTGTCAGAAGTGGTTGAGTAGGAACTGATTTGTGGCTTCTTCTGATAACAGACAAAATTAGTAAGGTATTTGGGGAAATGGGCACTCCTGTACAATGCAAGAAATTCATGGGGGGGGGACAAGGCTCCACCACTAAGTAGCAGGAAGATGGGACACCTCAAACTAGGTCAATTATACAATATTTTTGTGTAACAGAGAAAGTTACAGAGTGAGGGACGCTGTGCAAATTGCTCCCTCTCTTTGCGTGAATATGAGGAAAATTGCTGGTGTGGACCAACCTTATGTGCCTCCTTTCATATATTTTAAGAGCTGCTTGCCACTTAAAGAGGTATTGCACATTCTAGCACCAGTCACCCCCTCCCACTCAAGTCAAGAAGGTCCAGCCCCAAGGGCCTTCTGGCGGTTCCCTCCCTGCGAGATGTGAGCTTAGGGAACTAGGCAGAGGGTCTTCTTGGTAGTGGCACCCGCCCTGTGGAACGCCCTCTCATCAGATGTCAAGGAAATAAACAACTATCTGACTTTTAGAAGACATCTGAAGGCAGCCCTGTTTAGGGAAGTTTTTAATGTCTGATGTTTTATTTTGTTCTTAATCTGTTGGGAGCTACCCAGAGTGGTTGGGGAAACCCAGCCAGATGGGCGGGGTACAAATAAATTATTATTATTAACCTGTTATCTGAAATTACTGCACTCAAAGTGGCCTTGCATCATTTGTTACATGAATCATCACAGCCAACAACCACAGATGAATACAATACTCAGTTCCTAACTATTATACCAGAACAACTAACACTACTATGATGACAGCATTCACTAGCGAGTTACAGATAGTTACCCAAGCAATTAAAAAAAAAACATTCAAGAGAATCCAGCAATAAAAATATAATTAAGCTGAGATAAAAACGTAGCAGGTGCAATGAGGGTATTAAAATAGACTGCAAAAAACCAAACAAGCTCTAAAAACACACAGAGTAGACAGATATTTTTCAAATGAAAAGGGGTGTGGCAGACAGGCTGGTTTAGGGCTGCTAACATTTTTAACAGCAGCACGATCTGAAAACATCAGCAGGTGATAATGCCCAACTCCATGCCATAAAAACCTTCTCCTACTGATTTCTTTAATGCTGTTAAAGGCAAAAGAGCTGGCCAGACTGGATTTCTTTTAGTCAGTTGGCAACCTCGCAGATGCCACACACAAACAACACGATTTGCATGCAATGATAATTACCACTCGAACCTCTAAATGTTTATTGCTGCTCCATTTCACCCATAAAAATGAGCTGGAATTGGTGGGAAGAAATCTATATATTTTTTTACCACTTTGAAACCGTACTGGGCCAGTGCAATATTATTTAAAGGATGTTAAAAGGCAAGCAATCCATGTTAGTTCTATTAAGAGTACATGCTGTAAGTCTTAGAGTCCAAGAGTTTACCTGACATTAGAGATCAGCTCCTTCGTCTTTTCTGACAGGTGTGGAATAAGCTGGACTTTACCTTTTGCCTTTCCCAGTGTTTCAAAGACGGTCTCAATCCCAGGTGGGTGCATCAAGTCAGCCTGGAAATGTATATGCTGGGGTTTTTTTTGAGAAATTCTGGGTCAGCTTTCTTGTCCAATTGACCTTATCCAAGCAGTCTAGGCAGCAAGGAATACAGAGAGGTAATTTGAAGGTCTCTGATCTTATGTCCTTCTCCTGCAAATGTTAAGGTCAGCTCTCCTACAGGTAGGAAGTAAAAAGCAAGACGTGATTATGCATTGGCTGGATGCCAGCAACTGAGCCTGAACACAGGTGGAAACTCATTATCATGCTAAGGCCACATTCACACCATATATTTAAAGTGGTATGATACCATTTTAAATAGTCATAGCTTTCCCACAGAGAATTATGGGTGCCGTAGTTTGTTAAGGGTGCTAAGAGTTGTTAGGAAACTCCTATTCCCCTTGCATAGCTACAGTTTCCAGAGTCACTAAAGAATCCATTCCTCTTCACAGGAAACTCTAGGCATTCGTGATTATTCCTATTTCTCCTTCGGCAGCAGAACAGGATTCACTGCCCCTGTGGCAGAGGGACACCACCAAATCCAACCCCTTCCCAGCCAATAAGAAGGGGGAAGAGGTTGGACTGCTCAGTTCTTCTCTTAATTTTTTTCCTGGAAGAGATCTCAAAGTCTCAGAACACATCACCATTATGACCTCAATAGGTGCCTCTCGCCCTTTGGCAGGGCAGCAGTGGCGATGGACCCATACTTTTTGGCACTCCACCCATCTAACTCACCGGAGTGTGTATAGGCACTACCATACAAATTCAGCAGTATTTTAAATGCTGAAAGATCAGAACCAGGTAAGCAAGGAACACAAAGTAAAATGACATCAAATGAAATGTGACAAGAGTGCTGGTCTGGATGCACCATGGCTTGGAATAATTCCCAAGATGCTGTTGACCCTTAGGCTAGTTTCCTGTTGGTCTCTCAAGCTTTCGGGAACAGCTGTTCCAAGAAGACGGCTGAAAATGACTTTGACAGCTCATTGGGGAATCTATAAAGCATCCTTTGAGACAACTAATTTTTTTTATATAAAAACAGAAAAATGGTACAGTTCAGTATAATATACAGGAAATGCAACCCAATTAGAGCATGAGCTATTCAGCATTTCTCTTGACCCACAATGCATCTCTGCTAGTCCTGCCTGGGATGGTGAAGTCGTTTGAAATCCAAAGAGATGTGAGAGACAAATGCATTTCAGATGAGCCAAAGTCCTAGAGAGGTGCATAGTGATACTTGGTTGTGGCCAACACTACTGTTCTGCTTGTGCAGTGGATGTCTGCATGCTCTCTTCTCCCCAGCAACCTCTCTGTGCACCCTCAAAATCTGTTCCAGAAGATTGGGAGACTTTGCTTGCACAGCACTAGACCCAACCCATTAATCTTCCACCCCCCCACCAACCACCAATGCTTGAACATAAGTTTTGGTGAAGGGTCCTGAACCCTGAGTGTATGTAGTCCAAAAAGGAAGCTTTTAAAAGATACAAACTTAACCAAAACATTACATGGAATCTGCCCCATCTTCTGCCAGCATAGGTCTCAAGAGGCTATGATATTATATACCAAAACCATTTATTTTTTTTTGCAATAGTTTAAGAACTGCAGCCATATGGTGCACTGTGGAAAGTTTTCCACGCTTGGAGGTGCTCGCATGTCAGGAGCAAAGTCCTGTACTCAAGTAAAATGTTACTGTATTATCGTGCTGTGTTATTAACTCTGACTAAGCAAAGGAGCATATCCAGTAGCAGAGCTTCTGCTTATCACATGTGGTTGCTGTTGTGCGTCACATGAAGTCACCATTCCCTGGATTTATTCCAGAAGGATACATACAAGCGGCTAAGTATAAACAGAACTGGTGCTGCTATTCTTTGCCACCCATAGCATTTGGCCTTGAAATAATGAATGAATTGATTAACAGAGAATGGGAAACCTGTGGCCCTCCAGGTCTGCCTGGACTCCAATTCCCATCAGCCTCAGCCAACAGGACCAATGGTAAAGAATGATGGTCGCTGTGGTGCAGCAACATCTGTTCTCTATTCCTGCTTTAAAAGGAATGGTTGGCAAGCGTAGCAAGAACAGTATTTATGCATGCCTTGGATGTTCAACCTTGAAATCTTGTTGTGGTCTCGTTTTGTCCGAGTCTACAGTACTGTGAGCAATTCATAGCTAAGAGCTGCTGCTGTTGTGGGAACCGAAGCATCAGAAATCTTCAGCTAATTGCCATCTCATGCTTGGACAAATGTCAGCCTTGTATGCACTGTTTTCCTCTTCTCCTTTTACTAAGAATCCCTGTGGTCCACTGATATGTCTTAAATGTGCAAAGTAAGGGTGCGCCTTCAGGATCCCTTAGCAGCTGAGGCGTAACTAAATGTGTTAAGTGACCTTGAGCATTCGCTCTTGTGTAAGAACACAAGATGTGTCTTGCTGAATTAGACTATGGTTGGTCCTTCTAGTCCAACATTGTTTCCAGGAATCCTAGCAACTAGGAGGCTGTAGGAAGCCCAACTGTTTCACCAGCCTACCTTTTGCCCCCCCCCCCCGAAATGGCAGAATGGAGGAGGAAAGAGAGGCAGGAGGGAACATGTGTCAACCAAAGGGAGCCGGTATGGTGTAGCAGGGTGATTTTTTCTTCTTCTTTCTTTTCCTTCCTTTGGCAGAGGGACACCAAAGCCATGGCTCTTGTTAGCGCAATAAAAGTTTACGAATGGTGAGTAACAACAGGCTTGAGGCAGTGGTGGTGGGACAAAGAGCTGTGTTCAAATCCTAACTCAGCCATGAATCTGAAAGGTGACTTGGGTCAGTTTTTGTTTCTCTCTTTAGCATGCTGTTTGGCAGTGGAATGGACTGCCTTAGAAGGTGGTGGACTCTCTTTCATTGGAGATTTTCAAATAGAGGTTGGGTGGCCATATGTCAGGGATTCTTTAGCTATGGTTCCTGCATTGCTGGGGGTTGGACTAGATGACCCTTGGGGTACTTTACAACTCTACAATCCTATGATTTTATGCTACAGGCATAGGGACCCAGCGTGGCTATTGAGGTGTTCAACAAGTGTACAACCCACATACACAATAGCTGAGCTGTGCAAATCAGCAAATCAGCAAATGCACATTATTTCATAAACACTTGGACACGTGCAGAGACAGCTTGTACCTGCATTCAGTGGAACTTGTGAACAAGCCTATTAAGCCCTGCTTTACCAAGGACAGCCATCTATTTGTAGCACCATCTGTTCCCAGTTCAGTTCAGAGATAAAGAACCATAAGCAGAGCACACACACTACATTGATGAAACAGCACAGGAAGTTTCTAAAGGGTGTAAGATTTCAGAATGTGGACATGATGTAAGTTGTGAAACTTGCAAGCTGGCAAAGATAAAAGGATGCAGTTATCCAAAGATTGAGAGGATAACCACTAGGCCTTTTGAACAAATTCACATAGATTTGTGGGGTCCTGTAAAGGAACCAAGTCTGGGAGGGTCAAGATATCTGCTCACAATGCAGGATAATTTTACCCAGAATTCCTGGACACATGGTCTCAAATCCAAGGATGATGCAGCACAGCTGATCAAACGTTGGATTGAGGAGGTGGAACAAAAGTTTTCCACCAAAGTGCAAGCTGTCACAAGTGACAGGGGAGCTGAATTTACAGGTTCTGTTTTGCAGAAGTACTTTCGCAAGAAAGGAATACGTCACACAGTGACTGCACCCAATCAGGGGGGGGAAGGCAGAGCAGATGAGTCAGGCTCTGGTTAAAACTGCTCAGGTGTTGCTGAAAGATTCTGGGTTACCTCCAAGGTTTTGGCTGGAGGCAATCAAGTATGTGAGCTTCACCTGGAACCGCACCTACAATTCCATGGTAGGGGACACACCGTTTGGGCTGTTGCATGGCAGGAAACCCCAGATTCATTTTTTGCGCAGGTTTGGATCACTTGCATCTGTGTCAGTACCTGCTGCGTTGCAGGGGTCAGATGGATCCAAGTTCCGAAAAATGATTTTCTGTGGGTATGAGCCAACAGCGAATGCGTGGAGATTTGCATTTCCATCAGGTGATCAGAGTAAGTTACTGATCAGCAAGCACGCTGAGTTCTATGAGCAGGATGAAAAGTCAAAACCTGCTGCCAAGCGTGATGTTCTCTCAGAGTGTCTCTCTGATTCAGAACAGGAAGATTCTGAGGAGGAAGAAGAAACTGAGTCTGATGATGACGATCAGGTAACTGACCAAAGTCAGGAACAGGAGAAGGTATCTGTAGTTTCTCCACAGGTTAAGAGAACACCCAAAAGCGAGCCAAGTTCTCCGGTAAGTGTAATGGAGAAGGTCCGAAAACGTTTTAAGTCAGAGGGGGAATCCCGTGAGGGTGAGGACACAGGTCCTGGTGGCAGTGAGTCAGAGGTAACATCTGAGTTTGTGCCCAGAAGATCTAGTCGCTCAACGAAGGGAATTCCGCCGGACAGGTACCAGGCGACAAGTGCGTGGGCCTGGTTCGCACAGTGTGATTCTGGGAGTGTTGAAGGGGTTCAACGGGTGCCTGGGAAAGATGCTGGGAAAGAGCACAAGGCAAAGGGGAAGGTGTTGAACTCAAAAGGGTCTTGTCAGAAGGTGCAGCAAGGGGGGGTGTGGGAGCTTGAACTTAACGAGTTAAGCTTTTCCCATGATGCTACACCATTCTGACGTCATTTTTAGAAGCTCGGGCGGAGCTTAGGAAAAGTGTCCCAGTCCCACTTTGAACTTTGTGGGGAAAAGACGTGGTCTTGGTATGGCTGCTAATAGCCCTGGAAATACCTGAGAAATGTTGGAAATAAATGCTGTATAGAGACAAACGGGACTCTGTGTGTTTGTCAAGAAGCTGAATCCAGCAGGTGACAGTTTTACAACGCTGTGCGAAGCTCTGCTGAACCGTGACGGAAGAGCTGGAGTGGAAGCGTGCCAGGCAGCAATAAACCGCTAATCGAGGTTTGTAAATCAATTAGCGGGGGTCACGGCTGATGAAACAGCACATACATTATATTTCTAAAATAATTACAAGGATGGAGTCGGGGCAGTTGATGAAGAGAGACTAGGTTTGGCACACTCTCTGCCCAGACAGCTCCCATTTGTTATTCTAGTATCAAGACAGTTCTCAGGGTAGTAAAAGGCTTAATCAACAGGCGCGAGCTGTAAATTATCCTACCTGCACATTTTGTCCTCTGTGCTGATAAGCCACCACGCATGAGATGTGGCAGCAACTGTGCGAGTCCCCACTTGCCATGCCTTCTTCCCTCTTGAGACCAACTTCAAGTCAAAAGAAGAACTAGGCTGCTTAATAATTAAACACATAAATTAAATATTAAGCAGCCAAGATCGTTTCAATGCTGACGGAACTCCAGAGACAAAAGGCCAAAATCACAGCTTTGTATGCCTAATATAATTTGGCCCAACCTCACAACTGATCTAAGGCCTGCTCGCACATTTTTATTTTATTGTTTTTAGATCCCACCTTTTCCTTCGAGGAGCTCAAGGTTCCTCATTTCATCCCCACAACAAACCTGTGAGGTAGGCTAGGTTGAGAGGCAGTGACTGGCTGAAGGTCACCCTTCATGTCTAAGTAAGGATTTGAACCCTGGTCTCCCAGGCCCATGTCCAATGCTGTAGCCATTGTACCACATTAGCATTAGGGGTGAGAACCCTGTGGGCGCCATGCTCTATCTATGTATCACTTACCAGCATTGAATATATTTTGACTGGACAACACCCCTAGATGTGTGTTGCTGAGAATGGATGAATAAATTTGGGCTGGGTCCAGTGGTTTGGAGAATGCCTCCTTTCAGTGCCCTTGGCTGCTGCCAGCACTGTTATCTACTGTCACCATGTTTCTCTTTTTGTACATGAAAGGCGGGGAGATCAAATGGTGGCATGCAATAAGCAACACAGGTCAGCAGCAGGGTAGGGGAACCTCATGCATCATCTGCACCATCAACTTACTTTGTAATCAGGGTCAGATGCTTAGCCTGGAGGTCCAAATCAGCCACATCCAAAAGAAGGCCCACAGCTTAAACCATGCATATAGGCCACTGGTGCATACTTCTACACAAAGGGTAACACATGGACTCTCATGTGCCCCTGAATAGAAATGCACAAGCTGTTAGCACTAAAAATGAATTGCCGTGCATGGATTAATATATTTGGGTTCCTTGCAGGTTGGAGATACTGGAGGCTGCCTCCTGTGCCCGCCTCTGTTAAGGATGGGTAGATGTGTCAATGTCACTTTCTCTCAAGTTTCTTATTTGTCTGCTCTTAAAGTTCCCTTCTCCTCATTTCCACCTCAGTTTGCAATTTAAAAACAAAACAAGTCATCGTGAAAATTCAGCAGCATTTTAGAGCGCATTTCTCTAAAAGCAACAACACATCTCTGAAAGAAATTTTGCCTAGAATATGCATTTTTGCAATGCAATTTCCCCTTATATAATGGATTTCTGCATGCTATTTCCACTAATATATGCATTTTCATACAAATGACTTGGAGAACTGCATTGCAAAATTCAGAGAATTTCAATGGACGGCTGTGTTTAAGTTGGTGTATTGTTTCAGAAAGTATGGATTAGGTAGGTTCCCCTTTAAATGCAAGCTAAATTGAATTTCACCTTCATCCCTAACCTCAATGCAACGATCTTCCTTGCAGTCGTCATGATTATCTATTGCCCTCAGGTTTGCTTTTTTTGAACATGCAATGAGCAATAGGGGTCAGCATCAGGGAAGGATTTACAGAACACCATGCAATTCTCCATCATCAGCTTACTTTGTTATCAGGTGTTGCTTCCAGACTGTCACTAATTTCAGGTAGGATTCAGTCGCAAAGCAGAAAATTCAAGTTTGTGCAGTTAAAGCTGATTTGGAGCTCTTGTGCAACAAACCTGTTTCCTGCCCCAAACTGGACTTATGCAATAGGAAAAGGGGTGGGGAAACTGCACTGAAAAGTGTGGGATAGCATTTGCTTGACCCAACATCATCAAAACTTCCCACAAACAAATCAGAATGAATGCTCATTGAACAGCTGACATCATCTAACCTAATGTTTGGGCAACAGAATGTACCTCAAATTAATGGAAGAATAACTGAAGGAGACTCTGCAGAGGCTAAACATTTTTCATTTTCATTTTCTGAGTAATTTTAAAAATTATTATGAAATGAACAGTTTCCTCCTTTTTCTTATTGATAGTTTTACTATGTGGCCCACTCCAGAGAAGCAATCTCTTCCTTTCCACAGTCTAGTTCCTAGAGGAATAACAATAAGTGAAGAGAGATTTCCTCAGTTCTCATGGCTCAGATGTTCTCAGACATGCTACTAAGGAAGCCTTTGCCCACCTAGTGATGTTCAGGTGGACTACATCAGCCCCAGTCAGCACAGCGATCATTGGTCTAAATTACAGTATGATCTGGAAGCCCTGCTTTGCTCTTGCATGGTCTGCCTATATCACTGCCTACCTGAAACCATGGGGTCTGTTCTTCCTAATAAACCTGCAACTCCTCCTGTACACAACCACATAACCACAACTACACACAGAGAGAAGTTGCACCCTTCATCTGTAATACCCAAGCAAGAGCTTTCAGGAGCATAGAACAAAGAAGCCTGTTGCCCACAAAACTTCAAACCCAGTGTGGAAGGATGCAATTGTCCTACTTCAACTGCCTATAGCACTCTTTTTGAGCCAGGATTTATGCTTGCATGATGGATCCTGTCTCCCCTCCCCTCCCCTCACTCCTCCTAAATCTGTTATGGGTCCCCCTCCCCCAGCAATCCCCCAGAGCAAATCTGGGGAGGACACAGGACACGTACAAGCAAGGAGAAGGGGGGTGAGGCCTGTTCCAGAACTGTAAATCCTTCCACTGATGGGACAGTTACTTAACACTATGTTGGATACAAGCCCAGGTCTTTGGGGCAGAAGTTCAGGGCTTCAGCTCAACAGAATGAGCAGCAGAGCCCCAAACATAGCAGAGCTGTCTTACCATTGCAAATTAAATCATATACTGGTTAGCATCTAAAGACAAGCGCCCCAGACCATGACAGCTGCAGTTTAAAATTACCTAACTGTCCCACTGCCACCTATATTCTGCATGGTTTTAGAATCAGTTTATTCCCGAAGCACTTCCTTGGTGAGTCTTCAGAAATACCTGAGTAAGTGTGCAGATCCAAAGTTTGCTTATTCGGGGATGGAATTCGAGAAAGCAGGGGTCTCAAGGTGTCTCAGGAAGCTGAAGAATGCCAACCTGTAACTACAGTAGTCCTGCTTGCAAGACTCCCTCTCCCCGGCTCTGACTGTTGTTTTCGTTTTTATGAATTAGCATGAAGGTCACAAGTATATTTTCGAGGAGTGGCTTATGCTGGGAAGTAAATTATTACCCTGCTATTGGCTTGGAGGGGTGGAAATGCTGCTGGTCGTGTTGGTGGAGGAGAGCAGCTTCCCTCACCGGAAGATTAGAGGCCAGCTCAGCCCCTCAGATGAAAATGAAAACTGCTTAAACAAAGTGCACTGTTGTCTGGAAGCGAGTCACATGCTGGGGCCAAACAGAGGTAATTAAAGCTTGCAGTTGCTTTTTAAATGCCGGCAGCAGTGACAGTTTGGGAACTGTGAGTGCTACTTCACCCTGAATACCTTTGACTGTGCCAGCCACGTCTATGATCTCAGGAGTTCCACCATCAGTCACGCACCATAACCCGACCAGATTTTTATGTAGTGTGGCTCCTCTTTGTGTTCCATGCACCATACAGCTCTCTTTTTGGTCACCTCCTGATGCTTCCATTTCCTCAGGCTTGTTTTTTACATTACACTGAACACAGGGACAAGCCATTTCCGCACCATGTACAAGCGTTTGGGTGAAGGAATGAGCACTTGTTGATTTGTGCAGCTCAGCTATTGTATATACTGACTGTGCACTTGTTGAACGTAGAGCACGAATAACTGTATGAGTGTGCAGCTGAACTATTGTGTGCACAAGTACACAGACTGTGCATTTGTTGAATGTAATGTGCAAGCGCCACTCTTGCTAAACGTGCATCCTCTGTGAGCAGCAGAATACCATAGGGTATTCTGTGGAAACTGGGCTACCGCGATTCTCACGGTTTAGCTGCTATTAATGCTCTTTGACTTCAACCTTCCCATATGTGTGTTTGTGTATCTGGCCTCCTCCAGACAGCCTCCTCATTGAGCATTCATCCTGATCTGCTTACACAAAGCTGACCCAGAGGTTATAATATTTCTGATCTTTATTTGAGCATTCATTTTAATGTGTTTGCAGAGAGGTTATACAACAATGAACATTCCTCCTGATATGCCACGCTTTTCAGAGCACTTCCTTGTAACTTTCCTAACAACAAGAAGTTACTTTCTTTTTTAAAACTGCCATAGAGCACTTCCATCCACTGGTGTATGCTTGAATCTTTCCTGCAAAATACTGACAGTCATAGATCAGATAAATCAACAAGCAGTTTGATCAAACCGCTTGTTGATTTATCTGATCTATGACATCATGTGGATTTAGCAAAAAATAATTATCCCACAATGAACACCCACCTGGAAATATCCTTAGAGGCTTGTTCAGTGTCTCATTCATCCCGTTTAGCCAGTCTTGCCTTTCCAATGCCATTAAACTGTGCCTATTTACTTGGAAGTAAGCCCCACTGTCTTCACATAAATCCCTTTGTAGCAAGGGTATTTAGAATTGCAGCTTAAGCCTCTCGGAATCTCAATCCTCCATTGCCTAATTTCCTTCATGCTTAAAAGAAGGAAGGATTGGTCTACCAAAAAAATATTATAAGCCTGTCACACAAACCCAGTCCCCGTATGATTTGGGAGCCTGAGCTGAGGATTATGGCAAGTCTCTTGTCCAGAAGGAATTGCCATTGTTTTTGTTTTCTGTAAGTGGTTAACTGTAAGCCTGCCTGTCTTACCAGACAAGTCTGAGTATGTTGACTCAGAAGAAAGGCTGCAATCCTCACCACACTTTCCTGGGAGTACGTCCTAAAGTTGTGTTTTAATTTATAACTGTACTTCTTTAGAGTCTGGTGTTTAAAAAAGTGGCCAACATCAGCACCATTTACTTCCTCCTCCCCAGCCTTGTCTCCTAAACCGACCTTTCTTCAATTTCATTGGACATTATGCATTTCCTATTTCAGGATGTAAAGAGCTTATTATCTCCTGATGTTCTTTTTAAAAAAATATTTTTCATAGGTACTATCCCCTTTTATGTGTGGCAGGACATCACATGACTGACACCAGATTGCCATCAATGCAATAATTGGACTAATTAAAATAATAAAAGCATTTCCCCCCCCCAAAAAAAGTCTAGAAAGGCCAGTTAAAGAACAGCAGAGAACATTCACCACAAGAACACACATCTAGTCATCAAATCCAGTTCACTTTTCTCAATAAAAAAAAACAGCATACCTGGCCATTGCCTGTAGCCATGGGCACAAGCAGTTCCAAAATGGCAGCATATATTGTTAAACAACCCAGATTAGTCACTAGTCACAGATGCAAGCAAGGGTTAACAAGTGGAATCTTCTATTATCTTGCTCTGTTGTCTTGCCTTAGTGAAAACAGAGACTGCCCTTTTTCTCATAGCTGCTACAAGTTCACATAAACAGTTCTTAATATCAGAAACAAAGAGAAGGGAGGTTTTCTCAAGACTAGCCAGAGCAGGCTGTGTCTCATACAACTGGCATGTGAAAACATGGTTTTGTGTTTAGGACAATAGCAGGGGTATCAGCTCTTATGAGCAGAACCATCATCGCTGCTTAATTACTATAATTACATCGGTATACCGACTTCCAAGAAGCCCGTGGTGGTGTCCATTTATCCCTCGGCACCGTCATTATCCTTGCAACCCCCCTGTGAGGTAGATTTGGCAGAGAGATGGTGGGGAACCCAAGAGAAGTTTGTGTTTGAGCAAAGCTCTGAATCTGGTTGAAGTCTAAGGTGCCATACTACATTGGCTCTAGAACATTAGTGACTAGAATTCTGGGTCAGTAAACTGAGTTCAGCATACTGATGCAGGCATTTCATGCTCTTTTTTTAACAGCTAGCTACAGATGACTGGAGGGACGTGAGTGGTGCTGTGGGTTAAACCACAGAGCCTAGGACTTGCGGATCAGAAGGTCGGCGGTTCGAATCCCCGTGACGGGGTGAGCTCCCGTTGCTTGGTCCCTGCTCCTGCCAACCTAGCAGTTCCAAAGCACGTCAAAGTGCAAGTAGATAAATAGGTACCGCTCCAGCAGGAAGGTAAACGGCATTTCCGTGTGCTGCTCTGGTTCGCCAGAAGCTGCTTAGTCATGCTAGCCACATGACCCGGAAGCTGTATGCCGGCTCCCTCGGCCAATAAAGCGAGATGAGCGCCGCAACCCCAGGGTCAGCCACGCCTGGACCTAATGGTCAGGGGTCCCTTTACTTTTGCCTTTACAGATGACTGGGGAGGATGTGCAAGGAACTGGAAAGAGGGACAAAGGAGTCGTGTGAACTTGGTGGAGATCTGAAGAAGTTAGGTACGGTGGTACCTCAGGTTAAGTACTTAATTCGTTCTGGAGGTCCGTTCTTAACCTGAAACTGTTCTTAACCTGAAGCACCATTTTAGCTAATGGGGCCTCCCGCTGCTGCCGCACTGCCAGAGCAGGATTTCTCTTCTCATCCTGAAGCAAAGTTCTTAACCTGAAGCACTATTTCTGGGTTAGCAGAGTCTGTAACCTGAAGCATATGTAACCCGAGGTACCACTGTACTTTTACAGAAGAAAATGATGAGCGCAAGGTGTGCACAGAGAAAATATCCAGGTTGTGTGCATCCACTATCTATTTCAGAGGGTATTTCTGCTTGTAAAAAGATTACACCAGGCATAGGCAAACTCGGCCCTCCAGATGTTTTGGGACTACAACTCCCATCATCCCTAGCTAACAGGACCAGTGGTCAGGGATGGTGGGAACTGTAGTCCCAAAACAGCTGGAGGACCGAGTTTGCCTATGCCTGGATTACATTAACAGTAGGCAGCAACTGCCTCCTGGTTCTTGCTTACGTCTATTTATACTTAGAGGAAAACACACTAGTCACACTCTATAGCATAGAAATGAGTGGTCAAGTATAGTGCAATCATAAGCTGACTGAATATATTAACACTTTGGGATTTCCATAGGCCTCCAAATGTTTCTAAGAGCAGGCGCAGAAGCATTTTCAAAGATTGTGTGTGTGTGTGTGTGTGTGTGTGTGTGTGTGTGTGTGTTTGTGTGTGTGTTTGGGGATCCATTACAAAAGGAGACACAGAGAAGATTACCACAGCTGCTTTGGCAGTTAAAGTTCATCTCACAATATTTCCATCCCTAGGTGTAACCCATACAATCTTCCAAGTGCCTCCATTACAGATGTTACATTGCTCACACAAGGCCACTTGTGTGAATTATGGTGATTCGATGGTGTTTATGTTTGTAGCTGTATGTTTAAAACATTCCCACGAACCAATGAGTGCAAATAATAAAGGATAAAAAAACACAAGGGGCAAATATCAGGCTGGGATGCCTCCCCCTTGCATTAGCTTTACTCATGGGAAAGTGCTCCAATTTGCAGTTAGCTAGAAAGAATGTTTATTGAGATGCCTCCTGAGACTCCGTAGGGAAACTGAGGGACTGCCAACTTACGACTGTTACTGCTTCTTTCCCTGCCAGCTGGAAAGTAGAGGCACCCCCAAGGCTTCCCTTACCACCTCAAGAGATTGGCACACTGGTTATGACCCTAGAGTGTCCTAAGGAGGAAGAAGTAGGAGAACCACTGGACATGTCACTTTCCTAGCCCCATAGCCTTGAGAAAGGGATTACTGGTTTGCCATAGAAGCTGGGGAGACCCTGTTATCAACCAGCCCAGCACACTGGGATCAGACTGAATTGTAAGGCTTATGGCCAATGTAGCACCAAGTACCTGTCCCACCAGTGCAGGGATTTACACTTGTGCAACAGGAATTCTCCAGTTCTCCCTCTCCACATGTGTGCCTGACACCCTCCCCCAAATCTTCTCTGGAGAGGTAAATCCCCAGAACAGATTTAGGGTTAAGAAAGGGGGGAAAGTTTTGTTGCACGAGGGCAGCGGCGTAGCGTGAGTTGTCAGCACCCGGGGCAACGCAAGTAATTTGCGCCCCCTAACCCGGGGCAAGGCAAGTAATTTGCGCCCCCCTAACCCCTAACCTGCGAGTTGCCGCTGGCGCTGCCGCCCAAACGACGCCGCTTGCCCGGAGGAGGAGGGGGGCAGAGAGGCGAGGAAAATGCAACGGCCCAGCAGCTGCAGCAGCACCGGCGGAGGCGGGGCTGTGAGGAGGGGCTGCCTGGCGCGTCCTCCGCGGCGAGCGCAGAGAGCCGCTGCCTGCCGGGCGCCTTCAGCCCGGACGCGCGCACAGCTCGTCGGTTCCGCGAGACATGCGGCTTCGCTACAGCCTGCGCCCGAGGCTCTTCGGCGACTCCGGAGGCAGCGAGCGCGCCCCCCCAGATGTTGCGCCCGGTGCGGCCGGCACCCCTGGCACCCCCCATGCTACGCCACTGCACGAGGGTAAATCCTTGCACTGATGGGAGGGTTACTTAGCGCTAAATTGGATATATGCCTCTGGTGAAGACCCCAACATGGAAAAAGGCATGGTGGACATCATTAAGGACAGGCTATTACGCTTGTATTTTGTTGAGGTTCTGGACAGTATTACTTGAAGGAAGTGAGTGTACTATGTGACAAAGTCTCGATAGAGTTACTACACTCAGGTGTATGTTGTCAGCAGTTTGAACTCATGGTGGGCATATTCCCCCATTCAGTGTGCCATTCCCCCATGAGAAGCACTCTGACACACACCTTTAAAAATGCAATGAATTCCAGGTTTTGTTTACTTTGAATATTCATTTCAACTTTATTTTACATACATCATCATAACCATTATTAAATGATTCATAATAAAATCCCTGAAAACAACAAAAACATCAACTCTATATCATTTGTATAATTCCATAATTCACATTTATTGTTATTGTAAAACACTGACGAAACATATCACATCTTGCTTTTTTTTTATATTAACCTTCTGTATACTCAGGACACAAAGTTCCAGAATAGCTGCACTGGATACAATTATAGTATTTCCATCATGAAAACACAAAGGTGCAAATATCAAAAGACAAATTAAACAAGTGCAAATGAATGAAAGTGCAAAAAAGCTTCGGTTCCATGAAAATGCTTCTTTTGAAAACTCCGCCTCTGCCCTCTGTGAAAGCTGGTCCCTAAAACAAAGGGCATTTGGGCAGGATTTGTCACACCTACCTGACTTTTCCCTCCCTTCCCATTTAGGGTGAACCCAGCAGTCCCAGGGACCATGGGGAAAGGAAGAAGAAAAGATGGAGATTGATCAAGGGTTTTTGAAGACTTCCTGTCTTCCATTGCACTCAAGCCCCAAATAAGCCCTAAACAGTAAACCTGCCCTATCATTTTGATTTGGACTTTTGCATTTCAAAAGTGCTTGAAGTTGATGTCGAAACTGGATTTCTAGGGTGGGAGTAATCAAGGGTAATCAAGGGTGCAGAAGAAGGAATGCACATCCCTGTTCTGGCTGAGACTCAGCAACAGGAACATCAATCTTTGAGCAACATTATGTCATTTCTGCAGCGCGAAAGGGATCCTTAGCTGGCCCACACATCTGCAATGAGTACCAGATCTCCTGATAAAGAGTTCCTAAAGGAGTATGAGTCTTGGGCTAGCAGTTAAGAAGGCCTTTTAAAGTGAAGAGTTTTCTAGGCAGTAAATTCACATTTGTTCCACACAGCCTACCCAGATTTCAAGCTAACACAATGACATTTTCTGAGCAATCAAACCGAACTATTTTGTAGCCGAGAAGAAAATGCACCCCCCCCCCGAATAATACACTCACTTCTAGAGGTCCTGATCCACTTAGGGAGAAATTCATGAGCAGCTGCACAAGGAACTGTGCAAGCAAAAGTTCTCTTGCTTTTGTTTGCTTGCTAGCCTGATACTGGAGTGAGGGCTACTCATAGAATCATAGAGTTGGAATAGACCACAAGGGCCATCGAGTCCAACCCCATGCCAAGCAGGAAACACCATCAGAGCACTCCTGACATATGGTTGTCAAGCCTCTGCTTAAAGACCTCCAAAGTAGGAGACTCCACCACACTCCTTGGCAGCAAATTCCACTGTCGAACAGCTCTTACTGTCAGGAGGTTCTTCCTAATGTTTAGGTGGAATCTTCTTTCTTGTAGTTTGGATCCACTGCTCCGTGTCCGCTTCTCTGGAGCAGCAGAAAACAACCTTTCTCCCTCCTCTATATGACATCCTTTTATATATTTGAACATGGCTATCATATCACCCCTTAACCTCCTCTTCTCCAGGCTAAACATGCCCAGCTCCCTTAACCGTTCCTCATAAGGCATCATTTCCAGGCCTTTGACCATTTTGGTTGCCCTCCTCTGGACACGTTCCAGTTTGTCAGTGTCCTTCTTGAACTGTGAACTCATGAATAAACCCAATCAGTAACTGAACTATAGCACCAACCAGCTCGGGGCAGTAAACATGGCACCTTTCAAATCCTGCACTACAATTCACATCACCCCTTATCATTGGGCAATGCTGTCTGGGAGTTGTAGTCCAACAATAGGTAACTGTTTGCTGCATATATACATGACTGGATTGTGGCAATTGTGAGCAATGATACTGCTTGCGACTGGGGATAGCTTGCATCTTAATTACAGATGAGTAACAACTCTCACACACCCCTCCTACCATACACACTAGCCTTCACCATATTGTGAACTGATTCTTTATAATGTAATGTGTTTTTAACAAAAATAAAAATAAAAAACCTTTAGAGGTTATGCGGTCCCTGCTCTGTACCCCTCTACAGTACAACTCAGCCATGATTCAGTGTAAGTTTAGGTGTGCTTCAACCCACGGATTTTCACGGGTTAAGAAGCTAGTGTCCTCAACACAAGGATCCCTCTGCAAACAAGTAATTCTAATGTCTTTCTCCCAGATTTTCTGGCTTGATCTTTTATGAAATCTGATGTTCCATAACACAGAGTGACTCCAGAATTAGTGTCAGGGTTTTACTGATTCCCATCAGTTCTTAACAAGAACAGGGATCTAAATCTCTTAATGGGCTACATAAATCATTCCAGCAACAGCAATGCAAAGAATAATTAGAAGAGCTCTCTGTGCAGCACCCTTGTGAAGTCATTGTAACCTTTACTCTGTATAAGCATCACTCAGTATATTGCCATTAGCAAATGGGGGGGGGGAGTGCTCCTCAGCCCCTGGGATTGGTGCCTGGCTGATTGTCTCGCTTGGTCTTAGAAGAAATGACCTCAAGCCTACTAAGGAGGAACTGACTAGGATACAAGTACAGAACCTGAGGACTGATGGGAGTATTCTGCTCAGGAGACATTTTAGCTGCCATTAGCTCCCCGCAAAAAGGAGCTATTATTTAGATGCTTGAGACAAAATAACTCCTATGGTGTTTCAGCTAATACATAATTCTACTGACAACAGTAGTGCCAGAGCGGGAAATGGCCTACTGAGGTGAGGTTCTGAGAATCAGTCTGGTGCTTCTCTTAGTTCTCCAGTATTCCTAAACATAAGGAAAACAGCAGCAGTAAATGGAACTGGACATACAAGCAGTATAAAATGGGCTGCCTTATATATTGCAAGATCCATCTAGGGTTCTGCCATCTGTTCAGGTTGGCAGAAGCTCTCTCGGGCCTCTGGCCAAGGTCTTCATCAGCCCTGCCACTTAGAGGTGCCAAAGGTTTCAAGACAGAATCTGGTGAGGCCCAGGCTGTCTCCTCTCTGACACTTGCTGCCTTTCTGAGCAAATGTTTGGCAGCAACATGTGCAGAAATAGCAATGAGCAAACACAGGAAAGGTAGTTTCATTTTAACCCTCCCTCACATACATGCACACATATAAGATTGGGGTTTAACTTTGGTTTCTTTATTGGGTAGCCAATATGATGTCCTCCAGATGTTCTGGACTCCAGCTCCCATCTTCCCTGATGGTTGGCCATGCTGTCTAGGACTGATGGTAGTTTGAGTCCAAAACATCTGAAGGCCATCATATTGGCTACCCCTGCTTTACACCAAATATAAGGTTCCAACCATATTATAGCAGGAAATATCCCTTAGCCATCTGTGCAATTGCCTTAGAAGGGCAAGAAGTATGAGGTTGCACACCTACGTCAGTAGATGAATGGGAATGGGTGGTGAGGGCTGGAGTTACTTAAAAGTGTGAATATTCCTAACAACTAAAATAATTGTTTCTGTCTCCCACACATACATACACAAAAACACAAGCACACAATATTAGATCACGCATTTTACACACTTCCAATTAAGGATAATTGTCTTCTCTGGAGGAACTTGGGGTCAAAGGGAGCAGTGCACTATCTAGACTCCATTCCTGGTGCAAATCGAGTTCAGCTTGCTCAGCAGCCAGCATGACAGAGCGGGGAAGAGGGATTTGGTGTGAAATCTAGGACAGATTATGTGCCCAACTCCAAAAGCCTACATAAATAACCATTTGGCACTGAGGACCTCAAGGGGCCACCTGTTGTAGTTCAGCATACAAGACCCATCAGAAAATTACATTTCACCTGAGCCAAACAACAGAGGCTCAAACCTTTGAAGAGGCAGAGAGGCAAAGTGGCCCATCACTGTCTCAAAATGGCACAAAGGAAGCCATTTTCTTCATGGCTATAGTTCCAGCAGGACAATAGCAAAGATGGCCTCAACACCATTAAACACTTCCTGTTTCTTTCAAGTGGTCTTAACAGCACCCAAACACCTCTGCTTAGCAGAGTATATCCCGAACCAGCCATATTCCTCCTCACCCAGTTTCAAATTCAGAGACAAACGCCTTGCAACTCCCAGCAATCCATCCATTGAGTTGGCAAAGTCCCTGTCTCAAATACAAGAGGAAAGTATATATAATTGGAGGTTTAAAATGAATGTTAATAAGAACATTCATAATAAGAATGTTAGTGATACAAAATCTTGCTTTGTAGGATTTGTTTCCTACAAATATGCTGACTGATCTTTATATAAGCAGCTAAAACAGCAAACTGGACATTTTTTTTTTAAAAAAAAGTGGGAAGTTTTCCTCTTAAAACCCGCCAAGAATCACCTGGGCATGTCAAGTGGTTCTTTCCTTCTTCATCTTTCCTGGTTGACTAAAAAGAGCATCTCTTTGGATATGGGAATAGTTTGGCACCACCCAGCAGCATCTGTTAGAAGGATTTGATTCAAAAATGAAAAATGTCCTTCTTCCCAGTAATCTGCCTCCTAACAAGTAAACAGAAGGGGGAGTCAAAGGAAAGATATTTCACAATCAGCAGAAAACTTGCTAAAAAAAGAAATGCTTGCCATGACCATGAGAGAGAGAAATCAATATATAAAGTTATCTTGGAACAGTAAGCAGCCAGCAGTTAAAAAAGAGATCTAAATAGTGACCAAGTATTCAATAATGTCAGAGTCAAAATGCCGCATTTCCATGGGAAGCTTAGCATGAATTTGACCCAAACATTAGAAAGTAGACTTCGCAGACCACACTGCTATGAGACATGTTGCTGGCATATGTATGGTTAAGAAACTTTAGACTTTCCTTCACAGACTTAAGGGGGACAAAAAACAACAACTTTAAGTTGGTTTTAAGGAGGTTCTTATGCTAAGAAATACATTTAGAATGCTTTGTAGCAAATGGGTTGGATTTGGGTCTAAGAAACCTAGATCCAAATCACTGCTTGTGTATGGAAGCCTTCAATCATAATTTATTACATGGGACCACTGTCAAGCGAGATGACTGATGGAGAATGGAGTGGAAAACGTCCAGAATTAAATCTAGGACTGCTGAAATTAGAAGGGATTCCCCAACTCTATAGGACCATTCCAAGATATTTTGGCACTGGAAGTGGAAAATTCATATGGCATTTCAACTTCCATCAAACAAACAATAATACATTAACAGAATAGTTGTTGTCCTTTAACGGCATTCAGAAATCTGCCGCCTGAGGCCAGTTCCTCACTATCTAAGGGTAGAACTGATGTTGCAACCTGAGCCTTTTAGTCACATGGCTACACTATAGGGAAAGTAGCTCATCAGAACAGCCTCTGTCATTGCTTCATTAGTCAACATCAAGGGACACAAGAAAAAACCCCATGTAGTCAACAGCAGAATTATTTTCAAAAGCTTGAAAGCTTAGGCTCACATTGTATCCATATGGTAAAAAACTTCTTCTTTTTTAAAGCCAGCTTCTCGTTTTAAAGGGACAGTGTCAAGCAGCTGAATGTAAACATTTGGCACACACTGAACTAAATATGGTTTGATGGGGCACAGCTGATGCGTCCAGAACAAAGAAATTAAGAATTGCTGCATTGTACAGAATCTGTTTTCTTTTTCTCATACAATACAAGCACCTGCCAGGCCAGAACGACGTTAGCTGGCTATCCCTAAGAGCAGTCACTCCTCCCATGGATCAGAAGAATGCTTTTGCTTAAAGTACAAATGTTGCTAGTTTGCTTGTTTTCTGTGACACTCTGCTCCCACACATTTTTTTATATTAAAAAGAAAAATTGCTTGAAGTGCGCTTTGCAGAAGGAACAGAAGTTAACCCAAGGAACATTATTACATGATCTTCTTTGTTTCTCTCATCCTCTACAAGTAGCATGGCAATATTACAAGTCTATAAATTCTGAGCACCAATTTTTTTTTGCAACAGCAGAAATGACTCCAGAATTGTTAGGATGGATTCCTTCATCAATAATGTACTTAGTCCTGTAGCCTGTCTTGGAAGGACCAACACTTACTTAGTGCTTCAGCCAGTCCCTGGATATATTGTAGATACTCTGCCCCTTGTGAAGTTCACGATCGAATCCCTGATTATTAAAGAGACTGACTTTTGCCCTGAAACATCAGAGGTGCTTCCCAGTGCGTGCTGCCATTTGGTGATCACGCCGGTGGTCCATTTGTAAATATTTTCCTCTTCTGCATCATGTGAATCCAGGCACGCTTTATAATGTAAGAACCTGGGCAGCTGAGTAAGTTAAATTCAAGGCAGGTTAAACCCGATAGCAAACCAAATCTCCAAATTCCTGTTGTGTGTGCCTTTAAAACAATCAGGAGAATAGGGTCTGTGAGATTGGGCAGGTCAGTGCTGGAGCTCCACTGCTAGACAGGATCAGGGCAGTATTTGGAAAGGCTGGCTGGAGGAAGACAGACAGGGAATGGATTTGGCATGTAAACAAAGACGAAGACTCAAAAGAGAGAGCAAGTTGGCAGGATTTTACAGCTGCAGCAGCCGGGAAGGTCTCTACTCTGCCGAGACAGAGAGTTTGGCAGCTCCCACGTGGGAGAAAAGTCAAAGGGTGGTTCACTTCAAGGTATCATCAGCGTTCTTGAACATGAGGATGGCGTTGTAGATTTTAAGCGCTGGGCCAAGTTTGACGCTCATGATCTTCACGATGTCAGTCTGAGTCAGCAGAAGGAATGCCTCACCATCAATCATCTGGGGAGGAAAAGAGAGATGGTTGAAGGTGCCTGTTTCTCTCTCATGCAAGCGTACACAAAGCAAAAATGTTATACAACAGTGTTTTCATTGCTGGATTTTGCTGAGTGATTTTATTGTACTGAACCTTTCAGAATTCTGTCGACATGCCAATAAAAGGTTTGAGATTGAGATTGCAAGCTATCTGCACTCAATGTTTCCTCTGGAATAAAATGCAGTTTTTGTAACAGCGCATCACATCCCAGCATCTGACCAGCGCCAAGAAGCTTCATCCCAATCTGATCCACCAGGCCGTGTATACAGCTAATGACTCCAGGACATGCCTTGGCTGTGTGATAGTTATGGCTAGCATCCAAAACTTGAGAAGGGAATATTGTGGGCAAAGTGTTATCTGCTTTTCCAAGAACTGGCCAGTCTATGTTTGCATGCTGGATTTCCCCAAAAAGAGCAGATGTGTGCCAGGAGTCAATGGATACTTTTGAAGCACCAACACTGAGCTAAATTCAGTGGGTACATTTGAAAATATTGTCAATGACCTGGAATGGGGAAGAATTCTTTTCAGCTCACATTTAAGGCAGATCCACCTAATCTGCACTTGCCAGTGCAAACTGAAACGCAGATGCCCTTCAAAATCTGCACCTCTCCAAATTTTGCAATGCAGTTCTCCAGCCACGTAACATGGACAGAAACACATATACTAGGGTAGAGTGTGCACAAAAATGCATATGTTCGTGAAAATAACATAAAAATGCATGATATTCAGGGAAAGCGCTTTGCAAAAATTCGTACATGAGACTGGAACTGTGGACAGAGGGTTTTCATGAAGCTGCCTTTTTTAAAAGAAAAATATTGTGAACTGATGTGGGAATGTGTAATGAAAGATTAGAAAAAAATGAGAAAATGAAGCTGACAAATTCACCCATCCCTATTGATGGCCTTTCAGCATTTGAAAATGTGACTTTGCAGACCTATGCATAATGTGGCTAAGCAACTGCTGATCCCCAATAACGAGCCCCTCTTGATGGGTTTTTACCAGGTGTCAACCCAATGATGGTACCACTCTATTTGAAAGCTGAGCCCCAATTCTGTTGCCATTCAACCTCTTTTTCCTACTCAGCCAGTTGTACAATGTATGATACAGTGGAACCTCGGTTTGTGGACATAATCCGTGATGGAGGCATGTCCTCAACCCGCAGTGTTCGTAACCTGCAGCACCATGTCTACGCACGTGTGTGACACAATTTGGCACTTCTGCGCATGGGCAAGCAGCGAAACCTGGAAGTAACCCTTTCTGGTACTTCCGGGTTTCCCGCGGTACGCAACCTGAAAACGTGTAACCCAAGGTACCACTGTACTCTGGGTCATGTAAAAATACTTTTATAAATAAGTTGCAGTCAGAAATGAGGCGATCATGTGGCTACATTTTCTTGCATGTAGCATCTTTTGCTCTCTAGTGCTAAAAGGCCAGGGATACTGAAGTCATTTCTGTTTAGTATGTTGTAAATTTACGAAGATCAGTAAGATCAATAAGAATTAAATTCATAAAACTCATTGCTTTGTAGCTGTACAGTCGTACGTTGTTTTGTGACTGGGATCCGTTCCGGAGCCCCAGCCACTAGCTGAAAATGACGCAGAGCAAAACGCCGCGTCTGCGCACGCATGGAGTGGTTTGCAAACCTGGAAGTAACCAATTCTGGTACTTCTGGGTTTGCCGCGGACGTTCACTGGAATGGATGCTAGACGAGGCGGACGTTCGCGGAGGTTTTACTGTATAGTGGAAGGAGCCACTGGGCCCCCTGCTATCCTCTCTCTGGGCCAGCTCTCCTCTCCTGCTTGCTGTGGGCCAAAACTAAATCATGTTTGATACAAAAGGTAGGGGACCAGCCTTGTCTCCAGGAAGGTGGTTGCCATGTAACTCTCAGCCAGACCAACAGAAAAAGGCTCCTGGTGGTTTTGCCTGTTTGTACAACTCCTGAGTGTGATCTTCAGGCTGCTATTATATATGTTTGCGCATGAAAATATGGAATTCACTTCTCAGACATCAGATATTTAAAATGTTAGCTACACTGAATCAATCCCATCTCTTTTGGTTTTGTCTCTGAGGAAATAGAACAGAGGGGAAACTATATACCAAACAGGATGTGGTGTTGCCAAGATGGGCTTCTAGGACCAGCCTGCAATTGATGGTTCTACTACTGCATCGTTCTCCAAATACCAATGGAATTTACCTCATCCTTGAAGAGTTTCGCTTGGTCCTCACAACCTGTCAGTGTCTGTACGAAGCTGAAGACCTTTGCAGAAAAGACACAACAGGAAATAACTGTGGGAATGGAAACAAGCACTCCCCCCCCCTCTCTCTCTGTCTGTCTCTCTGCCCCCGCTGCCTTTCAGAGAAAACATATGTATTATTATTACCATCTATTGAATTTGTTAGTCACTGTTTTTTTGCCCAGGGCAACCCAAAACAACTTACAACCAAACCAACAGCAAACCCAAACTCCCCAATATTCCAGATGGTTTTATTTAACCTGGCCTTTGTATAAAATTCATGTTATTGTGTGTTCTGGTGCTGCTTAAAATTCCTGTTCCGTTTTGTTTGTCTTTTTGGGGGGAGTGCACCTGCATTTTTTACTTTTCTTTTTACTATATTCTGATGTGAACTAAGGCATCTTGTGTATGTTTCGTTTTCAAAGCGGGGTCCAAATCAATCAAGAGTAATGATAATGACAAGAGGAATGGCTCACCTCATCAATGGTCCATTTGGCTACAGTAGATGCTGTGATCCCAGCCACTCCAGGCAGGAGCTTACAGTGCTGTTCCCAGCAGAGGGAGAGGGAACGGTCTGGGTGCGCTGACAAGGCTGACATAAAGAGAGACTGGTGCATATTGTCTGAAGAAATAGCTGGCAATGACATTCAAAGCATCAAGTCAGGCTAACGTGCAAAGAAAGAGGCCCCTTTTCTTCTTCTCTTAGAGCTTATGGTAATAACGTCTGAATGATTTGTGAAGCCTGGAAGAGATTCAGGACCTAACAGCACAGCAGCAAAGCCATGCTTGCTGCAAAATAAATCCATGGAAGCGGTGCATGAGTGAAGCTAAATCCTTCCAGTGCCTGTGCTCTGTGCCACCGAATCACTGCACCCCAGCTGGGCTTTCTTTCTTCTTCTTTTCCTCCTGGTTCTGCTCCATCCATCCAGGCCGATTTGCAACCCGTCAGGGATGTGCATAGGCGCTTATTTAAACTGCAACCTAAATGTGCATGTGGCTGGCTAGAAATGGTTTAACTTTTGCTCCCATAACCCCCAGCCAGCTCAGCTAATGGGCAGGGATGAGAGAAGTCATCCGCCATCATCTGGAGGGCCACAAGTTCCCCAATACTCCGAGTCGAGAGTGGATTTCATGCTCTTTATTCAGCTCATAGTGGTGAGGAGGAATGGAAGTTCCCCCAGAATGTCTGCCTTATATACATTATTTACACAATGGGCCCCAAGTGATTGGCTAATTCCGGGATTCTCCTGTAGGCCAATCAGGTTGCGGATTCCCTTCCACCTGGAGCTGGATTGGGTGGCTCCTGTGGACCAATCAAATTGCTGCATTCTGGATCCTATTGTTCTAGGACCAATCAGACTGCTGCCTTTTGGATCCTATTAAACTCAGTACATAACATACGGCAATCATATGAAGCAGGACTTAATGAACCTATCAGGAATCACCATCTAGTTGTAGAGATAAGCTTTCCTGGAAACTGCCCAGGTTGACAACTTTTAGCGCTGAAAAGGATGCAGTGCAAAGGGCTAAGGGAGAGGTGGATTGCAGACATGTGGATGAAAGCTTTTGGCTTACAGAAGTCCAAGAAGCATCTCAATAGCATCTTAACCCTTCTCACATTCCATTTTAGGAAGATTTTAGTCACTGGTGATAGGCACAGTAATCTAAACAGCATAAATGCGGGAAGCATCAGACCATATCTTAACAAAGATACTGCTCAAAATATAAAATAATAATCATATTTAAAATGCATGTCTTAGGTGTGTTGTTTCTAATTTAAACTGCATTTTTATATATTTTTTTTACTAAAAAGTGCATTTTGTCCATTTGTTTAGGATATAAAAAGAGCCCCTGTTGTATTGTCTGTCCACCTTTTAACACACTCTTATAAGAGATGCTCTTTGTTTGCTTGCTAGAGAAACACAGCCAGAGATAATATGCCCTTACTTTGGAAGTCTTCCTGCTGGATTTTCCGGTATTTCGGAGGTCGTCCCCTAGAGAAATAAAACAAGCTTCATCTTCAAAATCCACAGTGCATGGATTGAAAGATGACAAGTTTTGGTAAATCCCATTTACTGAAGCCTGGTTCACACATCTTTTTAAGGTGAGGGGAGAATTGTCTGAACCAGGTCTCTGTATGTCCAGGCCAGGCATAGGCAAACTCGGCCCTCCAGATGTTTTGGGACTACAACTCCCATGATCCCTAGCTAACAGGACCAGTGATCAGGGATTATGGGAATTGTAGTCCCAAAAATGTCTGGAGGGCCGAGTTTGCCTAAGCCTGATCCAGGCATTTCCTTAACGCATCTGGTTCACATTGAGGATTATCACTGTAATGGAGGGGAATGGGGGCAAACTTGCTCCTTCAACATTCAAGGACAGTGCGTCTCACTGCAGATATAGGGCTGGATTCAGTTCCATTAGCAGAAGCTAGTGCAATGGGGCTCCTCCCCATCTTTCCTTCCCAACACCTCCCCCAAATCCACTCTGAAGGGTTTAAAGAACCTGCAGAACAGCATGGGGGGCGGCAGAAATCTTGTGCTGATGGGAACAAGCCTTTTAGCACTATGTTGAGTTCCACCCTGAAGCAGAGCAGTAGGTTAGTTTCTACACACAACTGCACACCCATCTCTAGCCTCCCAGCAAGCAAGCAACAAGCGTTATAAGAGTTCAAGGACACATCTTACCTGGGGGGAAACAAGGAGGGTGTAAAACAGGGCTAGTAGGGGGCGTGGCCTGGGGAACAACATGGTCCAGACAGAGAAGTGTGGAGTGGGGGCTTGCCTTCGGTTTGTGCACCAGAGGTTCCCCAAACTTGCTATAGATATGGAGGGGTAATATAAAATGGCTAAGCTCTATGGAGCATCCACAGAGCAAAGAAGAGAAAAACTGTAGGAATGATCGCTGGGTCTGGAGCACACTCCCCACCCGCAGCCAGCCTCAGCCTGCCTGCATGCGAGACCTTGGGGTGAGGAGCACACCCCTCCTCACAGACAAAGCCACAGCTGTCTGAACATCGTGCCCTCTGTCTAACCTTTTGTGGTCTCAGTAGTCTGCGGTGCCTGGTTTGTAAGCTTTGTCTCTCGAGACGTTTTGTCTCCTTCGTCCTACACTGTGCAAGGGGAAAATGACGCGGTGGAAACAGGTGCCAAAATAACTTTGTACCACCCCACGATCTCGGGACTGGAAGATGTGTAAAGGTCACAGCCCAAAATGTATCTGCCTGGGTTTGCATATTTGTGTCAATAAAAGGAGGCTCTACAGAGCTGGCCGGCAGCTTGCTTGCAGCTCACCTGTGCGCAGCTCACCTGCATTATCAACTCCTGCCTCATGTCCTTCACTTCAAAAAACGTTTCACTTGGGTGTGATAATATACTAATCTCAGTGTGGAAGTCCAAGTGTATCACCAGGGCCAGCTGCCTTCTTACCTTCCATGGTGCCGTGATTTCTTCCGCTGAGAGAAGCCGATCAAGTTCCTCTTTCGGACGGAGTTTTCTGTGTCTGAGAGATCTGCCTTCATTCTTCCCTGGTTCTTCTCTGCCAGGGGGCACCCTGAGATGCAGTAATGTGCTGTAAATCTCCCGGTCACATGACCTGAGCCATCGCAACCAGGGGTTGGACACTTCCTGGAGAACAGGGGAAGCAGAAAGGAGTGCTTAGTTCTGAATATGACTGACAGCTGTCACATATAGGGGCAGATGCCACATAAGGCACAACCGCGTCCAACCTCTGATCTATCAAGCCAAATGCAACCCAGCAACCATGTACTGTATCTTGCCAGGGCTTGATAGTCCCACATGCTTTTCCAGTCTGTGACAGCCCAGCAACAACAGAAGTTTGTTGATCCACACCTGGATACAGCCTTGGTGAGCCACAAGTGTGCAGGTACAGCACAATTAACTTACATTGACAACCCATATTCCAGGTAAGCTGCATGGGCCACCACAGTTCTTGCTTCCTTGGCTATGGGTAGTGGGAACCTGGGGGAATGCAGCCTACAGCAGTAGACTCAGCAACGAGTTCCCTCTGTATTTTATGGCAAGAGCTCACCTGTGAAAGCTGTATTTGGAACTCTTGGTAGTGGGGAGGGTCTTACAGGCCAAAGTTGGGCAGCTTCCATTGGCAGAAGAGACAGGTTCCTTTGGCCCTGCACAAGAAGGGGAGAAAAATGATCCAGATTAAGATTTCTAGGGGAAGGACAGGTGCTTTGCATTCAGAAAGGTCCCTGGTTCAATCCGCAGCATCTCCACATAGGATTAGGAATGCCCCCTGTCTGAAACCCTGGACAACCACCAAGATGGTCATAGGCATCCTTCAAACACCACTTTAAACCATAGCTCAGTTGTGGCTTAAAGGTGAATGCATACTATGGATTGCATGAAAGAGGAAATGTGCAGTCCAAAAATTACCTCCCACTTTCCCTGCTCCTCTCTCACTGCTGGAGCTAAACCATTGGTTTAGCATTATGTTCAAAACTGGGTGCATGCTTTGCTTCTCTCCAAACCAAGAGCTATAACCATGGTCTGTTATCGGCTTACCACTCATACCTTTTTGGGGAGAAACAAACCAAAAGTCTGCCTTTGGATGTAACACTAAGCTAAACCATGGCTTAACTCCCAGCAGCGTGGCAGCAGTGAGACCAGAGGAGAAGTGCCCACTGTTTTTAACAGTGTGACCAACACACTTTAAACTGTGGTTTAAAATTGATGTGTGAACTAGGCCTTGGGGACCTGAGTTTGCTAGTGCTGCTGTATGCTAAACAGAGCTGCAGTGAACGCTTGCACCATGCACAATATTTGTCCTTACTGAGAGGAGGCTGCAGTGGATGCCCCGTTTTTGAGCACCACCCCACTGGGTGAATGTCTGGGTGGTCCGAGTCTATCCAGAAATCGTAGATATGGCTCCAGCCATCAAAATGGATCTGTAGGGCACAAATCAACAGGTTGCCATTAGACTTAGAAATCCATCTCCTGAGCATTAAACCAGCATGGAGGAAGGCAACAAGCATGTTCTGAGACACACATGTATCCAGGGCTGCTTCCTCAATGTTATATCAGAAGTTCTGCTCTTGCTTCCAATGTAGGTCAACCACCCCTATTAACAACTGGCCTATATTTCAGTGATTCACCAATAAGGTATAAGGACTGAGCAAGGAAGAAACCCACCTTTACCCTGTAGTCTTCTACATCCTCCACACAGGCTGCTCGGATCAGGGAGGGAGTTCTTCGGTCCACTGCCTCTAACCTCATGTTGATCAGGAAGCCGTGGGGCTGCCTCTGGAGAGGGAAGAGAATAGGGTGGTTAGAACAGTTATCTATCTATCCATATCTGCAGAGTGATGGACTTGGAGAATTTACTAGTTTGGCAAGAGTGTGAAGCCTTGCAGATTGCTAAAATTCAACCTGAATTCAACCCAGCTGGATTAGACTCCCACACTAGCCAATCAAATGCTTATTGGAAACTCACAGGCAAGACATGAGCCCAATAGCACTCTCCTGCTTGGGATCCTTAGCAACTGATATTGAGAGGCATACTGCTTCCAATACTGGAGGTAACAGACCCATCATGAGTCATAGCCACTGATAACCCTATCCTTCATGTAAAGTTGCATTGTGAGCATTTGCATGGGACATGCATCAAGGTCAGATTCCTCGCCTGTACCCATTTCACCACCATTGCCACAACCCTTCCTGGAAATGTTTGCTTATATATGGTAGAGACTACTCACCACCTTAAAGGCCCAAGTTGGCACCGCAGAAGCACCTGTTTCTGCCAAGTATTTTTCCCAGCTGAAGTTCTCAGGATCAGGGTAGTCTGGAAATGAAAGGGTCTGCCAGATGACAGGCTTTTGCTAGAGAGAATCCTTCACTAGTTGCAATAAGCTCTCAGGAACTCAAGATGGTCAGCATCAGCTATGTGCAAATCACTGACCTATAAAGTGGATTCCCCCACAATGTTTGTCCACCCCGTGACCTTCAGCCCATGCTATACAAAGGTAGGCTTTACAATTGATTTATGGATGTTCTGCTCTATTTCTAATTGAAATTTAAGAAATAAGCAATACACTGATGGGAATGCAGGCACCAGCCCAAAGGCACCTGCTTCAAAATCTGACATGAACTGAATAATCATAGGATTTTTGAGAGATTATTCTGACTCTGCTCCAGCAAATTCTGCACTGACATCCATTTCAACAAAGACTTTCAGCTGCTTCACTTTTTCTGATGTGGAGATCATGTCCACATGGATGTGTAGTTTGTGTGAATGCTACTGTGAGTTTCTAGGTGGTCAAAAACTAAAAACTTGCAATTGATAACAGTACTAAGCAATATGGCCCAATGGGCATGTCTTGTGTGGTGTGGAAGCAGCTGCAGTAAGAAGCAGAACAGGCAACAATTGTGTATTCACCTTGTGGAGGAGTGAGGGGCTTCCCATGTTCCTGACACCAACCAACCGGGTGGATGTAGGGACTGCTGGGGTCACACCTGCAATACAAATAGTGGCAGGGGAGAAATTTGATTAAATCTGCATTTAAAGGCAAAGCTACCAAATGTACACTTTCCAAAAGAATATGCAAACTGAAACACAGTCATCCTTCAAAATGCACACTCTTCCAAATTTTGATATGCAGTTCTCAAGCCAAGTAGTGTGTACAAAAATGCATATACTTAGGGTAAAGCGTGCATATAAATGCCTATATTGGTGACAATAAGATGCAAAAACACATTATACTGGGGAAATTGCTTTGCAAAATTACACGTGTTAGGCAAAATACAGAAAAGAGTCGATTCAGAGAAATCTCACTGAAATGGCAGGGAATTTTCATTGTCTTTTCTAAAAAATTGCAAATTGATACAGAAATACGGAGAAATGAACTTAAGGTGGGGAAAAGTCATTGGCTGTGTGGCGAGGTGGCATCACAGATCTGCCCTCCCAACACTGGTACAGCGCTCATTTCACTTCAGACCAAGGGAGCCGGTGTTTGTCCACAGACAGCTTTCCGGGTCATGTGGCCAGCATGACTAAACCGCTTCTGGCGAAATGGGACACCGTGATGAGTGCCAGAGTGCACAGAAACACCATTTACCTTCCCGTCGCAGCAGTACCTATTTATCTACTTGCTTTTGAACTGCTAGTTTGGCAGAAGCTGGGACAGATCAAAGGGAGCTCATCCCACTGGGCAGATTCAAACCATCGACCTTCAAATTGGCAAGCCCAAGAGGTTCAGTGGTTTAGACCACAGCACCACTCGCTCCCTACTGGTGTTACAACACTTACCTGGATTGGGTTTAGGAAGGTGGCAGTACGTTTCGGCTATGTAGGTGCACCCATGCCACCCTGACCTCACCTCTATCCACCAAATCTACAGTAAACCTGTAGATTTTTAAAAGAGTTCATCAGATGCTTCCAAACCATCTTTAATGGTTCCTCCTTTCCTTAATCAACTAACGAAAGCCCAAATACCCTAACACAGGATCAATAATGTTTGGGACAGGGAAGTTGCACAGAAATTGTGTAAGTACAAAAAGGCTTGCAAACAGTAACTTTGTACAAGTTACCATGTAACATCTGAGTGGAAAAAATGTGACTAATCTTTGTAAATAATAATACTAATAAACTTGGTTCCATTTCTGAACAGTTACAACCAAGATTCCAGCAAAATACAAAATGATGTTCCAAGACAGTAGACTTGATGGAACAGAGAGAGTGGCTCAATGAGAGGTGTGCAATTATAACTCTCAGGACAATTTCACGTTAACGTTCCTCGAAATTTCGAAAGGCTTTTATCAAGCAAGATACACCTACAACTCAGCCTAAGACTGCTCTTTCTGTGCAATCTTTCTGCTCCTCTCTCACCTACCAGTAGTCATATGTGTCATCCCAGTTGTCAAAGTGCACCAAAAAGCGATTGTCCACCACATCTGTCACTGTGGCAACGCATATCAAAGAAGGATTCATGCGGTCCACTGCTTCAAGCTTCATACCCACTTGGAACCCTGTAGGAGCAGCGTTCTGAGGAAACAGAAGAAAGAAAAAACCGGGCCCTTTTCATACATGCACCCATGTGCTGCAATCCTGAGGTGTAGCAGTGATGTGTGAATCGCACAAACATGTAGGTGGAGCTGATGGTGCACCTATCTTGCACTTCCTTCGGGGCATCAAATACAAAAACAACAAACAGCTATAATGCAGTATTGGTAATTTATTTAAATTCCATCAAGTAATCAATCTGTGGAAGGCCACAGTATTAATCCAATTCAATTCTTTATTCTGTTGAGAGTCTTATTTTTATGATGGGCTCCTCCAGATAACCTGTTTACTGAGCAGTTCTTCTGGTTTCCTTACACAAAACTTTTGTGGAGATCAGATGATATCTAGTGTTTATTGAGCATTTGCTCTGATTTGTTTGTGGGATGTTTATATGACGATAAGCATTCATCCTCCATTCATCCTGATCTGCTTGAGAAGTGTTGACACGTCTTCCTGTTACTCATTCCTGAATTCCACACTATTCAAGGCATATCCCTGTCACTTTCCAAGTGTTGCTGTTTTAAAAGGAGGGAGGGACTTGCTGCAATAGGACCTTAATCCACTTTAACTGCAGAAACCTTAATTTCCAGTATGCCGGAAATACTGACAGTCTGGCGGGGTCCTGCATGTGCATCGATACTAAACTTACTCCTCTGAAGCTTTCCAATCCTGGGGGCACACTAACGGGGCAGGCTAGGTTCTTTTGTGTGTTGTTGTATGCAGAAATATTTCTCTTGCCACAATTTCCAGAGCACAGAGAATGGGGGTAGTTTGCAGGCAAACGGGTCAGCTGCTGTCATGGTATTGCCAGAGCAGGAACAGGCAGAGGGAGGGGGGCAGGAAGTGGTGATTGAGGAAGGAGGGGACAGCTGTTGAACCAGAGCCTCAGCACCACACAGGAAGTTCTGGCACAGACAGTGAGACAATGCCTATTTGCCTATTTGCCAGAGAAAGGAGAGAGTTAAAGAGGAGGGGGGAGAGGCATCATGTGAAACTTCCCTGCTTTTTCTGTTGGAGAAGAAGCCACTCCCAGAATCTGAGCCGGAGGATTCAGATGCATGATTGTAATGCGCTGCTTGTACATATGTAAAATAAAGACTGTGTGTATGTGTGTGTATATCTATTTATCTATCATCTATCTATCTATATAGATATATATTTGAGTGAGCAGAGGTACTTCTTGCGAAGAGCATTCACAAGCCATCACAGCTACTCACACTGTCTGGAGTGAAAAATAGGTGCTTTGGAGCAGCCTGAGCTTTGGTTATCCTCAGATAGTTGGCCCAGTTGAAATCTTCTTCCTTGTAACCTAGACATCCTAAAATAAAAAAGAGGCGAAAAAAGCATTTCAGTGGGCAGCCACACCTCCCTCTTTGACCTACGGAAACAAGTGAACAGTGGTGGTGCTTCTCAGCTTCCTCAAATGTCAGCTTCTTTTGGGATGACACTGAGATACTTTAAGGCCACATTCACACCATACATTTAAAGTGCTGTGGTACCACTTCAAGCAGTCACGATTCCCACTCCCCACTCCAAAAAATTATGTGAGCTGTAGTTTATTGAGGGTGCCAAGGGTTGTTGGGAGATTCCACGTCACCTCCCAGAGCTACAATTCCCAGAGCAGTTTAACAATCAATCCCTTTTCATTCTGCGAATTGTAGCTCTGTGAGGGAAACAGCACCCTTAACAAACTATAGTTCCCAGGATTTTTTAGGGGGAGTCATGCCTGTTTAAATTGCTACCATGGTGCTTTAGATGGGGAACCTGTGCCCCACACACATTAATGGACTCTAATCCGCATCAGGCCCAGCCAGCACAATTAATGTTTAACTGGGTTTTTCCCCTCTATGTTTCCAGCAGTTCCTATTTTAGTTTTAAGCCACCTTGAGTCCCTATCAGGGAAAAAGGCTGGATAGAAAGAGCAACCCCCACAGCATCTGGAAAGCCACGTTTTCCCCACCCACACCTTGAAAGCTACTGAGGTCCCTCTCTCAATCCAATTTACCTATGGTGCAATTTACACAACTCAGTTATGCAAACAGGGCTGTGATTCAGGTTCCCACATGCCGGCAGCCACTCTTGCTTGGCTATCTCCACATTTGGGGAGATGCTGAGATTTCTCCTGCAGCAAGGATGGAAGCTGTGCCTGCAGATGCACCACCCTAATTCACTCACCTTTGGGGGGCTGGAGTTTGTGTCCTGTTTTTTCAAACCAGCCGGCAGGATGAATGTTTGGGGAGTCAGCGTTCAGCCAGAAATCATGGCATTCAGAGTAGCCATCAAAATGAAGGCGCATCCTATATCCACATACCTGCATGCAGGAAAAGCAACAGAAAGGGACATGCTATCTCAATGAATGGGTTTTCATTCTGCAACTCTTTCTGGAAAGGATAAACCAAACTTACTGGTTGTTTCCATCCCTTACTGGGCTGGTCTGTCAAAATTCTGACATGCTGGGTCCAGCAACCAGTTATTTTTCTACCTCCGGAGAGGTAGGAATCTGGCACAGGTAAATGATGCTTACATCATAGTTCATCCATTTCCCAGTCTGCAGTCTGTGCGTAAAATCTACAATAGTGTAAGCATTTACATTTGATTTCTAACTGGTTCATAGCTGCTTTCTATCTCAAATTAACAATGTCTAATGAAATAGATTCTGCAAACACAGGGATGGATCCGAAGTTCAGTGGGTCTAGTCTAACCCCTGGCAGGCAGCAATGGGGCTTAACAGAAAAAAGCATTCCAATATATAACAGTGAGACTGTTATATGCACAAAGATGGAAAGATACAGCCATTCTACTACAGTGGAATGGTTGATAGCATTATTGGACTTAGCCAAGATGGCAAAGTTAACGTGTTTAATTAGAGACAAATCATTACTCACATTTACTAAGGATTGGAAACTTTTCATGGACTTTTTGGGTAAAAGAGAAAATGAACTTGTAATATCTGAATTTGAAAACTGAAAAAATATTTTATTTTATTTTCCATTTTATTTTCTCTCTCTTTTTCCTTCTTCCTTCTTTTTCCTCCTGTCTTCTTCTCTTTTTTTTAGATTAGATTTTAAACTTTTTTTTATTCTGGTGTATTATACAAAGATACTTTGTATTGGGCATGAACTTTTGTAAAAGTATCAATAAAAATAGATATGTCAAAATAAAAAAAACAGAGCAGAAGAGCTATTGTCACATTCAGAGCCCTGCCAGCTACAGTTGGCAGGTGGGAATTAAACTCCAGTATTTTTTGCTAGGTCAGTTCCAGGCAGGTGCAGCAGAGGTCAGGATCAGACCTGCTGCATCAACCTTCTGGTAGCTGGACCAGCTCAGAATACAGTGGATCCTTGGCTAGCCCAGCTTGAGCCTGTTTCAAGGATATACTCCAAACGCCAGCAGCCAGAATACCACTGGCAGTAGCTTCTGCCTACCTGTGGTAGGTGCTCTTGGGAGATCCACAGTGGCCAAAGCCCCACCAGCAGATCCCAACCTAGCCCAGCTGAGTTTGACGCAGGGCACCTCTGCCTCATCCTAACCCCCTACAGTACAGCAGTTTGGGGTTCTGGATTGCTCTGCAAGTTTGGCTTGAACCCAGAGCCCTGGAGTGCTCCATGAAGTGAGCTTCTACAAGACCCTTTGCAAGGATCTGATAACTCCATTTCAGGGAGATTGGTGACTTATTTAAGCTTTGTACTTCAGCAAACACTCATAAAACAGATCCGATGGGGCTGTGCTCTAGTTGTATTTAGAATAGCCAGAAAGAAACCCAGAGGGAGGCAATGGGTAGTATCCTACTAACATGTCCTGTCAGCACAAGGATTTCAGCATGCGCAATGCCCCCTGCCCCCCACCCCAATATGCAGGTCCTCCTAGAACAAATTTAGGGCATATGCAGGGGAAGGAAACGGGAGGGAAGTCCCATTACACAAGCGGAAATCCATGTGCCGGTGGGATGCATTACTCAGTGCTACTTTAGATGCAACCTATCGTGGCCTTCAGCAGTTCAGATGCAAGAGAACGCAAATGGACAGACCCATCTCACCTCGGCCACAGTCAGGATGAAGTACATAGAAGGGTGCTGAGGATCGATCCCCTCCAGTTTCATCCCCACCTTGAAACCATTCTTGTGCTGGGGGGTCGACTGGTGCTAAAAGGAACGAACCACAGGAAAAGGTGAAAAATGTTTTATTGCCATTGCTGGGCTGCTTGTCTTTTACACCGCTCACCCAATGGAATTCTGCATTATATTAGGGGGGGAATGGTTTGCAAAAAAATGTGTGTACTGGGGAAAATAGCATACAAAAATGTGTATATTAGGAGAACTTATCATTAAAATGCTGTTGGTTTTCATGAGAACTTAAAAACAACAACAACCTGCAAACTGATGAGGACATGTGGAGAACTGAACTTAAGACTGAAAAAATGAGGAACTGAGAGAAACCAAAATTGGCCTATCCATAATAAAGAATTGGCTTGCCAATCATGGTTTGTTGGAGTGAACAAAGCATGAACCCTGGGTTTGGACACAGCACTAAGTCAAGGATCATAGTTAGTTTACCCCTGCAGGAATAAGAAGGCCCAAACCAAGCACACTCTACTTGCCTAATGCTCCATGCTTTATGTATGAACACAACCTTTATTAAAACACGCATAAAGCAGCTGCAGGGAGGTGTATGCCTTGAGTGATGTCACAGGTAATAGTCAACAGACTCCTGCAGCAGCCATACACACAGCTTTTGTTCTCCATCTGGGAAGAGGAATCGGATTCTCTCAGGCTTAGCATGAAGTGTGCTGAAAATGTGGAAAACTGGTTTATCTAGAACATCCAGTAGGATGGGGAAAACGTGTATGAAAATGGGGAGTAAGTGATGCAGCCTCCTCACTAATCCAAAAATACTGTCTACATGGTCAAATCAAGTTAATCTCAAACAGAGTGCTTCCAATAGATACGTTAAACTACTATGGATCACTTAAAAATATATATAATACGTTCAAAAGAATACACTGTAGATTCATTTTATTCCCTCAACACCTTTTTAGAATTACTCTCCCATGTGATTTTCCACTGACAGAAAAGCAAAAAAACAACAACTGAAAATAAATGGAACTGAGAAGAATCACATGAAAAGCATGATTAGACTTTTAAGGAAAATAAAGCAGAAGCCATGATTAAATTGTTGAGTTGGAAACAAGGACACACGGGTGGAAGGCAGCGGAAAATAGAGACTGACTCCTAACGGAATAAGAGGTTTCCTCACACTTGGCCATATTTACATTCCTAATTTACCCAATTTTTATTTCAGTCTAACTGCTACAGATTCTCACATAGAGTCCTGCAAACTGTGGTCAGTAGATGGTGCTAAGAATTCTTTGACAGAAATCCCTCTCATGGAACTACAGTTCCTAGAATTTGCTGGGATTAGGTACACCCACAGATGACAGAAACAGGGGCACTGTTAACTCACTTCCTGGAACAGATTTAGAGGGGCAGCAATGGCTTTCTGTTCTTCAAGGTAAGATGCCCAGGTCCAACCTTCTGTCTTCTCCTCGCTGGAAACTGAGAACAGCAAGACACACACCAAATTTAAATGGTCAAAGCAATAGTAGCTTCATTGGCATTTAGACATTTTGGGGGCAAGGTTCAGAAAACAGGAAAATGAGTTCCCCTGTCCTGTCCTCTCTTGGTGCTGCCCTCCTGCCACACATACAGTGGTACCTCAGGTTAAGAACTTAATTCGTTCTGGAGGTCCATTCTTAACCTGAAACTGTTCTTAACCTGAGGTACCACTTTAGCTAATGGGACCTCCCACTGCCGCCCCGCTGCTGCCGTGTGATTTCTGTTCTCATTCTGAAGCAAAGTTCGTAATCTGAGGTACGATTTCTGGGTTAGCGGAGTCTGTAACCTGAAGCGTCTGTAACCTGAGGTACCACTGTACTGCCATTTATGACCCTCAACTACTTCCGCCTTTTGAAGACACAGTAATTGAGGGCAGGACAAGTGATGTATGTTACCCAAAAGCATGGTATTCTGACTTTGATTCAGCAGTTGCCCTCTTGCTGGTCACAGACACTGGGAATATAAGAAAAACAGCTGCTGGATTAGACCAAAGGCCCATCTAGTCCAACATCTTTTTCTTACCATAGGAAGCCCACAAGCAGGGCAGGTGAACTGTAATGTTCTCCCCCCCCCCCCACGTTTACAAATAGCTTTTATTCAGAGGCATACAAGTGGCCATTGATAGCCTTAAACCTTCATGAATTCGTCTAGTCCCCTTTTAAAGCTGTCCAGCTTGGTGACCATCACTAACTACATCTTGTGGTAGCAAATTTCATAATTAGTAATCATAATCATAATTTTATTATTTGTACCCCACCTGCCCCAGCCACTCTGGGCGGCTTCCAGCATATACAGAAACATAATAAAACATCAAACATTAACTTAGTGCATAATTTAACCATGCACTGTGTGTAATTAAAAAAAACCCCTTCCTTTTCTCTGCCCTGAATATCCCAGCATCCACCTTCACTGGATGATACCAGGATTCTAGCATTAGGGGAGATTGGAGGGGGGAGACTTCTATCTAGTTTTCCTCCACATTATGCATAATGTTACTCCATCATGTGACAACTCAGTTAATGGGATGATGGCCAACCCTTTATAATCATGAGTGGATTGCATTTCTGATGCAGTATATAAGGAAAGCACTTCCTATATTGAGCTTCCCCTTTTCCCCAAGGCAGCAGACAGAGGGCAGATGGGTGGACCCCTCCTAGAACGTTTAGTTTTCATTATGTTAATTAAGACTTTGGTCCTCTCTCTACTGAAGCATCAGCAAATGCAAGCAAGCCGTATTCTCCCCACTTGCGCAATATGAAGTAAACCTCTTCCTGCCTCCCTGTGAGCTGGTCAATCAATGCAAAGGGATGACTTAGGAGACTCAGCACTAACAATGTAATTGCATTACACTGTGGCTTTATTGAAACGATTCAATCAATTAAATAACTTTAAATGTAATAGACTTAAGTATTTCATTTTTGCTCTTTTACATTGACTTACAATAGCCTCCAACTGCATCACCACCATCTCTCCTCTGCACCCAAACTACTAATACTTTCTAGCTAAATGCCTCCCGCCTCCAGTTGTAAGCTAATGGCAGGGACTGCCATACAAAAATATTATATGAAGCAAAAAATCCAAGTTGTGTAGACAGATACATGCACTTGCTTGAATGGTTTAACAGCTAGATATAAATGTAGGAAATAACAACGACTACTTCTAATAATATCTATTTTATGGTTTCAGGTGTTTCTGTGTGTTTTGTAATCTCTGCAGCGTTCTGAAATGCACCACTGGATCATAAGACTCTAGAAGAACTCTTGATTGACTAGCCTAACAGGAACTTTTAAACCAAACCCACTCCATCCCAATACAGTTTAGCCTCCACCTTCCAGAGAACAGGAGTAAATAAGGAGTGCCACACTTTATTTATGCAAGGAATCATCTTAGTAAACAGAAAATCTGAATGGCTTGAGCAAGAGATCTATGCGATGAGCTTACCAGGCTGACTTGTGTTCCATTCTTCATGCCCCATGCTGCCAGCAGGAAGTTCTCCCCCAGAGCCATTTGTCTCCTCTTGCTTCACTTCCTACATCATACAAACAAAAATCAAACCTTCCTACTCTGAATTAATTTACTGCTAACTTCAGACTCCCCTATTTATCCAAGTGAAAAGAAGTCCTAGGGTAGTTGCTGTAAGATCAGTTTCCCCATGATGAAACAATACCGAAATTCTGCATCGTTTTTATGCTACCTGTGGGCTCCTCTAGACACCTTGTTTATTGACCATTCATCCTGATTTGTTTGCACTGAGCTTATGCAGAGCTTAGACTATGTCTGGTCTTTATTGAGCATTCCTCCTGGTTTGCTTGTGGGGCATTTATATGCCTTCTATTCAGCATTCATTCTCCCCACACTTTTCAGTGAATTTCCCCATCACTTTCCAAACTGCAAAAAACCCAGCTACTGTCAAGAGTAGATTTGTTGCACTGGGACAGGAGAGAGCTCTAATCCACTTTAACAGTGCACGTACATTTGAATCCCTCACACAAGTTTTGACAGTTAAAGTATTAAAAAAAAAAATCAGTTAGAAACAAGTCAGTCAGGTCAATGAAATGAGGAATTGTATATATGAAAAGACAATGTTGCTTTGGGACTCTTGCACATATATGGAAGAACACCCCAGCTGTACCATTTGCTCTGATTCTTCCTCTTCCTCCTCGGAGGGGCTTTGGTAATCTTTCCTCTTCCGCTTCTTCACTGGCTTGAGGATTTCAGTGGAGTTGGTGCTGCCAGCAGAATTCTCCACGATGACAGACCTACAAAGCAAAGCAAACTTTTGCAGACTCAGGCCCTCTACCGCCAACCATGTTTTTCAAGCAACGGGAACTGCTTGGCCTTGAGCACTAGAACCGGCTCCTGCAACAAAATTGTGATCACTGTAGAAACTGAATGGAGGAGGCAAAGCCTCACTTTGGAGGGGATTGACTTTTTAGGGAAGCAAGACCTATTTGTACCAACCAGACGAGAGGTTCAAGTCCCTGCTCAGCTGTGAAACTGACAGGGAAGCCCATAGTATGTCAGCTGATGCTCCGGCCTACCTCACTGGCCTGTTTTAAGGATAAAATGTGATACCCCAGCCCTGGCCCCAACAGGCAGCCCTGTTTAGGGAAGCTTTTAATGTTTAATAGGTTATTGTATTTTAGTGTTCTGTTGGAAGCCGCCCAGAGTGGCTGGGGAAACCCAACCAAATGGGCAGGGTATAAATAATAAATTATTATTATTATTATTATTATTATTACCCCTCACATAAGTCACTCTGGACTCCCTGGAAGCATTGTGAGACACAAATGCTATAAATATTGCTCTTAAAACCCTCCTAGATGTGTTGCCTCTCTTTCATCCTACAAATCAAGTCACCAGCAGTCTGTGCTCTGCCCATCTTCTCAGGTGCCGACACTAAAAGCCAAGGGGAAGACATCATGAGGTAACTTGTCCCATGGGGCCTTTTTCCGATGAGGGAAGTGCAGACAGAGGTGGCAGAGTGCTGGAGAAACGCTTAATGGAAAGAAGAAACATGCACACTATCCTTGGCCCATTTGTGAGTTCAAAACCCCCCTGAATTCTTGTGACTGAGGCAATAAAAATGGATGTCTCCTCTTCTTGAGAAACTGGGGCAGGGGAGCACATTTCAGCACAGGAGCAAGTTTAATATAACCCACCCAAAGGAAAGAGAGCTTCCAGTCCTGGCAGATACACAGCAGCATTTCTTTCTCTCCATTTCTTCTCTCTCCAAATCAGAAGAATTAGGAATATGCAGAGCTGCAAAATTCCTCCCTTCCTCCTGCCTATCATGCAAGGACAGCATCCCCCCTTCTTCTTTTTTTACCTTTCTTTGAACTGCCGGTGGCAGTTCTCACTGCAAAACCCTCTTCCTTCCTGGGCTGACCCTGAAACGTTTCTTCGGCCGCAGGTGCTGCAATGGCACAGGCTGTCCGCGGTTGGCAGCTTGGGAGCCTCTGGGACATCCGAGTCTAGGGAAACCAAAAGAGAAGAAAAGACTCAAATGGGCCACATTGGTCACAAGCGAACTCAACAGCAGCAGGCCGGCCAGCTGGCCCAGATTCTGGCGTGGCAAAAGTGCTTGTCTGAGCACTCGTGTCAGAAGCACAATGCTAAGAACCAGCTTTAGCTTGTCTGCACAGTGACACACAAGCTCAAAATTGTGCCTTGTAACAGAGCACTCAGAGACTAGATAGAAAATAAACTCAGGTAACCCGAATGACTAAGATCACATAGATTAGTGATTCCCAAACTTTTTCACCCCCACATGGACCACCTGAACATTGCTAGGTGTGAACAACTGAATGTTTTTTCCACCTCTTGCAGCTACTGTAATGTACCGTGCTACAAGTATTATTTTTATTTTTATTTTTATTGCTTGTGTTATTTCTTATGAATTGGATTTGTACTGTATTGGAGTCACAGGGCAGTCAGTCCAAAATGGGCATTTTTCACATTGACCCTGCCTTTCCCTCTGCCATGCATGATCTGCCACATTTTATTTCAGACATCATGTGAAGGCATATATATTTGTCCAGGTTTTCCCCAACCCATAAGACTGGATCCTTTCACCTCAGTTTTTTTGTTGCTGGCTTAGTGTTTGTGCCCTGCTGAGAGATTTTAACCATTAAGCAATTTAGAAATGTTTTAAAATAAATCAATCAATGATCTTTCATACACACAACGCCGATTGTGGGATTTGCCACAGACACCCAGTGTTCTCGAACAAAAGTTAGGCCAAATTAACACCATACCTTTAAAGCACTTTAAACCATTATAAAGGTAAAGGTAAAGGTACCCCTGCCCGTACAGGCCAGTCTTGACAGACTCTAGGGTTGTGCGCTCATCTCACTCTAGAGGCCGGGAGCCAGCGCTGTCCGCAGACACTTCCGGGTCACGTGGCCAGCGTGACGAAGCTGCTCTGACGAACCGGCACCAGAGCAGCACATGGAAACGCCATTTACCTTCCCGCTATAAAGCGGTACCTATTTATCTACTTGCACTTACGGGTGCTTTCGAACTGCTAGGTGGGCAATAGCTGGGACCAAATGACGGGAGCTCACCCCGCCGCGGGGATTCGAACCGCCGACCATGTGATCGGCAAGTCCTAGGCGCTGAGGTTTTACCCACAGCGCCACCCGCGACCCTTAAACCATTATGGCTTACCCCAAAGAATTCTGGGAGCTGTAGTTTGCTTGCTAAGAGTTATTGAAAGACCCCCTGTTCCCCTTACAGAACTACAACACACAGAGTAGTATAACAGTGAATCTCTCTTCACAAGGAACCTTTGGAAAAGTAACTTTGTGAAGGGAATAGGGGTCTGCTAACAACCATAGCTGTCAACATTTCCTTTTTCTTGTGAGGAATCCTATTCAGAATAAGGGAATTTCTCTTTAAAAAAGGGAAAAGTTGACAGCTATACTACCAACTCCCTGCATCCTTAACAAATGACGTTTCCCAGGATTCCTTGGAGGAAGACACGCTGGTTTAAAGTGGTATCATAGTGCTTTAAACGTGTGCTGTGAACGCAGCCTTCCAACAGAAAAAAAAACATCTGAGGAACCTGTAATTATACATTTAAATCACACATTTCTCCACATGTGTGAAGCCAGAGAAACATTAGGAGGTAGCAATATCACCCCAGCATTCTCATTATCACCATGGCCCAGCAGGGCTTCTACAAGCGAAATTCCATGCAAAGTTTTGAACCCTTGCTGAGGAGCAATCCTCACCTTGAGTCACGGTGGGATTATCCTTGCTGAGAGGCGCTGCTGCCTCATCCTCTCCATCTCTTTCTGAGTGGCATTCCTTTAGGGGCTCTGTTGGCAAAAGCTTGTCCGCACTGACCACTTTCAGCGTCCCATATTCATTTATCCGAAACTACATCAATAAGAGAGGGAAGGTAACAAGTTACGGGAGGGGGAAAAACAAGAGAAATCTAGGCGCAATGGCTGTATTTTGCTGGAATGAAATCAAGGCGGTGTCATCAATACACCTGTATCCTGCCTTTGCCCCAAGGAGATTAGGGGAAATGAACATGGGACCACTCTGTTTCGTCCTCACAACAATCCTGTAGGGTAGGGTAGATTGGAAAAATAGCTCAAGAGCAAGCAGTGAGTTTCGTGCTGTCGCTGAAGATTCCAAAGGGGAAGTTTAAAGAGCCACAATCCAGAAAAAAAGCTCAAAATGCAAGGACCCAGCCTTCCACTATGCATAACCCTTTGTGTAATGTTAAGAAGCCTCTGGTGCTACCATTACTGCTTTTAGTGTTGCAACTCCATCCCTCTGGAATCAGTTACCAACTAAAATTAGACAAGCACCCAGTGCCTTACTACTTCAGCATTTGTTGAAGATATTTTTGTTCAAGAAGGCATTCCTGGAAGTGTGACCCAGTCATTTTATGGAATAATAAATTGTACAATACTTTTATTGTTTTTAAAGAGTTTGTAGTGTCCTTTCTTATTTTTTCCCTTTATTTTATTGTACACTGTTTGAGCAACGTTTGCTTCTAAAGCGATTGATGAATTTGAAACGAAGCAATAAATAAACCCAATGCTCCCTTAGAATGCTGAGGAGAAAGGGATTTAGGAACAGCAAAGAGACTTTCTTCCGCTTACCCTCAGGTTGCTTCCAGGGAGAGTGGCCACTCCATCCTTCCATTCCAGAACCCGGATGGTGTTGCAGGTCTGAACTCCGCTGATCTGGGGGATGACTGTCGCTGTGATCGGCTCGCTTCCCATGCCCTCTCTTTGCCTCTCGGACCCCACGCTTTTCTGGGGTTCCCGAGGGAATCGCTGGATTTCTAAGGTGCTTGTTGGAAGGTTTACAGTGGTTGTGTTTGCTTGTGAAGAGGGGAAGGAAAGCAGTGTGTCACCACCATCTCCTGGCGCATGCACGTGCAAAACATCTCCCACAGCAGAGACAGTCAGAAGATTTTGACACAAAGGAGGGACACAGCATTACAGTCTGGGCAGAGTAGAGGGCTGGAAGAGAACATGGGTAGGGCGGATATGCCCAAATCCTTTACTATAAGGCAGAGGTGGGTGGGGGACCTGTGGCCCTCCAGATGTTGCTGGAGTCCAACTCCAGTAAGCTGGGTCGGGGTGAAGGGAGTTGTAGTCCAGCAGCAACATCTGGGGGCTGCAGAGTTCTCACCCCTGCTATACGTGTAGGTGATGTAAGATTAATGACTTACAGAGGGATAGTTCAGTTGGTAGAGAATCAGACTCTTAATCTCAGGGGCATGGGTTTGAGCTCCACATCGGGCAAAAGACTCCTGCATTGCAAGAGGTTGGATTAGATTGCCCTTGGAGTCCCTTCCAACTGTACCATCCTATGAGTCTATGTAGCCTGCCAAGGCTTCCCACCTACTTTGCATAGTCCCCCATTGCCATTATTTGGTGAGAACAGTTTTAGGTCCTGGCAAAACAAAGACAAACTTGATAGTTAAGCCTACAAGCTTAAATTGCTCTCCTTAGTCTCAACATGTTACAGTCTAGATGCATGAAGGAAAAGTTGCTTCTTCCTTTCCTACCCCAAGAACGCCGTGATCAATAGATGCAGAGCAAATTCAAGTCCTAAAGGCACATGTCTACTGCAAGTTAGAGCATTACATCTTGGTTCTCCTTGCTTTTCTTACAACACTGATCTACACCATTAGGTGTTTCTACAACTTTATCTGCTTTCTATTACCTGATCCGAGTTTTAAATGAATGGGCTGTATCCACAGTAGCACCGAGTAATGCTACTCGTCAGTGCAAGGATTTCTGCTTGCATAATGAGACTTGCCCCTGCTCCCACCCTCTATATATTCTGGGGTTTCCCCCAACCCTCCAGAGATTTGATGGTGTGGGGTGTGTATGGCTGGAGGAGAGAGAGGGGGAAATCATGTTGCACAAATGGAAATCCATGCATACAGTGGCACCTTGGTTCTCAAACTTAATCCGTTCCAGAAGTCCGTTCCAAAACCAAAGTGTCCCAAAACCAAGGTGAGCTTTCCCATAGAAAGTAATGCAAAATGAATTAATCCGTTCCAGACTTTTAAAAACAACCCCTAAAACAGCAATTTAACATGAATTTTACTATCTAAAGAGACCACTATCCATAAAATGAAAGCAATAATCAATGTACTGCACTAGAAAATAAATAAGACAGTATTGTAGATCATAAAAATCAAAATTATTTTTTTTCTTCTTACCTGAACTGATGATAGTCACTGTTTGGATGGGGGGCTTTTATCCATTTCCGCAGTCACACAATCAATCAATCAATCAATCAATCAATGAGTAGCTGTACTGGGTTCCACACAATCACAAAAACAAATTAACCGGAAAAGCCTCAAAAACACAAAACAAATAGCAAAAACAAAAGCGCCAAACTTAATCCATTCCAGAAGTCCATTTGACTTCCGAAATGTTTGAAAACCAAGGTGCAGCTTCTGATTGGTGCAGGGTCCCTGGAAACAATAGCAGACCGCTGCATCAGACGTTCGGCTTCCAAAAACATTTGAAAACCGGAACACGTACTTCTGGGTTTTAAGCATTTGAGAACCAAGGGGTTTGAGAACTAAGGTACCACTGTAGATGGGATGTGTTAGCTGGACGCCACCCTCTACTTTGCTCACAGGCTTCAGAGGTATGCCTGGCAGGGGTCTGTGAGTGGGTCCTCGTTCACCACACTGCACACAGGCCAGCTTTGAATAACGTGCCCTGAAAATACATTCAACTGCAAACTGAACGACCAAACACACAGAACCCAGTGGACAGAGCAGGTGGGTATTAGCTTTGCCTTTTGGGCCATAAACATAAGTTGTTGCCTTTTGGACCAGAAAGAATGGAAGCAATGGCAGCAGGAGACTCTGAAAAGACAGCGAGATGCTTCAAGTTCCAAGTACCTACCTGGTATGATGAAGGCGGTTGCTGGTAGGTGGGCATGTTGCACAGTATTCTCATTGGCAACCAAATGGACACTGACTTCCCCTGTCGCGTTGCCTTTTGTGCTTCTTATCACTTCCATCTCTGCTCGTCCATCCATTACCTTGCCTAAGCCACACAGAACAGAACTGGAACACAACCAGGAAGAAGAGATCCCATTTAGCATTTGGGAGGAAGTGTACGTGAATCACAGGCAACTTAAGATGTATCACCATTATTTTTCTTTAGAGGGACAGATATAGACAGCAGAGTCCCCTCTCATGCGAGATTTTGCATGCACATCACTTATTTGTTTTTGCACACAGGGATGGAATATTGGATGATCAAATTAACTATCCATTATGGTTCATCAATGTCTGTTTTTAACGTTTTTATGGTTTTATTCTTGTAAACTGCTTTGTTGTTTTTTATGATACAGTGGTGCCTCACAAGACAAAAAGAATCCGTTCTGTGATTCTCTCCGTCTAGCGGTTTTTTCGTCTTGCGAAGCAAGCCCATTGACGGATTAGCGGATTAGCGCTATTAGCGGCTTTTAGCGGCTTATCTGCTGATCGGATCAGCTGATAAGCGGCTTAGTGGCTTAGAAAAAGGGGGGGGATGGGAAAGAAACCAGCAGGAACTCGCAAGACATTGTCGTCTTGCGAAGCAAGCCCATAGGAGATTCGTTTTGCAAAGCACCTCCAAAACGGAAAACTCTTTCGTCTAGCGAGTTTTCCGTCTTGCGAGGCATTCGTCTTGCGGGGCACCACTGTATAGCAATATATCATATCCGTGGGAGGGGGGGTGTAGATGAATTTTATTTATTTAGTAATTGATCTTGAGGAGTTTATGGTTGCTGGAAAACTTTGCTGTATTATTTGGTAATGGTTGATTCTAAACCTAAGTTGTGAGCTGCCTTGAAAGTTTTCAAATGTGGGATAAACATGTTTATATAAAACATACTGAAAGAGGAAAATACTCAAACACGAACTGTCCCAGGCTTCAGTAGCACAAGGGAGCGCTGCCATAATTATAACGTTTTTAAAGTCACAAATGGCATGTCTTTGGTATGAAGAGGGTTGTGTCACTCATCAATGCTGGCATCATAGCCGTGTCCATTAAGTGCTTGTTCACGCAATCATATTTCACGCAACACTGTCACAACCAAAACAACTGAATTTTCCCTGGTATGAGTGTGGAAAGCTGAGGAATCTCTGCAAGAGAAATGTAGCATGAAGCTCTGCATCCCCTGCAAAAAAAGGGGGAACAACACTGCATTTAGCATTGCTCTGGAAAGCCTCAAAATCCCTTTGGAAGCTTGGAGTCAAAAGCACAGCTGATCCTCAGTGTTCTTATGGCCACTGGAGGGCAACAGAAGAATGCAAATAGATGGTTATCAACTCTGTGGAGTTAAGAGTGCACATGAACATCCGAGTAGAACAGAAAAGAATACCAGAAACTGGGGTGAGAGGGATGTTGTCAGGAATACAGGACCAAAGTAGCATAGGGCAGTCTGGCCTGGTTATAACTTATCTTATGAAACATTTTTAAGAGTGAATTTGTCTGCATCTTTGCTCACATGTCACTGATACTTGAAATTGAGCATGAGGTTTTCCTTTCCACATGAATAGTGGGTTGTGTCCAATTTGACAAAATTTCCATGGCTGGAGTCACCCCCCCCCCCATGTTCCTCCAGCAAGTAAATGTTGGCATTATGAGCCTGTACATAATGTTTCATTTGTTATTGTTTTTTAATTTAATGTCTGGTATTCCATAATTCTTTAGGGATGCGGTGGCGCTGTGTGTTAAACCACAGAGCCTAGGACTTGCCAATCAGAAGGTCGGTGGTTTGAATCCCCGCAACGGGGTGAGCTCCCGTTGCTCAGTCCCTGCTCCTGCTAGCCTAGCAGTTCGAAAGCACGTCAAAGTGCAAGTAGATAAATAGGTACCACTCCGGCGGGAAGGTAAACGGTGTTTCCGTGCGCTGCTCTGGTTCACCAGAAGCGGCTTAGTCATGCTGGCCACATGACCAGCCGGCTCCCTTGGCCAATAAAGCAAGATGAGCGCCGCAACCCCAGAGTCAACCATGACTGGACCTAATGGTCAGGGTCCCTTTGCCTTATTCCATAATTCTAATCTTATGGGAGTACAGGAGATCAGAAGAGAAATCTTTGGGTCTGCCTGCGGTAGGGTGAACCTGGTTCTTGTGATAAAATTTTGTCTGCAGCTAATGGTTGCTGTTATAGGATGTACTTTTGACTCAGTACCAGTGTCTCTACCTGCCATGCTTCTCTTCTGAACTGAGTTTGCAAACTGACAGCTCTCACTGTATCAAATTTTAACGACACCCCTTTATAGAAGCTGGCAGGAATTCCACTGAACAGGAATGACCCAGAGCCTACTCAGAGGGCTTGGTACTCCTGAGAAACAGACGTTTCGTCTCAAGGTCTCAAACCAATTGCTTCTGGTAAAACAAAACAAAACTCACAACTCCTGAAATCTCTCCACAAATTTCTTTGCAGCTAGCCTAATAAAAGCAGCTGTTTTCATATAAACAAGCTTGCGCTACGTTTAAAATCCATCTGTCAGCAGCACACAGAGCGTCAGTCTTCAAACCTTGTTCCTGCATCAAAATGCTTTGAAATCCACATACCAGCATTTGTCAGAAAGGCCTGAGAGACACCTCCAACAGCCACAGGTCTGGCTAGCCCCAAATATTATCTATTCAGACAGTCACAATGGGAGGCTACTTGGGGGGTGGGGTGGGGAGACTTAAGTTCAATTTAACAAGGAGTTAGGTCTGTCACATCCCCACAAACCCTTTCTGCTATACCTTTACGTCTTCCAAGGCTGAAAGAAATCAGTTCAGTATTTCTTTCCCTATGAAGAGGATGCAGAGATCAGAGCTCCTTCTCCTTCACCACATGTTATATGTGTTTGCCGATTCTGGATTACACTTCACATGCCAGATAAAGAGAACTGTGATCCACAATACACCTGCTCATCTCTGAGGGGCCACAAGATGACTCTTTGTTGGTTTTGCTACAATGGACCAACATGGCTACCCTTCTGGAAATTAGCTCCTAATAATACAGTGAGAACTGCCTTGATGAAGCAGAGCAAGGTCCCATATATACCAGCATTATTGTGCCTCCAGCAGCCAGTCAGATGCATTGCAGGACAATGATGGGCTAGCCTATCCCTTATTGTTTGTCCCTGCTATTGCACAGCACCATTCTATTTTGTGGTGCCGTTCTCAAGACACCAGATATAAAAGAAGCACACAGGCAATCATCGCAGCCTTTCAGAAGAGAACGAAATAGTTATTCAGTTGCCCCAGTTACAGAAGACAATACTTAAAAAACAACAACACCTATCTGATACAGTAGTTCAATTGTTGCTAAAATTGTGCAAGCACCAAGTTAGTAATTGTAGCATTTATATGCCAATCCCTGTGTAATAGATTTGGTAGCTTGCTACTTGGAGGATATGTTAGCTACTCTAAGAATAAACACGTTTGTATTTGCGTTTTCTTTTACTTATTCATCAGGGGAGCTGCATAGTGATGGAAGGGGGAATGAGTGTAAAGAACTTTTTTTGGGGGGAGCAAAATGTGTGTGAGGTGTGGCAGAGCACTGTCATGCTGGGAAGGCTGGTGCCTGCCGTTTTTAAGACTTATATCAGCCTTGTAAATAAGCCCACAAGAGTTACTAGCCTGAAAAATGGTTTACCAGCCTACTGGGAAGTAGAAGAGAGAGTCCATCCCTCTTGCAGCTGCCCACTGCATTTCTACACTGGGCACAGAGGAGAAACTAAAGAAGTTGTGTTAAACTAGATGCCATGAAACGGGGGGTCACATTACTGACTTATTTATTTACATATATTTAGCAATATTTATATATAATCGAATTGGTTTACATGACATAGTATGTAATGTTCATTCAAAAATGGTAAAAAGGCACACATTTAAAACAGTCAACATAATAGCATTATCAAACTATAGATAAAATCAACAACTTTAAAAACCAATGCACATCACAAAATTTAAAATCTGAGCAGGCTTCCCTAAACAAACAAAAAACATGTTTGTCAGGCATCAAAAATAGTACAACAAAGGCATCTCCCTTACAGGCTGTTCCACAGAGTGGCTGCTGACTTGAAATGTATTGAGCCAAATAATTGACTTTCAGTGCGGCTTTGAGGTCTTCCTACCTTTGTCTTCTTCCTAGAGTTGGCCTAATCTGCACACAGCTCATGTTGCAACCTCAAACATGCTAGCTGAGAAATAAATTCGAACGGAATCACCAGGGCTCACTTTCTAGTGAGGACCAGGTTGTCAGTTTTGCTCCATGTCCAATTGTTTCTCTTCGCCAGAGGCTCAGATCTCTGTGGTTTCAGTGACTGGGAGGAGGAAATGTTACACTTTTGGTTCTAAAGATGCTCTATACATATCCCAAATTGCAGAACTCTCAGATCTAGATTATTTAGTTTTGCTTCTGACAGGAAATAAGCCTGTCTCCTGCTTCTGCTTCTTCTTCTTCAAAAAACGGAGCTGAACGCCATCCCTCCTCTGGCAAATCATTTGTTGTAATCAGTGCTTTTCTTCTCGAAAAAAGGTGCTGGGACTGTGTACCTTTCAGTAGCCCCAGGAAAAAAAAACTCCGATTGTAACACAAGGTACAAAGAAAGAAAAGTTGCCTTACACTCCACACGTACTAAGCTAGGCATTATGAGCATCGCCATTCTGCCATGGGGCACAGCACACAAAACACTTCATTACCTTGGCGCAAACTGCTGTGTGCACCAAGCATGGAATATACACTGACCATGGAGCCTACACAAACGCTTGGACATTATACACAAACGTGCACACACAATGCAGCAATTCTGCATCTACCCAACCGAAAAAAGGGCAAAAGAAGCTGCAGGTCTGCATAAAATGTGCGTAATGATTTACTCTAATTTGAGTTGAAATTGTAGCAAGGAGGTCTGTGAGTGGTGACCTGCTAAGTCTCCTGCCTGTGTGCTAAGTGCTGGTGAGCAGCTTCAGAGGAAGCAAAGCAGTTTTTCAGCTGATATAAGAACAAACAAATGAAAAAAGGGGGGGGGTTCATTCAATGGGGTTGGAAAGAGCTAAAACCATAGGGAGAAAAAAAAACATTTCCTGCATTTCCCCTCCCTTCTGGACTTTTGCATCTGAACTTCCCAGTTGTTTTGCCTTCAGCTTCCTGAGATCCCACACATTTGTCTAACCCTTTTAAGATCCTAAGAAAGCCCTTCTGAGTCAAGGCAGTGACCCATCCAGTCTACGTAGCATCCTGTTTTCACAGTGACAAGCAGACATGCCCCTATGGGAAGCCAGACGCAGGACCTGAATGCAACTGTATTCTCTCCAGCTGTGATTCCCAGCAATACAGAGGCATACAGCCTCCAACAGGGAGAACCATGCTAGCTAGTGCCATTGAGAGCCTTGTCTTCCATAAATATTTTCAAAATTTGGAAGAACCGATGTGTGGAGCAAGGGAGATGGGTGGTGGTGATGGCAGCTCCTGCCTCCAATTTAAATCCATTCAAATCTAATGAAAAGACCCTTCATGTGTGCCACTGTATGTCTGAAGTGTTCTTTCCCATGGCACAAGTATAAATTGTGGGTGGGTCCTGCAGCCACAAACACAATCCCAGTCCACAAACACATTTGCATGTTACACGCTCAGTTTCTCAGCATTGGATGCACAGAAGAAGCTTTCGCAGGAGGCTGAGCTCAGCTGTGGAAGCCTGCAATGGTTTTTTCCGAGGGTTTTAGAAAAATCCACACACTCCGATTCAGGTTGTACATGCACCACACAATGCGTTCACAGTAAAGCAATCTCCTGTCATGTGGAATTTAGCAGTCCTTCAAAGCACTGTTCAAATATAACTATAGTGGCCGGTAATAAGGAGACCTCAAGAGACCCAGACTACTTGGTTGCTGAAAAAGTGAGTATTCACATTATCTGAAATGGAATTAACAGAACTCACTGTCAAGGCTGCAACACTTCCGATGAAAGATGGAGGTCTCAAACTGCCTATTCTTATTTGCAAAAGAGTGTGTGCCTGCTTTTTCCTTTTTTTCCTTTCAGAGATATAATCTGAAACGACACTTCTCTCCTTTTTCATATCTATTGTTTCCAATGGCCTGCATATATCCTTTCTCCCAATACCAAATCCTGATGTCTCCTATCCATATCCACCCAGCTTTATTTCCAAAACAAGAGGTTCCTCAGTTCTCTTCTGATCATGAAAGCCCTCGTAGTAATTCCAAATGTGCTGTTCTTTCTGATCAGTAGTAAGGCACAGGTATGCTACTCTGCACATGCTCAAACACTTTTTCATCTTGATTATCCCACTCCTCTCCCAGTATCCCAGTATACACAGGCAGGGGCAGCTCTAGGTTTGTAGGGTCCCTGGACAACTTCACTCTTCTGGGTCCCTCACATATCTCTGGCAGGTTCAGGGGGACAGCAGCACTCCAACCAGTATGGGCACTTGGACCTAGCCACCACTTCCCCACAATTCCTAAAAGGAACATCGGGACATTGCTGGAAATTAAAATGGAGGGTAATTGGCCCTAGCAGCCAGGGGCTTCTTGGAGTGCAAGGCAAGGAGCAATTTAAGAATGCAGGAATGAATGAATGAATGAATGAATGAGGGGCAGATACAGGGAGCAGGGGGTCCTACTGAGGTGCTGGGGCCCTGACAACTGTCAAACAATGTCAGGTGCTGACATCAGCTCTGTACAAAGAATTTCCTAATGGTCTCTCATCCAGTCACTTTACAAAACCAGAACTGCAGCACAGTGGCATTGCATGCCTGTTTCAGACCACTCCTGGGAATGATAAAAAGGTAAAGGGACCCCTGACCATTAGGTCCAGTCGTGACCGACTCTGGGGTTGCGGCGCTCATCTCGCTTTATTGGCTGAGGGACCTGGGGTACAGCTTCCAGGTCATGTGGCCAGCATGACTAAGCCGCTTCTGGCGAACCAGAGCAGTGTACGGAAACGCGTTTACCTTCCCTCCGGAGCGGTACCTATTTATCTACTTGCACTTTGACGTGCTTTTCTTTTCTTGTTTTTGTTTTGTTGTTGTCATATGTTTCAGGGACCACCACAAGCTGTGGCGGTGGGTTGTTGTTTTTTGCAAAAAATTTATTAGTTTTTACAATATCAATGACAAACAAAAACATAAAACAAACAAAACATAACAGACATAAATCATAACCTTATTGAAAATAACAGTTATTTACTTTGTAAAACGACTTCCTCGTTTCCCCTTAGTTGAATTTCACTTTGACGTGCTTTTCAACTGCTAGGTTGACAGGAGCTGGGACCGAGCAATGGGAGCTCACCCCCAAACTGCTGACCTTTTGATCGGCAAGTCCTAGGCTCTGTGGCTTAACCCACAGCGCCACCAAGCACCAAACTGTGGCTCTGCTGAAATTCTTGCAATAAATTGCCACGACTGTTGCCTTCTTACTCCTACCCTCTCCAGCCACTGAACAGCTACCAGGGATTCCCGCAAAGGATACTACTGTTTGCAGTCCGTATACAGATAACTTATAAAGCCCTGAATGACTTGGGGCCTAAATGCCACTCGCTATATAATCCTGCTCAGCAATTAAGCTCTAACAGGTAGGACCTCCTGAGCACCCCACAGTTAAGGAGTGATAAATCTGGTGACGGTGCACGGTCAAGCCTTCTTTGCATGGCATCCTGTCCCCCTAAAGAAGCTTTGGAACTCCCAGCCCCTTGAAATATAGCTGGTGCCCTCCCTTTTGATATTTAAGTGCCAGATCAAGACATTGGCTTTAAAGGGGGCTTTTGAAGGGCTGTTGTAAGATAGTACAAACGCTGTAGTTTTTAAAAGAATTTGTCAAGAATGTATAACTTGCTGTTGAAATGGAATACTCAGGATGAAACGGTGAAATCTGCTATGATTAAATGGGCACAAGATGTTGGACATAATATTATGATGGCTGACTGGGAACAGTTATGGACCACTGGTATGACGTTTACGGCATGTAATGCCTTAAAAGAGAATTTAATGAAAATGATTTACAGGTGGTACATAACACCAGTCAAGCTTGCAAAAATTTACCATTTGCCCGATAACAAATGTTGGAAATGTAATGAAACTGAAGGTACATTCTTTCACCTTTGGTGGACATGCCCAAAGATTAAGGCATTCTGGGAGATGATCTATAATGAAATGAAAAAGGTATTTAAATATACCTTCCTGAAGAAACCAGAGGTCTTTCTCCTGGGCATGGTCGGCCAATTGGTGCCAAAGAAGGATAGAACTTTTTTTATGTATGCTACAACAGCAGCAAGAATACTTATCACAAAGCACTGGAAGACACAAGATCTACCCACCAGGGAAGAATGGCAGATGAAGCTGATGGACTACATGGAACTGGCAGAAATGACTGGCAGAATCCGAGACCAGGGAGAAGAGTCGGTGGAAGAAGATTGGAAAAAATTTAAAGTATATTTACAAAAATATTGCAAAATTAATGAATGTTAGAAGGATGCTGGAATGAAGGTATATGGTTTTAGCGGAATTGTAATAAAGAATTAAGTAAAAACTGATTGATAATGGGCCAAAATGAAAAAATTTAAGGTTAGATCGTTAAGATAAACTATAGAACAAAAATTGAGAAAGATGGAAAGAATTTGCTGAAATAGTTAATTGAACTAGAATACAAAAAAGGGAGGTGTGAGGAGGCTGATGAAACAAGTAAATGAAAGGTAAAGATATGGAACATTGGATGTGTGTTTTAGTGTTTTTGTTCCTTTTTGCTGTTTTGTTGTATTTTTTATGTTTTTCTTTTTATGTATTGTAAGATATGTTCTGTTAAATTTTTTACTGTTTTTCTTTTTTCTATTTCTATTTCTTGTAATTTTTAAACTTCTAATAAATATCATTTAAAAAAAAAAGCATTGGTGAGCTTACTGAAATGATGAAATATATTTACGAAGTTGTCACGACTCAGCCCGTTATCTATGATACAAGCATGTGATGGAAAAACAACACTATTAACCCACCACTGGACGCCATGCTATTTTCCAATCTTCACTGCCCCTGTACAACCTGTGACCCATCAAAACAAAGGCAGCCCTCACAACAACAACAACAACACACCATGTACATAGGCTGGTTTGTCAATAGCACAATAAATCGAATGGTTTGTGTTTGGTGCTTCCCACCCCCACCCCCCACTTTCTCCTGCAAAAGCCAGGGGGTGAGCACATGGACATCTCAGAGGCCTCAATACAAGCTGCTCAGTTATGTTCCTTTTGATGAGTCGCAGGCCTGTTAAAGGGCAAAGGCTTCTTTTTTCCTTCCTTCACCCACTCTTGTTCCCAAACAGCATAAACACACAAGACAATACATTACCGGAAAACGAACTAAAAGCAAAAATAAAAAATCATAAGGAAAAGATCTGACAGGGTAGAACTGTCAAGCTACCACCACTGGTTTTGTCAGAGAAAGTGGGAAAATGAGAAAAATGAACAGAAAGAGAAGAATAATCCTTTCCCCCACCTGCAAGGATGGAGCAGCTGGCATCCTCCAGATGTTGCTGGAATACAACTCCCATCATCCCTAAAAACTGGCTGAGGCCCTACTGAAATGGAGTCGAAGTATGTGTTAAGTGGTATAAATGCGTATTCACCTCCTGATTACCCCAGCTCCAGTACCCTCCTCATCTTCTGTTGTCTCCCCTGAGACAATTTTTAGATTGTAAACTCCAAAGGGCAAAGCCCTGTCCTTTTCTACTTTGCACCATGCTAAGTACAGTATATTGATGGCACAACGTCAGAAGAAAGAAAGAAAGAAAGAAAGAAAGAAAGAAAGAAAGAAAGAACTCTGTAAGCATAAAGTTGCATACAAAGTTAGAACTGGAACTGCAGTGATAGATTAAAATGGAAAGTGGTTCCCAGATCTAAAATAGGGCGAGGGAAAACCCACTATTTTACTCCACATTTCTACCGGCAGTCTGTAAAACATGGACAAGGTTTTAGGTTATCAATTTCATACCCAGGTTCTGGGCCATAAGCCTCTGTACATTGGAATTCTGTTTATATTGCACTACATAGTAATCCACCCTGAGTGGTGGGCTATGATGGGCTATAAACTGAGATAAACAACCAGCAATTTAAAAGGAATTCAAACAAAAGGAATCAGTAAGCGTAGCTCAGTCTTCAGACATCACTGACTTAAGCCACAGAAAGGAGATGGAGCACTGAAATCTCCCTTTACGAACATTGCAAAAGTTGAGGGGGAATAATACATCCCTGCATGTTTATTCAATGAGCAGCAACTCTGAACATCACCAGCCGCATAGATACACATCAAAGCTCTCCACGTGGGGGGAAAGCAAACAAAAACAAATCCAGACACCTCAAGAATACGTAGCGCTTGGAAACAGTTGTCCAATGCCCATTAATACTTGATTTTCCAAAGACACACCCCACGTTAGTAGTAAAATAAAAATCCAATAAACGGCAAGAAGGGCATTTACGCCATTTCCCAAGACTGCCTGTAGTGTGTTGTGGGCACATAAAATGCCATTAAATGTCACTGCAATAAAATGGTCCAATCAGGCACTTTATCCACTCTTGTGATTGATGATGGTTTTATTATATAATTTGAAAACACAATTCCCAGCTATTAAACAATCATCACGGCCATTTCCATTTCTAGCTCTCTCCTTAACAGAGGACTCATAAGGAAACAGAAGAGAAAATACCACGATTTTGGAGCGAAAGCGGGAAAATCTTGTTATTTCTAGGTAATGGTCTTTTGTAATACCTAAACTGTGGCAGATCATGTGTTGCATAAGCCATACACTGACTGCTACAAATGCCTGGCTCTTTATCACATCTATGACATTGCCATCAGAATTATTTTCAATGTTAAGCATTTTGAGTAAGTTTCAATAACAGGTGCTAATCTTACCTTATCATCTAGCTGCTCAATTCTACAGCCACTGTGGCTGTGATCTCTATTAATAATATAAAGTTCTAACGTTAGCAATTAGCACTACACTATCATTAGTAGCATTCTGGAAGCGTGAGTGGTTAATTAAAAGGAAGCCTCGTCCAAGACCATTCAAACAAGCAACTGAAATCACCGATTCTACACAAAAGCATGCTTCTCCCCATGACTTTCACAAACAGCAAGATGATCACACCTCATTGCTATTTAACAAGCAGTTCATAAAAATGTTTCCAGTGTGATGTACTTCACACAAAACCCCAAACCACTTCCTTCAAGATCAAACCACTGGGGAGGAAAACATTGGAGAAGGGGGCAGAATAGGGGTGGGAGAAAGGGACGCAGAAATTTCTGGGACCGTTTATTATTGTTAAGAGATGGATGCTGGAGTCAGGTGTGTTGAAACCCACAGATTTAAACTGGCAGGACAAAATGGGCCCATGTGCTGGAGGGAATATGGTAATAGCCCATGCACACTTCCAGAATTAAAACCACAAATGAAACACAGACAAACAAAAAACAAAAAACTTGGGCCAATACTTCCAAGGCAGCTCAGACCTCAAGGTAGATGCTATTGGTACTGCCTGTGCGCTCCCATAATAAAGTACCTGGGTTGCAGAAATTGTTCTCAGCAAATATTCACTTTCATGCATCAGAATCCCAATCTTCCAAGAGGTGAAAGGGAGGCTCCCCCCACCTTAAAATGAAAAGGAGAAAGACCTCGCTGCACACACAGTCAAAGCATGAGTTGTGTCCCCCTCTCTGGTCTCCAGCAAAGGGCGGCTACTACAAACCCGTCAAAGTCTTTACTTTTAAAAAAACATCAAAATGGCGGAATTCTCCCTCTTTTTATTCTGTTGCACAGGCAGAGATCCCCTTTATTGGAAAGAGAGGCAAGGCATGGAATTACTCGAAGGAGAAAGTTTGTGAAAACGACCCCTTTTCTCTCCCTCCCTTACAAAATCAGTGCCCACATCTCATCTCCCCTCCCCTCGTCCCCCCCCCCTTTCTGCATAGCTTCATCCCAACTCTTTTATGTCGTATTTATGGGAGAGGGGCTTCAAATTATCATTCCCCGCGTGTAAAACATGGAAACTGCAATATGGAAAAAGCGCCCCAGAATTTTGCACAGCCCAATTTTTCAACAAACCCGGCCACTAAGTCTTGGGGTGCTTTCCCCCCTCTGTTCCCCCTCCCGCCTTCTCTCTCTCTGTCAATCTTGCAGATTCCCCCCCCCCCATAGTTTTAACTACATTGTTCCTTGCAAAAAGCAAATGCAACTGAAATGAATTCGCGCTCCCCACTCGAGTGGGGTGGTGGGAGGAGGAAGAAGGGGAGAAAATCAAAATGCTGGCATATCCACTTGCAAAAAAAAAAAAAAAAAAATAGCAGGCAGGCACCACAATTTCGAATCGATGCATTGCATGCAAAGCGGAGCAAAAGGTCTGCAGAGCACGCGGCGGACCTTTACCGAGCTGCATTTTGATGATTTAAAGAGGTTTATAAATTACTTTCTTATCTGATTCCTTACCTACAATCATCAGCCCGTGGTCACTGAACGCTGAGCCTGCGGGAACCTCGGGCTGGCCGCGCCTGCGCGCACAGGGGGCGGGGCTGCCTTCCCTGCAGAAATGCACAGGGCGATGAAATTGACAAGCAAAGCATATTTAATATACAGAAAAAGAGAGACAGAGAGAGAGAGAGAGGGGGAGAGAGAGGGAGAGTGGAGGGGGCGGGAGAGAAGGAGCCGAGCATTATCCACGCTGCAATCCCCATTTTCGTAGAAATATAATATTAACCCAACTAGTAACCCGTCTTTTTCCCACCCTGTACAGCAAGCAGGCTTTCTATGCTGATGCGACCGTGGTGGGGAGGGTTTCCTCCGATGCACATCCACATCCCTCCCCCCCCCCCTTCGCTATATCTCAAATAAAATGCAAACACCGTTTTTCCTTTCTGAGTGTGTTTACGTGTTTGGGGGTTTTTTTGGGTTTTTTGAAGCATCCTGTCAACGCATCCAGATTTTAGTGTCGAGCATGCACCAAATTATAGGTGTCTCTCTTTCTGCATTGGGGTCGGAGGGAGGCGAAGGGTTTTCTTTATTTATTTTAACGGTATCTAAATGATCCTGGCTTGTCTTCTCTCCCTCCTCCCCCTCCCCTTCCTAACTGAGCTTCCCAATTCCACCCTCCCTGAGTTGAAGATGGCCAGCTCCTTACGCTGCGCAAACGTCGCCTGCTTCCTGGAGGATCCCGGTGCCTTGGAGGTGCGCAAGGTACCCCCTCCTCCCCCGTTTTCAGGGCTCAGTCCCTCCGCTTTTTACCGCATCCTGCCCCTGCCTGCCGCCGCCGCCACCCCACCAAAATCCGGCCCTCCGGGTTGTGTTTTAAGGGCTCGTCCGCACCGGTTGCATCGCAGGAGGAGGCGCATTCTGGAAACCTGTCGAGAGCGAGGGGGGTGGGCTGCTGTGGGAGGCGCGGAAGCAGCTAGATCCGTTTTCGAGGGCGCTGGTGTAAACGACAGCGGAGCGAAACCCGTTCCATGGAGCCACAAGCCGGCTGCCCGCTCGGCGAGGAGGACCGTTTCCAGCACAGCAGAGAAACGCAGGGGCGTTTGGTTTGGGTCCGTCCGCTGATTCGGGCAGAGGCGGATTTAAGGGAGCGCGGCCGCTGTGGCTGCACTACACACGTCTCCGCCAACATGTATCGGATGAAAATAGGGACGTCCAACATTTCACTGATGAAAATAGGGACGCTCTATTTAACAAGAACAACAATTTTGCTATTTACACCCCACCCATCTGACTGGGTTGCTCCAGTCACTCTGGGTGGCTTCCGACAGATATAATAAAACATTAAACACACACATATATATATATGGAAGTTATATATACACAGCAGTGGCGTAGAGTGGGTTGTCAGCACCCGGGGCAAGGCAAGTAATTTGCGCCCCCTAACCCGTGGATTTGCGCCCACTAACCCGTGGATTTGCGCCCACTAACCCTAACCCCCAGATGTTGCGCCCGGTGCAGCCCACCCCCTCTGCACCCCCCACGCTACGCCACTGATATACAGTGGTACCTCGGGTTACATACGCTTCAGGTTACATACGCTTCTGGTTACACACTCCGCTAACCCAGAAATAGTACCTCGGGTTAAGAACTTTGCTTCAGGATGAGAACACAAATCGGGCTCCGGCGGCGCAGCGGCAGCAGGAGTCCCCATTAGCTAAAGTGGTGCTTCAGGTTAAGAACAGTTTCAGGTTAAGAACGGACCTCCGGAACGAATTAAGTACTTAACCCGAGGTGCCACTGTATATAACTTCCCTATACAGGGCTGCCTTCTGATGGCTCGGAGATTGGATAAGTCCATACCCTCCAACATTTCTCCAATGAAAGCTGTGGTCTAAGTGCAAGTAGATAAATAGGTACCACTCTGCTGGGAAGGTAAATGGCATTTCCGTGTGCTGCTCTGTTTCGCCAGAAGCGGCTTAGTCATGCTGGCCACATGACCCTTCGGTCAGTAAAGCGAGATGAGTGCTGCAACCCCAGAGTCAGCCACAACTGGACCTAATGGTCAGGGGTCCCTTTACCTTTACAGTGGTGCCCAGCAAGACGAATGCCTCGCAAGACGGAAAACTCGCTAGACGAAAGAGTTTTCCGTTTTGGAGGTGCTTCGCAAAACAAATCTCCTATGGGCTTGCTTCCTATGGGCTTGAATTTGCAGGTGTGTGACTGAATCCCACCCCAAAATAGTGACAGTCTAGAAGCACCTGTTCTGATACTCCAAAATGATGGGAAGAAGTGTGGGGGGACATTTGCAGGGTGCAACATTGTTCAACCTTGTTGCAAGCAAGTCAGAATGAATGTTGAACAATAGGGTTGCCATTATGTCCTTTTTTCCCCAGGACACAAATGCCATATTACGCTCCTGTAGGGATGGGGTGTCAATTTTGTTTTTTCTCAGTTTCTCATTTTGGATTTAAATACTTTTTAGTAAATATTTTAAAACTGTATTTAAATCCAATACAGTTGGATACATCAGCATTTTATTACAGATTTCTCCTGTTATGCACATTTTGTATGCAATTTCCCCTAACATAATGCATTTTTGTATGTTATCGACACATTTTGCTCTAGCATATAAAAGCTGCATTGCAAAATTCAGAGAAATGTCAATTTGGAAGGATGTCTCTGTTTTCAGAAAGTGCAAATTAGAGAGGTTCACCTAAAATGCGAAATGAATCAAATCTTTTCCCCATCCCTATTAACCAGACACCAAATCTGAAAGCAGCAGGCTAGCTCAGGGGTTCACAAAGCAGACCATGGGAGGACATCAACACCTCGCCACCCTTCCAGCAATTGCTACCTCAAGCAGTCACTTCATTCTGCCTAATGGTAGGGCCAGCACTGTGTAAGGCATCTATGTAGAATCGTCATCTGATTGTTAACCTTGTGTGTTTTCTTCACACTTTTTCCAAACTGCAGATAGTCCAATTGTTGTTGCTGCTGAAAGTGTGGAACTGAAGTGCAAGCTCCCCTTAATAGCCTTCATACTATTCTTCCATTTTTATTTTTTATTTTTTTTATTTTTAAAGAGGTGTGATTTTTATGCGTTCAGTGACCTGTTTGGGGACAAGAGTGGTGAGCCTGTTGTCATGAATCCATTTCACTGCACCTTCACTATTATTTTTCCAAGTGGCACAATTTTATCAACATGGTTGTTTTCATTTGTGCTAAAATATATCCTCACACAATATAGTCACACACAATAAAATATAGTCACACAATAGCACTAAAAGTGTTTTAGCCCATATTTAAAACTGATATAAATAAGCATGCTGCCTTTTCCAGTCTCATCAGTTAGCATAATTTTAGCACCATGTTTATCCCCATATTCTGATTCTGATCTTCCTTAAACCCTTTAAAAAGCTTTAAGTCATAATGCAAAAAAATGATTAAATTAAAAGGGTACTTTGGCCAAAATGTTGTTGTTTTTTAAAGGTGTATTCAGCAAAATTGTTCTTTCCCTGCCCACATACCAACTCACATAAAAATGTGCATCTTGAGAGAAAATACTTTTAGAAATTCATTTAAAAAAATGGATTTAAATACTTTTAAGTAACTATATTAAAACTGCATTTAAATCAAAATTTTAAACCTTAAAAAAATATAAATCAGATTAATGTGGAATTATGAGTGAACATATGGGAAAGTGACAAAGGCTGAGAATACAGTGATTTATCCATCTCTTTCTAAAACACACAAACAGCAGCAGCAAGAGCAAATAACCTTTAGGGCGCCAAATTTTGGTCTTGCACAGGGCACCATATTATGAAAGATTACTGAAGTCTACCCCTGCCTAAAATTGTCTGTTATTCAGGATAAATAGACTAACTGGAGGACAGACAGTTTGCTAATCTTGAGTGATTTTTGTTGTTGTTACACCTTCAAAAGAACAGCAGTCCCTATTTTTGATTTTTTAAGAGTCTCTTCTCTCCTTCCCCACCCTGGGATTTTTCAGCTTTAAATGTATGTATGTGTGCATATGGAGTTTTAGCTGTCCCAGTTTCCATAACGACACAATATACTTGTTCTTCAGGACTGCAGTGTCAATTTTTAATCATATCACATTATTTTGGAATTTGATTGCATTGGTGTGGAACTTGGGTTGCTATAACAACTGTGCAGTTAAATATATATATACACAATTCTACGTTGTGGTAACATAGTCCTAACATCTAGATAGGTAACAGGTTTTGTGTTTATTTAAATTTGCAGTCTGCTTCATCTCCCAAGGCTTCAGGCAGGTGACTTCACAAACTCATAAATACCTGTATTTTATTTTTAAACATAGATGAAACTAATATGGGGTGGAGGAGGGAAGCAATCACAGAGGAGGAAGAGAGCAATCACAGGCATCACCCTTTTTAAAAAAACCAAATTTTTATTCACTTTCTTTTCTATCATTACATACATTACATCATATCAATAACATACATATTACACCTCTTCACCCCTTCCCTCCCGGGCTTCCCTCAGCTTCTTATTACATACTGCTGTTTCTTAAAATCCACTATATGGTTTCTTCATTATTTTAAATGTTTTCTATTAATAAAGATGTGAATGTTTATTTAAATCCTGCCATCAAGTCGATGTTCTTTATTTCTGCAAATATATTATAAAAGGTTCTAACTCTTTTTCAAAGTCACTGTGGTTCTTTTCCCGTAGGCTATCCGTCAGTTTTGCCAGTTCTGCATAATTCATCAATTTCTCTTGCCGTTGTTCTTTTGTTGGAATTTCTCCAGTCTTCCAGTTTTGTGCTATCAGAATTCTCGCCACCATAGTAACATACATAAAGAATGTCCTCTTCTCTTTCAGCAGATCTTGACCTAAAATACTTAACAGGAAGGCTTCTGGTTGCTTAACAAATGTTATTTTCAACATTTTCTTCAATTCATTGTGTATCATTTCCCAATATATTTTTACATTTTTACAGTCCCACCACATATGATAAGAAGTACCTTCAGCCTCACACCTCCAACACTCATTCTTTTCATTTTTATACATTTTTGCTAATTTGCTAATTTGGTTATATATACCATCTATACATCATCTTCATGTAATTCTCTCTCAGCAATATACAGTCCGTGAATTTCAAATTTACTTTCCACAGTTTTGTCCAGTCTCCAAATTGTATATTGTGGCCTATATCTTGTGCCCATTTTATCATCACCGACTTTACTTCATCTTTAGTTTCCCATTCCAAAAGGACACTGTATGTTTTTTTTAATAATTTTGAATTTTCTTCTATCACTTCCTTTTGGAATTTGGAAACCGAATTTGAAAAACCTTTCTTATTATCCTCTTTGAAAATATCCTTTAGTTGTTTATGGTGCAACCAAATTTGAAGATGTTCTTTTATTTCTTCATATTCTTTCAGTTTTAGTTTTCCCTCCTGTTCTACCAATAATTTTCTATATGTTGGCCATTCTCCCTTTCCCCCCAATGTTTTAAGTGACAATGCCTCAATAGGTGATAGCCACCAAGGTGTCTTAAAGGTAAAGGTAAAGGTAAAGGGACCCCTGACCATTAGGTCCAGTCGTGACCAAATCTGGGGTTGTGGCGCTCATCTTGCTTTATTGGCCGAGGGAGCCAGCGTACAGCTTCCGGGTCATGTGGCCAGCATGACTAAGCCGCTTCTGGTGAACCAGAGCAGCGCACGGAAACGCCGTTTACCTTCCCGCCAGAGCGGTACCTATTTATCTACTTGCACTTTGACATGCTTTTGAACTGCTGGGTTGGCAGGAGCAGGGACCGAGCAATGGGAGCTCACCCCGTTGCGGGGATCCGAACCGCCAACCTTCTGATCGGCAAGTCCTAGGCTCTGTGGTTTAACCCACAGCACCACCCGCGTCCCTACCAAGGTGTCTTAAATTCTAGTAATTCTTTATATTTTCCCCAAACTTTAAACAATGATCTCCTTATTATATGATTGTGGAACCCTTTATGTACGTATTTTTGCCTTTCCATACCATAAGCATGCTACCCAAACCTGTTGTCATGTCCTTCCAGTTCCAGTTCTGTTATTTCCTCCTTATCTAACCACAGGCATCACCCTTGAGCAACTTGGAGGAAAAGCTATGGGGAAAGTGGTCCTCCACCTCCTCTTCATCAGCCCTCCTCTGTACAGGCTCAGCCACTCAAAGTCAGCTCAAAAGCAAAAACGTCTTGAAATGCTTCTAGAAGGTGCAGATGGTTCAGCTATGGTGAATCTTCAGGAAAAGGGAATCTAGGATTCCTGCCTTTTCAAGTGGCAAATTATGATGTAGAACAGGGGTAGGCAATCTAAGGCCCGGGGGGGGGGCGCGGATCTGGCCCAATTGCCTTCTAAATCCTTTAGACGGTCCAGACGGTCCAGGAATCAGTGTGTTTTTACATGAGTAGAATGTGTCCTTTTATTTAAAATGCCTCTCTGGATTATTTGCGGGGCATAGGAATTCGTTCATTTTTTTCCCTTTTCAAATTACAGTGGTACCTTGGGTTACATACGCTTCAAGTTACATATGCTTCAGGTTACAGACTCTGCTAACCCAGAAATAGTACCTCGGGTTAAGAACTTTGCTTCAGGATGAGAACAGAAATCGCGCAGCAGCAGCGGGAGGCCCCATTAGCTAAAGTGGTGCTTCAGGTTAAGAATAGTTTCAGGTTAAGAATGGACCTCCGGAACGAATTAAGTACGTAACCAGAGGTACCACTGTATAGTTTGGCCCACCACATGGTCTGAGGGACGGTGGACTGGCCCACGGCTGAAAAAGGTTGCTGACCCCTGGTGCAGAAGGACTCCAGTTCTATATCCAATACCTCAAGGATCGCCTCTCCCCATATGAACGCACCTGGACCGCTGGGGTGGGTCTCCACCCCCCACTGCTCCATAACATGGAGGTTCCCCAGCCATAACCGACACTTGTTTATACAGCCATCATTACTCAGGGTTAGAATAATAGAATTATAGAGCTGGAAGGGACCACAACGGTCATCTATTCCAACCCCTGCAATGCGGGAATCTTTTGTCCTACTTGGGGCTAAACCAAAGTTAGTCCTACTCAGAGTAGACTGATTGAAATTCATTGACATGGACTAACTTAGGTTCATTCATTTCTTTTATTATTATTATTATTTTTGGACAAAGTAATCATCATAAATAAATAAGAATAAAAATGTGCACCCCACCACCGGGACCATTCCGTTATAACTATCCAACCTCCCAAAATTTCAATGGTTTGACCCCTTTCCATTTTAACAGTACAAATTCTACAAACACCCTCCCTATCTCCTCAAAATAATTTCTCCTGTATATTCCCCATGTTACCGTAATGGTGCATGTTAATTCATCATTAATAGCTATGTCCTGCACCTCTTTATACCATTCTTCCATTTTATATTCTGCTTGCCCCTTCCACTTCCTAGCTATAATAATTTGTGCAGCTGTCAATAAATTTGTGAGCAAGTCCTTCATAGCCTGTGAACCTCCACCCCATCGTAAATTGATAATAATGCTACCTCTGGACTTTTGGTCAGCTTTAACCCAGTGATTTCTGTTATCTCTTTAAACACCCATTGCCATTTTTTATTTATTTATTTATTACATATTTACACCCCTACTACATGTGAACATAATTCCGTTTCCTGGCACCCCCTCCAACATAACACTGAATATTCCTTGTTAGGTTCATTCATTTCAAAGGGAATACACTACCAAAAAAAATGTAGTTGGATACAACCCTCAGCACTTAAAGTTTGCTATCAATATCAGATGACTTACTGCAGGAATGAGGCAGCTCAGGGGCCAAATGTGGCCCTCCAGGCCTCTCTACCTGGCCCTTGGAACTCTTTATTTATTTATTTATTTATTTATTTATTTATTTATGTATTTATTTATTTATTTATTTATTTATTTATTTATATTAAGCTCATGTACCACCCTTCATCCACAGATCACAGGGAGGCTTATAGTATAAAAACGCAGAATACATAACATAATAACAAAAACAAGCCAATAAAAATAATATTCCCTCAGGGACCACACCTCTCACTCACCACGCTTCACACCTTAAACATTTTTACTGGATTGGAATGAGTCCTTGAACTCTTACAACGCCTTTTTCTTGTCTGGATGGATGTAGAAAGGATTGTAGGTAGGTAGACTATGGTATGAAGGTAAAAACTACAATAATCACTCCACTCACTTTTGCTACTTGCCCTGTCTGTCACTGTGGCCTATGACCCTCAGAAAGTAGCCCACAAGGAAATGCAGCTCTCAGGCTCGGAAAGATTCCTCACGCCCAACATATACAGTGAGGGGGAAAAGTATTTGATCCCCTGCTAAATTTGCCCGTTTGCCCTCTGACGAAGAAATGACCAGTCCATAATTTAAATGGTAGGTTTATCGTAGATGTGAGAGACAGAATAACAACACCTCACATTATATTTCTATGCTATCAGTGTCATCCTCTAGATGTCAGGCTAACCATCTTGCTCACCGAATTTTGTGGGAACGTGGATCTTTCTTGCTGTCACTGCTCATTGCTTTGTTTTAACTGCGGTTTTTTATTGAATCTTGTCCGCTGCTTCATTTTTTATTGTTGCCATTTGTTATCTAAGATTATCCACCTTCGTTTGTAGCAGTTTCCAGAGCAGGTAGGTCTGTTCCATCAGGTGCAGCAGAAGAGCAAAGAGACTTGTGGTACCTTAAAGACTGATACAGTTATTATAAGACTAAAACAGTATACAGTACACTTGTACACTTCTTTGGATGTGGGAAATATTATTCTGAATCACAGAAGTCTCTCTCTCTCTCTCTCTCTCTCTCTCTCTCTCTCTCTCTCTCTCACACACACACACACACACACACACACACACACACACAATCACTTACCAGGGATTATGAACCAGTGAGGTCAGAGAGAAAGGAAATGTTTTCACTCTGACCTCACTGTTTATAATCCCTCTTTCAACAATTTGTGTGTGTGTATACTTACACCCAAGCGCTTGTTATACAAAAATCAACTTATCCAAACACAAGAAATGAGTATCCAAATCTTGATACAGTGGTGCCTCGCGAGACGAAAAGAATCCGTTCTGTGATTCTCTTCGTCTAGCGGTTTTTTCATCTTGCGAAGCAAGCCCATTGAAGGATTAGCGGATTAGCGCTATTAGCGGCTTTTAGCGGCTTATCTGCTGATCGGATCAGCTGATAAGCGGCTTAGCGTCTTAGAAAAGGGGGGGGGAGGGAAAAAAACCAGCAGGAACTCGCAAGACATTGTCGTCTTGCGAAGCAAGCCCATAGGAAATTCGTTTTGCGAAGCACCTCCAAAACTGAAAACTCTTTCGTCTAGCGAGTTTTCCGTCTTGCGAGGCATTCGTCTTGCGGGGCACCACTGTATACACACCACAGATTCAGATATCCAAACAGCTAGACCTGCTTCTAGTACTGTAAGCAAATACGCAGCCTAAAACAAGGCTTACTTTTTTGTGCTTTGCTGGTCTACGTCAGCCATTTTGCCAGAAACCATGGTGGGATGGAGGGGGAAAGAGGGAGAGGTCAGACAAATAACTGATTGCCTTTTGCAAGGTTTCAGAGGTTTCCCCAGATTTTCCCTGTGTTCTTTTGTCATCCTGGGGTCAAAATTCTATGGTCAGGAATGCATTAGAAATTTCTCCATAGGAAAAAAATGGAAATTGCCTCATTGTTATGCAAACGTTGGCCTAAAAAAAGATTTCCTGAAAACACATTGTGTTCATAGAGCAGGACCTGCACTTAATGTAGCTGATGAAGTGGACCATCAACCCCATTCTGAACCATAGTCATTAAGGTGCGATCAGGCTCTTTGTTGTTTCTCCAACAACAGACTAACATGGCTGCCTCTGTGGAAATTTACACAGTTCTGATATTCTGTGAGATTGTGGGTAAAAAAAAAACCCTTGTAGTCCCCTGGGATGGGACCCCTCAATCTTAGAGTCAATCCTGGCTGTGGGAGAGGATGCCTGGGAAATAGAGTGCTTCCACTTGGCAGCTTATTATGGACTTCTTATTTCTTTCCAGGCACAATTCAAGGTGCTCATTTTGCTCTATGGGGGCTGCTTCCACATAACAGCTTATTGTGGACTCCTCGATGCTCATCCACAAGTTTTGCATGACTTCACTCACCCTCATCAAAATACCATACTACATCCCTGCTCCCCTTCTAACTTTAATCCAGATTTACTTTTCTTGTGAGCCTTTCCCCCCCCCCCCATACTGGATTTTCCGCAGAAGTGGTAAAGCTGAATCAAATGGGAACATAATATAGGATGTCATTTTGATGAGGATGTTGTCCTGTGAAATGCTGCACAAAAGATGCATGCATGAGCAGCCCCAAGCCCACTACTGGCTGCCATGCGGAAGCAGCACTCACAGATCCAAAGTAGCCTAGAAGACAATAGGAAGCCCGTGGAGACCCTGGTTAAATGCACTTTCGTTGGACTGCTGCTTCCTTCACCATTCGGAGCTTTTATATCAAGCACGTTACAATAACTACGCCCAATGTTTTGAAGTGTAATCTTGTTGAAATACAATTGTTAGTCTGAATCCTACAACAAAATCACAGCTTTCCCCACAAATGGATTTGAAAAGAGCTTCAAGTTGATAACCAACCACTTCAGATATTGCAGCGAGTGCAAAGACAATAGTGCTTCACACTTCCTCTCTCTGCATTTCTATGCCTCTCATCGAAAGGAAAAAGAAAGGCCCAGTTTCAGAAGAAAATATACACCTCACAGTGGGGAGCAACTATGTAACAACAACAACAACAAACAAACAACAACAATAATAATTTATTTGTACCCCGCACATCTGGCTGGGTTTCCCCAGCCACTCTGGGCAGCTTCCAACAAGGATTCAAAATACATTAAAATGTCACACACTAAAAACTTCCCTGTATCATTCTCCCCCACCACCATTGGACTTCAGGAGATGGGAGAGAAACAATAAACCCACTCTCTTTCTTACGGTTTCTTTAGCACGTTCAAAGATGCTCTGATATATCCTGGAGTCTCAGGTATTATTGCAATGGATCTATTTGTATTTCAAATGTAAGAAGCCAGTACTCTGTCACTAACAGGAGTCACTATTTTTCCCAGTTCAAAAGGGCTTCCTTTATTATTGTCCATATTCAGCATTAACTGGATCATCTGTACCCAGTCATTGGGTAGCTGGGTCCAAGCCTTGTTTTGGATAAAAAGGTATGATGAAGTTTTTAATGCTATCAGAAAACAGTAACACTGGACACACACCCCTTTTTTGAATCGCAAATGACTTGGCTTCCAAACAATTTGGCTCCCGAATGATCGAATCCTGGAAGTGTGTGTTCACGTTTTGGAACAATTTTCAGAAGCCGAATGTCCGGCATGGCTTCCGCGGCTTCCAATTGGCTGCAGGAGCTTCTTCCAGCCAATTGGAAGCTATGCTTTGGTTTCTGAATGTTTTGGAAGTCGAATGGACTTCTGCAACAGATTGTGTTTGACTTCCAAGGTACGACTGTACATTGAATTGTAGGGGGAATAAGATGGGGTCTTGCAGCACTCCACACTGATCCCAATGTAAAGGGAGGCAGGAAGAGAGCAATTGCTTGTTATCATCCTTTCCCTGCCAGGAATGACTGTAATCATTTGAGTGGTCCTGAAAAACACCCTACCAGGCCCTCTTCTCATTGTATACCCCCAGTCCTCATGATAGTATCAAATCATACCCAAAAGATCTACTATTATTGATGACATTCATAAAGCAAAGCAGGGTCTGGTATGGTTTCAAATCGGATGGGAGACCATGTGTTGAGATTCCTGCATTGCAGGGGATTGGACTAGATGCCCCCAGAGTTCACTGCCAACTCTATAATTCTATGAGTCGATGATCCTAAGATTGTCAACCAAAGTGCATGACTCCTCCTCCCCATCCTCCCTTTTAACACAACACATTTGTAATGTGTTCTAGTGTTCCCTGCTTTGGAATGCATCATTTCAGAATGAAATGGGCTATAAGAAGTGAAAGGCTTGTATTTAAATCAACTGAACTTTCTAATTCACAAATGTGAGAAATTAAATGCATATATTTAGCATCACCTGTGAAACTCCCTAGCGTTACAGTGGTACCTCAGGTTAAGTACTTAATTCATTCCGGAGGTCTGTTCTTAACCTGAAACTGTTCTTAACCTGAAGCACCACTTTAGCTAATGGGGCCTCCCGCTGCCACAGAATTTCTGTTCTCATCCTGAAGCAAAGTTCTTAACCCGAGGTACTATTTCTGGGTTAGCGGAGTCTGTAACCTGAAGCGTATGTAACCTGACGCGTATGTAACCCAAGGTACCACTGTATATTTAATTTGAATGCAGGATTAACACATTTGATAGGAGGCTACAGAGTGCTAAAGAAATGTTTATTGAAAATATATACACCACTCTCAGCTCCTTTGCAATGAGGTGACATGAGAATGAGGCAGAAAACTGGGTGCCTCTTTAGCAGAGGAAGAGAACGGTCGAGAAATCAAAGAACAGATTTCAGCACAGCAGTATTCTGAAGCAGCTACTTGCTCTCCTCCACACACATCAGTGTCCAGGTTCTTGATGCTTGGGCCAGTTAACACACATGGGAGGTGGAATGTTGTCACTTTGGACAGCACCCTGAAGTATTAAAAGAGGACGAGAGTGACTTTCTTTCTTTCAGTCTTCTAGGTAATGTCCAGAGTCACTTCCAGACACAGCACTGAGAGTCCCAAGTTCTCATGTCCTTGAGATTCCACAGCAAGCAAGAGATGTGCAACTTTGTCTGCAAAATGGTGGGCAAGCATAGACTTCATCAGGTTGTTCATCATCCCCGGCACCTTGACTGGATGGCTCTTTACAGATTTAAGGGCCACTACAGCTGCCACAAGGGGCACGGGTGGCGCTGTGGGTTTTAACCACAGAGCCTAGAACTTGCCGATCAGAAGGTCCACAGTTCGAATCCCTGTGACAGGGTGAGCTCCCGTTGCTCGGTCCCTTCTTCTACCAACCTAGCAGTTCGAAAGCATGTCAAAGTGCAAGTAGATAAATAGGTACCGCTCTGGCGGGAAGGTAAGCGGCGTTTCCGTGCGCTGCTCTGGTTCGCCAGAAGCAGCTTAGTCATGCTGGCCACATGACCCGGAAGCTGTACACCGACTCCCTTGGCCAATAAAGCGAGATGAGCGCTGCAACCGCAGAGTCGGCCACGACTGGACCTAATGGTCAGGGGTCCCTTTATCTTTTTACAGCTGCCACAGCAGTCTATGTAAAGTTAACTCTGTGGCAAGTGGTTGAGCGCTGTGTGTAGCAGAATACAATGTGTGTTTTAGTAACTTACCCTCCTGGCTCCATCTGTCTGAGAATGTCACTAAGTCAGAAGTACTTGGACTGGGAAGCTGTGGGAGAACATACCTGAGAAAAGCACTGGCCATGGCCAACATATTGTTCCTCAGCTTTTGACATGGCAAGAATTTCAGACGCAAAGGGTGCAGGATGCCATCAATACCAGGGGGTGGGAACTCCTCAGGGAATTCTGGAATCCAATTGACTCAAGGGTCAGACTAAACCAACCAGATACAGTGGTACCTCGGGTTAAGTACTTAATTCATTCCAGAGGTCCATTCTTAACCTGAAATTGTTCTTAACCTGAAGCACCACTTTAGCTAATAGGTCTTCCTGCTGCCGCCGCACCGCCGGAGCATGATTTCTGTTCTCATCCTGAAGCAAAGTTCTTAACCTGAGGTAATATTTCTGGGTTAGCGGAGTCTGTAACCTGAAGTGTATATAACCCGAGGTACCACTGTATAAAATACCGGGATAGCTGGCTCATTGGTTTGATCTTGAAATGCTGTTGTTGCATTATGGAGATGATGATAGCCATACATGATTGGTAAACAAAACTGCATACAATGGAACTCCCATCATCTAAAGTCTAAATATATTGCAGTGCTTTTTGTATTCCGTTCACTGTGTTTCCCTCATGCAGCTTTAGGGCAAAGTGAGCATCCTTCCCATTTATCTAAACCTCACTGGTAAATTACAGCAGATATTGCTGGATATGCATGCAAATAGCTTTAGATACAATAAAACTTAATTATTGCACTGTTGATAAAAACCATTAACATGCTATGTCACTGATAACTAGAGTAATAATGGTTAACATCTCATCTTGTGCCTGCCATGCATTTACTGAAAAGCCAAATATGTGTAACACAGCCACAAAAGGAAAGGGGGCTGAGGGGAAAGATGACCAGAATGCAATCTCTTTGGGACAAAGGAACAGTTTTCAGGTGTCACAGCTCTTTGGAAACACACAGTGTGATCCACAGCGTTATTGGGAGGAAAAAGCTATAATCTATATTTTTACAGGTTGCAGCACAACTGGATATTTATTTAATTAACTTGTATTAAAGAGCACATCAGTTAGGATATCTGTGTGCCAGCCTAGGCTCCTTTAAGAGAGTGAACATAACATTTATTAATAAATAAAATGTGTGTGTGTGTGTGGGGGGGGGTATCCGCGCCTTGCCTAAATCAATTGCCTAAAGCGCAACCACAGAATTAAAACAGCACCAAATGCAGCGCAGGCTGGCCCATTAGGGCAAATGGAGCAAACGGGGAGCTGCCCAACCCTCTGCCAGCGTTATCTGCTTGCCATCTTCCTTACAACTACTCAGGGTTTGGGTGTAACTGCCTATCATTGTGTTGCACAGGGCACTGCTGAAATGTGAGAATCCCAAGGTCTGCCAGTGCTGGTGACACCAACCATAGGATGGAAAGCAACATTGAGCAAGCAAGACTTCCTTCCTTCCTTTTGCAGCTCCTGGCCTGCTGCCCCAATCTTCCAGAGCAGACTTTGGCAGATGTTACGAAGGGCTGCAAGGGGAAGGAGAGGAAGGGGACATTCAGTTGCATGAGCTCATGCACTGAATTCAGTTTGGTCGATGAATCAAAATATTTTAAGATTTGCTGCAGCCGAGGTTCAAATGTCTAAGCTTGGATGAATTCAAGATTGAATTGTTAAAAAACAGCAAGTGTATTCAATTTGCTACCAGGCCAGGTTCAAGGTTCCTGCATGAACATTGTTGCAAAGCACCTTCAGGACCTTCTGTCTTGATCACCCTCTGATGACTTGTGGTTCCTCACACCCCTGAAGGTTCGTTGGCCTATTAGAAACTGATCCCTGTTGCAGGTCCCGTCCTGTGGAACTGCTTGTAGAGATTCCACAGGAACCATTCATGTCTTCTTTTAGACATTTCCTAAAAACTGTGTTACTCAGTTGACGTGCATTTATTCTTTGCAATGCGAATTCATTTTTAACAACCCAAATTTATTGATGTTTTTGTTGCTTTTATTGGAACGTTTATGCTGTGTGCTGCCTTGCTGTGTTTTTATGTGATTGTGGTCTATAGGTTTTTCATAAACTGTAAGAGCATTTTGTGTTGGATTTTGAAGAAAGAGGGGTGTGTGCCTCTTCCTCTTCGCCAGTCTTCAGAAATAGCCATTGCTGCCGCCACCGCATCTCCTGGGACCAGTGTGCCATTGTGTGTCCCTGTGAGTGAAGGAACAGGGAGGGGATGGCAGTCCTACACCAGCCCATTCCCTTCGCCAGCTGCAGCTATCTTGTTAATGCAGCAGTGCCTCATTTACGCTGGCAGTCGCTGACCTCCCACAATCAGGCAGAGCTCACTGCTGCCAGAGGAAAGGAAGGACAGCTGCTTATAAAGATAGCCGGGCGAGTATGGGGGAAGACTGAGTTGGTGTGGTGTGGAAAGCGATGCTGAGAAGCATGGGGCAATGCAATGCAATGCAGCTCTCTCCTCACTCCAGCACTGAGCTTCTTTCACCGCTGGAGAAAGACAGGCTATTCCTTGGTTTTCCAAATAGGCACACAGGACACCAAGCCTCATACTTCCTGGTTAGGACAGTTCGTGGACTGATCCTAAAGTTTACAAAGCCTGAAACAGAATCCCCTCCAATGCACTCTGAAGAGTTTTGAAGAATGCTAATTAAAAAGATTTCTAATTCTAAACCATAGATCCGCTTCTCTCTCAAGAGAGAGTAACACCATGGGTCGTAATGCAGAAATGTTGACTTTCTGCATCAGTCAATTTGTTATTTTAATTCTGAATACCATTTTATTAACTTTACATTGATATAACAATCCAGCCTCAAGGGCGTCCTTATTAAGCGTTCCTGAATTCTGTTCTTAATGGCAAGCCAAATTGCTATGCTTTTATCCTTTCCTCTTTGATTTATAAAGCAAGCAGTAATTACATGTGGTGGATGCGATGCCAGCTCAATCACAACTGTTCTTCAGAGATGTGAAAGCAATGGGGGGGGAGGGGTTTCCAAGTATTAGTCTCCCATTTGTAGAGTGGGACCATTCATGCTGCATGTGGAGATCCTGTGTGCCAGAAGGGGCCAAGGAAGAGGAGAAAAACTGTGAATCCCCATGTTCTGCGGGGAAGTACTGGATTCTGAGAAAGACCCTGAAAACTATCAGAAGTGAGGAATGTATATGCACACAGCCAATGTGATACAGTGATTAAACCTTCTGCAACCTGGTGCCCTCCAAATGTTTCGGACTATAACTTTTCCTTGAGATGAGTTGTCCAAAACATCTGGAAGAAACCAGGACTGGAAAACTGGGTTAGCAGACTATAAGACCAGTAAGATCCAGTTTCCGATCAGCTCTCTTCCAACCGTGAAGCCATTGCGAGGACTGGATGGATGACAATCCTGCCTTTCACCTCACAAGAGGCACTTCCTAGGTCGAACAGCAAAGGCTGCAGCCATCTGCAGAACTAGTTCCAAACTTAGGGAGACCTTCAAACCTGTGAGCTGGGCAATTCTCAGTTCAAAAGATGCTGCAGCAGCTGAACAGCCTTCACCCAAGTAAACAGAACCAATGCAAAGAAGCTGTGTTTGTATCACTCACTTGATGAGAAAATAGAAGCAAATTGATGTACATTGAAATAAGCAGGTTACGGATGGATGCTGTCCACCTGCTTTGCATATTGAATGCTGTACTGAAATCAATGCAGGTCAAATAACCTACCGTACATGTAAACTTTGATGTAGATTTAAATGCAACCCACAGTACTGCCCCATCTTAACTAAGCATTAGCAAGCTTGCCCTCGTCCATTCTAAAACCACCAGCAGCCACCTGACAAGGGTTTCCATGGGACTAGATGGGTAAGAGGTAGAGTTGTGTGTCACTATCATCAAGTTCACACTTTATACCAAGCCTCTAGGACAGTGTTCCCCAACCTTGGGCCTCCAGCTGTTTTTGGACTACAATTCCCATCATCCTTGACCACTGGTCTTGCTAGCGAGGGATGATGGGAGTTGTAGTCCAAAAACAGCTGGAGGCCCAAGGTTGGGGAACACTGCTCTAGGAAACTGGTCTTCAACTTGGAGGACCCAATACCAGGTTAGAGATGGTATTACCATCTAAGATGGGTGGCAACAGCAACAATGCAATTATAGGGTAAAAAAGAAATGGATCCCCAAATGAATGTTTGGCTTAAAGCTGGGCCTCAGGTGGGAAACTATTGAATACTGCTGATTTAGAAAACTTCCCCCAGTAGTTTCTTGTAGATGTTAAAAAGCATGAGGGAGAACATGGAACCATGACTCACTCCAAAGACCAGCAACTATGAGGTGGAACAGAAGACTACTGGAATTGATTATAGCAAGTTATCTGTGGGTTCCACCTTTTTATCTGCTGAGCTCCCATAGAGGCCCTTCACTACTCTAAAGCAATCCATTAGCTCACATTGTACAGGTGCAACATTGACAAAGTAGACAGATAAGGACCTGGTCCTCTGGCTGAGATTACCCACCCATTTAGCACATTGGTCTTCTTTTGTTGGTTTGAACCCAACCAGGTCATGGGACAGCGGAATTAAGAAATGGGTCTCCAAATGCATGTTTGGGTTAAAGGTTGCTCCCAGGTCTTGAAAAAGTTGAAGACTACTGGCAGTGTTTCATGCAAAGCGTGTCCAAAATATGCAGCATTCACAAGAGGTGGTGATTTTTAGACAGTCTGTACAAATTGTATGATCATTAGGCCAATCAATGGCTATTAGCCACAACAGCAAAATTCACCCCCCCCCCCATATTCAGAGGTTTCGTGGTGTGGAGCAATGAGCCTAATCATGTCCTGCTTGTGATCTTCCAAGGTACTGGGAAATTATCTGAGGCAGCATAAGCAGTTTTATTCTGATATATAGTTCTAGTATAGCTCCCATAATACTAGAACCCTGGGCCACCAATAAAGCCAAATGTTAGAAGATTCAATCGAGACAGAAGGCAATCCTTCGCATAACCAACTATGGCATTTGTCCCCCAATTGGTGATGGCCACCTTGCACAGCTTTAAGAGAGGGTTAGACAAATTAACAAATGTGTCAGACTCAAGCCTATCAACAGAACATGGCCTTGCTTCCATTAACACATGCCCAGGCTGCATCAATACTAGACTGATATAATGTGAGCGCTGCTCTGGTTTGCCAGAAGTGGCTAAGTCATGCTAGCCACGACCCGGAAGCTGCACGCCGGCTCCCTCGGCCAATAAAGCGAGATGAGAGCCGCAGCCCCAGAGTCTGCCACGACTGGACCTAATGGTCAGAGGTCCCCTTTACCCTTTTATAATGTGATCAGAATGGGTTTGCCTTTAAATAGTATTTAGAAAGGGAGGGGGTGGAACTAAGTCACCTGTAAGCCATCTTGGTTAATGAGTAGGGAAAAACATTTTAAGTAGGATGTAGTAGTACTGTCATTCACTTTTTCCTAAACAAACAGGAACATGCAATTTGAAATGCTGCATCCACACCCCTACGGACCTGTTGATGCCTTCAGGTTGTTTGGCTTCCAAAGCCTGCCTCAAGATTCATCAGACTAGCAGCCACAAATCACAGGTCCTTCTCAGTAGCAGTCACGTTCTCTGAAACTCTCTTAAAAGGAGCATGCAGGGCTGTTTTTGCTAGTTTTCAAGCAGCCCTTAAAAACTTATTTGCTTAAATCTGGATTGTATTCATAATATTGTAATCTGGATTTTAATCAACTGTGGATTTTTTTTAAAAAAACTGTTTTGTTTGTATTTTAAAATTTGTTTCAATAGTCGGGAGGGCTTATTCCTCAAACATGACCCCTTTAATGCCACCAATTACCTGACAGACTATATGCTGAAAAGTCTGCAATTTCATAAGATTCTCTGTGAGAATGTGAGATAAAAGCTTAATGAAATGGTGAATATTATACGAAATTAGAGTTTTAACTGATATATTCAGATGTTGCCTGATTTGCTTAAAAGTGTATGAAGTCTTTCAGTGACAGCCATGCTTTGCTCCAACCCCAGCAGAGTAAAATTAGGATGAACACAGGTAGCAAGCTGTGGAGAAAAAAATATTTTATATGGCTTTTTTTTGCACTGGAGGTATACAGATGAGAGCTTCGCCAATGCAAGCTTTTATTGCAACTCACATTTTAAGACTTCACAACTATGAATCTATGGCAGTTGTAAAGACATATCTGTAGGTATGATACGGGTTATTTCCTTACAGGTGCTGATCAGAAAGTAATTCCTCCGACTGAAAACATTCAGATGTCCTGGCAAAATATATATACTGCTTGAATCTATTTGCATTTATGTGCCCAGTTTTGCTTTGTTTGTTGTGGGGGAGGAAGGGAAAGGAGAATGTTAGCCGCTTTGAGACTCCTGAAGGGGAGTGAAAGGCGGGATATCAAATCCAAACTCTTCTTCTTCTTCTTCTTTTCAGCAAGTAAGGTTTCCTATGTGACAAACCTAACATAGTTGTTGAACAATGATCCACACAAGTTAAAAGTCTATTTCTTCTGAACAATTTCAGTCATGGTCTGCAATTAGCACCTTAAACTGAACCTATAAAAACTGGCAAGAATAATCTGGAGTCCTAGCCACACACCTACCTCTGTGTGCAGCATTCTAGACAAACTGAATTATCAGGGCTATTAAGACCTTCTTCCACATTAATTCAAGAAAAGGGACAATTAAATTCTAGCTTATGGCCTAATTGGCCCCCTTTTTCCTGCTTGAAGCTTATGCTGAATACTGTATTTCAACAGGTATTTCGTTATGTCATCTAAATGGTATGCTGCAGTGCTTCAGTTTCTAATTTTAGGGCTGCATTTTTGATGTATTGTATTCTTTGGCCATGTACACCACCTCTGAACATGCTTATTCCCTGCAAAATACAAAATAACTTCATAAGCACAAAGAAAAACAACCTTATGGAGCTCTCATGGTGCTCTCATTATAGGTCAGAAAAATACAAATGATTCTAGAGAATAAGGTCCCTGAAAATGTATCAGCTTATCACTAGAGCTGAAGTAAAGAGGAGGGGCTGACCAGATTCTTGCATGATTGCTAAGCATCATCGGGGGAGCTGTGGGGCTAGTGAAACTTGTACTAACCTGAATTATTTCAGTTTTCAGGGCTTGGATTGCTGCTAAATGGCAGCTAAAGAGTAGACATTGTTATGAGTTTACCAAAAAAAGCATAAAGTTTGATAAACAATCTAAGTAAAAAGAGGAATCTGTTTCCCATTTCAAATAGTATTAAATCATTTGTGATAACATTTGTAATAGACCAACATCACAGGCCATTTCCAATTTCCTTTACTCGCATACCAAAGCTAAGGTTAGACTACTCTATAACACCATCTAGCAAATAAAGCTATGCTACAAACACTGGAGTCAATGATTTAATTTTTATACAAGTCAAACTACACATTGTATAAAGGTTACACGGCTGTGCTAATATTCTGTTATTGTTGCTAACTGGTTTGCTACAAACATTAGGGGAACTGATTTTATTTCTCATCCAGCTGCACAAATCATAATGGGAAATCTAGTTCTTGAATACCCATTAACACTAGAACTTAAGTTCAGTACAAGAAGTTTCATCAAGTGCCATCAATTTCATGGGAAGTCAGCAACCTCTTATAACTGAGATGCAGAATGTGGCAGCAGTTAAGACAACAACAAAACAACCAACCAAAGAACTTGGCAACTAAAAAGTAATGTGGTACCTTGAATTTCACTTGGTGTTAGCTTTATTTTGTTAGGCAAAACTGCAGCATGCAAAGTTAGAGAGGATCATTTTTATTAGGTTGTCAATACTGCCTCAAGATGGTGACAAAGGAGCAAAGAAGTAACTTCTGGCAAGTTTGGGTACAACACAGAAGAAGTGTTCCAATTCAAACTCATAGTTGGCTTATCAGCTTTATAAGCATCTCTGACCTGTTCACTAAGGCTCTCATGCACTTTTAGAAGCAAGCCATAGCCTATTAATTCCAGTAATTTTAAATAACGGAAACATTTATGAATAGTTACCTTTCCAAAAACCTTCTGCACTCAAAAGATTTTATATAAAACTCATTTTCCACTCCCCAGATTTCTGATGGGGCACTATTAAAAAATAATAATCAAGGATTTGCCCTAATTTCTACAAAAAGATAATCTTTTCCTGCTCTTTGCCACTTTCATAAAAAGTTTTAGATATTTCAAACTTTAGCGCCTCGTTTATGTGGTTTTCAGACTGCTTCTTTCTGCAACTAAGCAGGCCAACTTCGCCAATACTAACATAAAAAAGACCCCTGGCCTGGAATACAAATGTTCCATAATCATGTGAAAAGGGAAATGAGTTCCAGTATTAATCTTGTGAACTGGATCGTGAACGTGAGCGGGATTTTGAATGTGATCGTGACCGGGATCGCGATTCATTCCTCTTGGGTGGGGATTCTGACCGTGCCTTTGCTGGTTCATCCTGCACTGGCGAATTGGAACGAGATCTGCTCCTTGACCTTGATTTAGACTTTGCTTCTCCTTTACCATTTTCTTTTGGCGATCGAGACACAGACCTGGATCTGCTGCGAGACTTCTCAGACTTCTCTTTGGATCTGCTGCGGGATTGTGAACCCCTGTCAGATTTCATCTTAGACTTGCTCTTTGATCTCGACTTTCTACTTTTAGATCTGGACCGTGAACGATCTTTGCTTCGAGACCTAGATTTAGAGCTTTTCAAAAGAACAAAAGTTATTTACTTATTGCAAGTCTACACACAGAAGCCCATTTGTTTGGACGCGTAGTAATTTAAATACCAATGTACAGTGTGAGCACTTAAGCTAGGAGAATATTTCTATCGGACACACCTCCTAATGCATTGTTGGCAAGACAGACAGATAAATTCAAATTCTCACCGAGACCGGCTTTTTGAGGCACTACGGGATCTACTGCGGCTGCTCCTACGACTTCTACTACGTGATCTCCTTCTGGAACGGGACCTAAAAAAGAAACACAGCAGCTATTTGGGCACCATGCACCACTGGCACAACAGGACTTCTTTTTCTTCTCTCTCTCTCTCTCCCCCCCAATCTGCTGAGAAGGATGTGCTGGGGACAAAAGCGGAATTTAATTGCACATACAGAAGTCCCAATCCAGAGTTCAATATGTCCTGAAGTTCCCACAAATTTATATTCTTGTGCACATATTAGTACAGCCAGCTAACTTGAGTAGTATAACATCTGAAGTGGGGACCCCTGTTACCCAGCACTGCAAGGTGTATTCTTCTCTATTCAGGGAAATAACTGCTGCTTATCCCCATTTCCGGATTTAAGTCATACGCAGAAAATCTTACAAACCACATCGGCACCAAAGATACCTTGATCTACTGCCAGAATAAGATCTTCTATGGCTTGACCGTGGCTTGTCTTCAACCAGCCTGATCTTTCGTCCATTTATCTCTGTACCATCCAATTTGTCCAGAGCACGCTTCATGTCAGAGTAAGAACGGAATTCAATTACTCCTTCATTTGTGCGTTCTTTGTGAGCATCCGCATAGGTTACCTCACCAGCTTGCCTCATAAAATCCTGAAAGAGAAAACTGAATTATTAAGTCTCTCCACAAACGTAGGAAGGGCACTACACTAGCTTCAGAAAAAAATCTCAGCAAGTTCAGCAAACTCAATACACATACTTTTCAAAGTTAACTGGCATTCTTTAAAGTTTATGAGATTCAAAGAGCTATCTGATAACTTGCTTTAAAAAGAAAAGATTATTGTGTCAACGTACTTTCAAATCCTGCCAACTACAGCGACTGGAAAGGTTTTCAACAATTAATCTGTATTCTGTGCGAACAGGTGGTCCATATTTATCTCTTCCTGATGCTCTTCGACTGCTATATCCTCCTCCACCTTTATTATACAAAGATACAAAGTTAGCAACCTTGTATAAAAGCAATGAAAAGTTAGTTTACTTTAGTTCACAAATTGCATTTACAGGAGTAGGACTTTATCTTTCTAATCCTGCAACAAAATTTTTAATTCGCCACATTTTATATATTAAGGGCAAATCAAAGACTAAAATCCTACAAGACTGTGCTCCTAAACTCTGTTAGAGAGTGACTGCTCCTTATTAGATTTACCTTGCTAAGTTTTATTTTACAGAACATTGTAAAATATAAAACTTAACTGATTACATGCATTTCTACATTTTACAAAAACGATTACTAGATTACACTAAGTACTTACATCACAGTATGAGGTATTTGGTGGTGGTTTGGCCACAACACACGCAAGGTAACAGTCACCTAGTTCAGTTTAACCAGTTTTGTCTAACCCTTGGAATCCTCACCATCACCCTGCGTCTAATGGCAAAAGGCTGCTGTCGTCATGGCTTCCGGTAAGGTCAGCCAAAGGGTCATAGGGCAAGGGTCACACAATGTATGGAAAAGCCATGGCCAATCAGGAAAGGCAGTCATCTTAGCCTCAGTGGACACAGCCTCAGCCCCACTGGTCACTTTTAAATTGAAACATCAAGGACTTGTTAAAAAGTTTGAATTGAACATGCAACAACTTTAAAAACAAACATACACATTTGCAAGAAATCCCACCCCCACCAGCAACAACCCATTAGAAAAGATATTTGACTGCCTTACTGCTCTTAACCATTATATAAAGAAGTCTGACGCATCCCAGATCCTTTCCAGGAAATGCTAAACAAAATGGGCTTTGCATCAGCATGTAGTCATTTTATTTCCAATTCAAAATAATCGGTTTCTGTGAAAGTCAGCTATTGCCACCCTCAAAAGTCCCAACAGTTACTTATGCTTCGGAACATGAAGCAAAGTGCTTCTGAAGACAATACTTCTTAAAGACGGCTGTGCCTGCTTTAGGTTAGCTCCTCCACAGCACAAACTTTCTCCGAATTGCAGTATTTGCTATGCAATATCTGCACGGAATGCATTCTGATTAAGAGCAGTGAGTTCTTAATACAACCCACCCCCCACAAACGCCCCCCTCCTCTGCTCTGAGAAACCCCAGCCTAATAAATAAGGACCCTAAACTTTTTGAGTGCAGCTTGGCACTGCGGGTGCCTAACCCCTACCAGAAAACTCCCTGGGCTATGCACCCAAAGGGGAAGAAGTGAAGTAAAGCCCCTCCTAATAACCCTGCCCAATCCACCCACCCCCAACAAGGGGCCTACGATCCCTCCTCCCCAAGCCCCGCCGTGTCCCCTCCCCTCCGCTTTCCCCACATCCCGAGGGGCCAGTCCGACCAAACCCATCCCCCCTTCTCTCCCTGCCTAACCTCCCTCCCGCCTGATCCCTCCCCCGCGCCCTCCCTTCCCGCCTCCGCGCGCCTGCCCGAAGTAGGCCGCGGCGGAGCAACACTCACTGCGGCTGCTGTAGCTGTAGCCGTCCCTGTCCCGGCGGGGGCCGCGGGCGTGCTCCACGACCACCCGCTCCCCGCACAGGTCCTTGCCGTTCAGCTCGTAAACGGCGTCCTCCGCGTCCCGGGAATCCTCGAATTCCACAAAACCATACCTGGGGGGGGGGGGGGGAGACGGGAAAGTTACCCTATAGGCGCGTCCCCGTGTCTATTCACAGGCGTTCTTATAGACATAATAAACACGAGCACGTCGGCGTCAGGCACGCGCGAACAACAACGGGCCCGGCCTGGTCGTGAGTCCCTGAGGCGCCGCTGTCAAAGGAGGGCCATTCCGTTCTCCCTCTCCGCTTCACTCGTTTCCTCCGCTGACGGGACAATGGGGGCTGCCGCCATTTTGAACGCGACGCCACGCGGCATGAGGGGAGGGGGAAGAAGCGGCGCCCCGAGCCCCCCACCACCCTCCGTGCCTCGCTCCCTCCCTTCCCGCCTTACTCGAGGAAGAAACCTTCCCCGCCCGCCGCCTCACCCGTTTTTCAAGTCGACCTCGAGCAAGCGGCCGTAGCCGCTGAAGAAGCGCTGCAGGTCCTTTTCCCGCACATGGTAGCTCAGGCGGCCGATATAGACGCGCGGCATCTCCCGCGACCTAGAAAGGGAGAAAGAAAAGGGGGAAAGAGAGGGAAGAAGGCGTGAGAGCCGAAAAGCAAGATCGGGCGCCGGCGGGACAAAAAGGCCTCGGGACACTCGCGGCTGCGGCCTGCTCCGCAGCACAATGGCGCCCCACCCCCGCGCGGGCTTTTATAGAGGTGGGCGGGGCATGGGCTGGGTCAATGGCGTGCGAAAGCGTCACAAAAGGGAGCCGGTGGAACGAGGGCGAGAGAAGAACAAGAGGCGCTGGGGAGTGCGCGTGCGCGAAGCTCTCCGGACGCTTCCGTCGTGCTGTATCTTAAGTTTGCGCTCCACCGGGCGCGGGGGGGGGGGGCGGCAGTTGAAGATCATGTGAAGTAGCAGTAGAATCGCTAGTTTGCGCATGCGCGTTGGCCCACGAGCCTAGAGCCGTTCGATTTGTACTACGTGCAGGCTTTGCTTTTAGAAAGCCATGGACGGGAAAGGGCGAAAACGCAGAGTGACGCCTAACTCCATTGACCCCGGAGTACGCCAACTGAATTGGACTTTTAGTATGTTGTCTTTTCCGTGCCCGCTGAAGTCCTTCATTTTATTATTTTTAAATAAATTTACTTTTAAGAATATTAGCTAGGTGCAGAATCGAAGAAATGGTACAAGGCATTTGCCATTTTTGGGCTAGTAACAGTTATTGCAAAGCAAGGTTGGTGAATGCAAGACACCAAGTAACAATGGATCCAATAACTGCTCCCCCGCAAGATCCCGCTCCTCATAAAAGCCTAATTTCGTAGCAGTTCGCACGCAGCGCATCTTCCACAATAACGCTTCAGCAAAACCGAATTACAAGTAGCAGACAAAGATGATGAGGCCATGAAAACTATTCTACATGGCAATATATAAAATGATAATCTGTAAGAACAATGGACAAGACAGAAAAACATAAATGCAGATGTTAAGCGGTCCATTTTTTTATTTCTTGCTTATTGACATAACTGATAAAAGCCTTTTAAGTTGAGATCTTTCCCAGTCTGCACCTCTACTGGAATAATTATTATTATTATTATTATTATTATTATTATTATTATATCACTTACTTCTTGTTGGTTTCCCTGGGCTCCATTGGTAGGATATAAATTTAATAAATAGCAAATGTGCATACCTTTGTTTTGTTAGAACACCATCTAATGTGGCTATCCAGGAAACCTAGCCCCATCATCTGCTGTCTTGTGGTCCTCAGCATCATTATTCTGAGGAAATGTGGCCCCCAACAGAAGAATGGCTCCCCACCCTGTTCTAGAACATGGTTTGTGTAGCTTGTTGAAGGTCCAGAGCACTGGTAGTGCTGAAGGGCCTAGTGTGAGACATAGCATACAAAAGGGCAGTGATGGTTGAGAGTTTGGGGGCAGCAGAATGTGGAAGAGCCCTAACTTAAAAAATAATAATTCCAAAATCAAAACTAGTGATTTTGTAGTGAGGGCAGAAGCAACTCACTGAGTTAGGGGGGTAGAGGGGGAAGGAATGAAGTTGGTGGAGAAGTTGGTGTGGGGCAAATACAATGGTGTAGCTAAACTGGTGTTCCTGCTTGTGTGTTTGCACTGCACCAACTTCCATGCCGCCTCTGCTAAGGAAAAGTGACCCACCCACCTTCCAGGAAGCTTGCATCTCAGCTCCATCCCACCTTGCTTCTGGGGGAGGGGATGAAAAAATTGTGGGTGTAGCCCCCTGGTGATTACTGGGTGGAGTGTTTGGCGCTACATAATTTTTGATTTTGATGCCCCTGTGCTAGATAGAGCTTAAAGCTTTTGGCAGATCTCTCAAAGCCCCCCCTTTAAATATTTAAACTTCTCTAATATTCATTACCTCCTTAGTATTAAAATGCACTTGTCATTGCTGCTCTCAGACACGCTGCTTCATTTTGAAAATATACAGTTCCCTTGGGTTTCTCTGTTTGTGTTTGTGACATTCAACTCTTAAGGCCTTTTCCAGAAAACATTAAAAGATCCTACTTTTTAATGCTCTTCAATTTGCAGGTTTCATCCTCATGTTTCATGGGCAAATCACCTATGTCTATTAACTTCACTAAGAAAACCCACCAGAGACTCCTACCTAAATCTCATAATGTGACTCCTGTCTCCTGGTTAATCACTAAGAGTCTAATTGCTGAGCTTCCTTGGAGGACGGAAAAAACGTGATTGGTTTCTGTGATGAAAAATATGCTCATTTTCTGCCACACATTGTAGGAAATGAGCAATTTACTAGCCTCAAGAGGTTTTACCAATAATCTAGATTGGCTCTGTGTTGTGAATAAGCAACATTTTCATTTAAGAATTTGTATGTTTGATGTTTTACTGCTTTTACTCACCTTTCTTTTTTTAATATACATTTTTATTAGTTTTTACATATATTTTCCAAACAGAACATATCATCTCATCTCATCTTATACAACATTTTGGCTATTTTAGCCTGAGACTTCCATCAACCACGTCTAATGATTTTCAAACCTCATCTTTTAATCTTAAATTTGTTATCCTAACTATTACTTTTAATGATCCATAACTTAAAATCCATTCTCATAAATCTTTTCTGCAATATTTCATACAGATCTCCTTATAAAACTTCTTGTAGTCCTACAAGCATAGTGAGTTGGTTACAATTGTCTTTCAGATATATATGTATATTTACTCCAATCTTTCAAGAATTTCTGGTCCTGCTGGTTTTGAATTCTCCCTGTCATCTTATCCAATTCTGCGTAGGCTGTCAATTTCATCTGCTATTCCTCTTTTGTTGGTAGTTTTTCCTGCCTCCATTTCTGTGCCAATAATACTCTTGCTGCAGTTGTCACATATAAAAACAGTTTTTTATCTTGTCTTTTAATGTCAGTGCCTACAATACCAAGTAAAAATGTTTCTGGGTTTTTTTTTTATAAATGTATCATCTCATTATAAATCATTTCCCAGAAGCCTTTCACTTTCTTACATTCCCACCACAGATGATAAAAAGTGCCTTCCTTTTCCTTACATTTCCAACATTTATTACTTATTTTATACATTTAAGCTAATTTCACTGGTGTAATATACCATCTATACATACTATTTTATTTTTTTATACATAGCAGTTATCAGTGGCCATATAGAAATCATAAACACGGAGGCCTAGGCAGCGCACTCTGAGGAAGCTTTACAGGGGTTCATCAACGATTTCCCCCAAGTTCTGCCTTACTATCAGCTTGATGAAGATCAGCTTCCTGGGTCAAGATGTCGCCAGCAAGACGTCAGCATTGGTGACCACATGCTTGAGGTGGTAGCGTGTGATATTTTATTGTATTTTTGGTTTTTATGGAAGCCGCCCAGAGTGGCTGGGGAGGCCCAGCCAGATGGGCGGGGTATAAATAATAAATAATAATAATAATAATAATTATTATTATTATTATTATTATTATTATTATTATTATTATTATTATTATTATTATTATTATTTGTATACCTGGACTCCGCCATAGCCAGCAATCTTTCCATCGATATTGAGCTGGTCAAGGCAGCTACAGCAATGGCTTATCTCTCCAAAAGGGGATGGGAGAATGTGATGCGAACAACCAATACCAAGATGAAGGTTTCCTAGGCTTGCATGTGGCGCACACTGTTTTTATGGTAGTGAATCATAGGTAACTTATATTCGCCAGGAGCATTGCCTCAACACCTTCCACATGCACTGCATCAGGAAGATTTTGGGATATCACATGGCAGCACAGAATCTCAAACCAGTATGTGCTCTGCCCAGCCCATGTTTCCAGCATGTTCGCACTTCTGTCTCATGCTGCCTTGGTCATGTCTATGCTGCCTTGGTCATGTCCACAGAATGGGAGATGGTAGGATCCCCAAGGGAGCTGGCTTCAGTCACCAGGCCCATTGGCAGACCAACTCCACGTTACAAAGATGTCTGCAAACATGACATGAAGGATGGCAATATTAACCCCACTGTGTGGGAATCCTTTGTGGGTGACCACAGCACCTAGAGATAGTTCATATATCTTCAGGAGTGACCAGAGGAAGAATAACTGCTGGGAGGAGCACCGAAAAAAGATATACTTACTCTTTTTTATAAAAAATTAATTTTTATTAACTGGCCAATCACATCAAATTAAATCACATCATATAAATTCCAAATTACAAAGCCAAATTTTTAAATTTTGTTGGGGGAACCCATACTTCAAGATCCAAAGGGGGATTCAGATCATCTTCTTATTACTGCGTTAATGTCCAAATCAGTCCCAATCAGTCCAAACAAAGTTCATAATTCTATCCAGTCTTATCTTGGTGTTTCCACATCATATCTTATTCATATAATTTCTCTTTTTCCTTTACGATCTCTTCTGTTGGTCTCCTTAAGCCGATAGCAAGTATAATAATCCTGTGTGGATTTCCCGTTCCTCCACTAAGTCCAGATGGTTTCCATATATCTCCTTCGTAGATAACCTCGCTCTTTCCATCGTAAATTTTGGCATTTGTCGCTCTTAAGTCCCACCGAGGAGTTGATCCACGATATGTAAACAACTCTATTTCTCTCTTTCTCCTCCCAGACCCAAGAGCTCCAACAATGCCTCCCAAAATGGCGACGGCATTTTTAACTGCGTCATTCCAAAACTCTTAGCTTTCCAGCTTCATCTTGAAACATTGCTTTGGATCGAAAGTTTATCTCCACACAGCTTTAAATCCACAGCTTAAGATATACTTACATCAGTACAACAGGATGCCTTCATCTGCCCCAGCTGCAATAAAACTTGTCTCTCCTGTATTGGTGTCCATAGCAGTCACTGTAACTCTCAGTCTGACTTTACCCCACAAGGTGACCTGTTCCATTGTTCCATTTTGTAGCTGTTGGGATTTAAAATAAGAGATTTAAATAAGTATCTTTTGCATATTGGAGACAACAGGAGTTTGATTAACTATATCTAACTGTTTAAGAGTGTACTTCTGTACTTCAGTGACACTGGCATAAGTTTTTGTGGAAACCCTACTGTTATGTACTAAGCTTGGATCCTAGATCAATAGGCAAGTAGGATCCTAGAATGCAACAACTGATTGGCTTGCAGGAAAAGACCAATCAGGCTCCAGGAAGGAAGCAGAATCAGCCAATCAGATGGGACTCATTGTATAAATAATGTATATAAAAGCCTGAGGTTTGGGGGGGGGGCAATTCAATCACTGTTCTACAAGCTGCAATAAAGAGCATGAAATCACTACAGGACTCCAAGTATATTTCACCTACCATGCTGGCAGAACATGAGATTAGCAGCTGGCATGAAAGAGACTCTAGGGTGGGATTTGCTGTGCCTACACAACTGTGCTAGTTGTGTAGCAGCCAAAGTGAGGTCGGACAGGGCAGAAGGCGATTTTGCCCAAAATCCTCTACCCAGGGATGAGGACCCTCTGGTTCACAGACCAATCTTTGCCGCCAGAGTGGTCCAATTTGGCCACTGGGGCTGACTGTTTTTAGGAGACTCCTATTCCCCTCCTAGGGCTATCATTTCCAAAGTAGATTAACAACCAATCCCTCTTTCCAGGGAGCTCTGGCAATTGTAGCTCTGTGAGAGGAATAGTGATCTCCTAACAACTCTGGGCACCCGTAACAAACTACAGCTCCTTTTGAGGGAAGCCATGACTACTTGAAGTGACTTGGCCCTGCGTTAAATGTACAGTTGCAGATGGGGTCTGATTTCTAGAGATCTGTCAGCCACTCACTAAATAACAACTTCTCATCTGCAGAATTATGAATTGCAGATCTGCAGTACTGTGTGTCACACTACCGCGAGAGAGGAACTGAAAGCAGCAAGAATCTCACAGAATGGAAGCCTGTGGCGGGAGGGAGGGGGGTGGCAGTGCAAGTGCCGTAAAAAGAAAATCCAATCATTCTCTCCTTTCCTCCTGAAGGTAGAAGCAAAGCTCTGTCTGATACTCAGATACAAGGCTGTGGAAGTCAGCGATAAATCATAATCTGCTAGGCAGAAATCAGTGGTCTGGTAACCTTTATTGGACTCTTTATTGTCAAACCAATAAAAGATATCTCTTCCCCTAATTTGTCTGTTCTGCCAAGAGCTAATATTTGGCTATAGCTTATTGCTTATAATCTGTTGTCAAAGAAGGCTTCCTTGTAAAATTGATGGGATTTTCCCCCAGAACTGGCCAGCCGGGAAAATACCCATTCATATTAAGGAGATAGCATAAAATAACCGAATAGCCTTTATCTTCTAAACATCAGCTATTCAGCAACAGATTGCTTTGTCAAAGTATAGATTTTGAAATTCTTTCCACTTTGCGGTTAGAATCGTGAAATGGTATAAAATGTGGTGGCTAGATTTTTGACTGAAATGAGCCCCATGGAATAGCTTCATACTAATTTATTTTAAAAATGTTCTGTCCTGTTTGCCATTGTGAAACGATATCTGGGCAGACAGCAACACAGAGAAAATGAACAGAAAATGAAATATAAAATTGCACAGCAAATGAATCACTAAATGAAATTCAGTTTGTACCACCCTCTCACTCTGAGCTCTTTACGCAAAGGCTTGATGGAAAAGTATTGTTTTCCCCTGGTGATGGTAGCTAGTTAATTCTGGCACTAGTCTAACCTGCAAGGGGAGGGTATTCCACAACTCAGGAATATTCCAAAACTTTTTTTGACATGCTGTTTTCCAAGCATGGTAGATGTACTCATTTATGACAGAAGTGAACCAACTGACTATTTAAATATAGTCCTGCAGATGCATTAATTTGGCAGGTGGAAGAGGAAGAGATCTTCCTAGAAGGAAAGAATATCCAGGATCTAGGTGCTCAATGCTAAGAAAACTTGATGTTCTTCAAAGCATCTCAGCCTGGAATTGCACACGTGAAACAATAATCTGACCGATGGGTAAAATATTACGTATTTCTATTAATGATTTGGGGAGTAATTGAATTTTTAAGGTAAAATGTTAATAGCAAAGAAAATATAAAAGCAACCTCTTCTTCCAGCTATACAGTAGATTTAACCTTAAAAAATGATAAGGGTTGTCTCTGTACAAATTCTGAGTTATGGCACAAGCATTTGTAACTTTTACACAAATTATCAATCACCTTTCCTTTGATCCCAGTAATTTCATACACATTTTGGATTTATTGGTAGATTAGGAGCTCACATTATTCTGCTGATTGACAAATTGCCAGCAGAGAGCGCTGCAGACAATACATTAAATCCCAAACACTGCTTTTGGTTTTGTATTAGACCAATGCTTAATTTGTTAGTAGGTCATTGATAATTTTCAGTTATGATACTATGTGTGTTTTGGAGACATGGTAGATGTTGCTAAAACACCTCAGGCGTCATTCAGAATACCAACATTTGCACAGAAACATTCAGGCTTAAATGTGAAGTAGGGGCGTTTATACATGTATGCATGTATTTATTTATTTGCTATCCCACATTTCATCCAAGGAGTTCAACGTGACGTGCATGGTTTTCCCTCTCTCCATGTCATCATCACAACTCTTGGCTCAAGGCCACCCAGTGAGCTTCATGGCCAAGTGGGGATTTGAACCCTTGTCTCACAGGTCCTAGTCCAACACTCTAACCAATACAGCATACCGTATGAGTAGGCAAACTAAAGCCCGGGGGCCGGATCTGGCCCAATTGCCTTCTCAATCTGGCCCGTGGATGGTCCAGGAATCAGTGTGTTTTTACATGAGTAGAATGTGTCTTTTTATTTAAAATGCATCTCTGGGTTATTTGTGGGGCATAGGAATTCGTTCTTTTTTTCCCTCCCCACAAGGTCTGAGGGACAGTCCCCTGCTGAAAAAGTTTGCTGACCCCTTGCATACTGTCTCCCTTGTATAGCTTTATCAAACCATTTCTTTAGCAGCTGTGCAGTCCTGACTCCCAGGGAGGCTTACATATTTAAAAACTTATATATAGTGAACTCTAAGAAAGATGAGTTTGGCAGGCAGTTAAATGCCCTTAAAAATGTTTTTACTGGGAGCTGAAAACAGACCAGAGGCAGCACCAGACACGAATGGCTTCCTGGGCTAAATTGGGAGGTCAGGAAACTAGATAGTCTGGTACTGACGCAATTTCAGGCTTTTGCCATCAGATGTCAGTATACTGAAATAAAAGTAGAATAAAATAAAAGCTCCTCTGCTCTTCAGATTTATTAAGGCAATCGTCTTTTTCTAAGCAAAATTGCTTCCTAAACATTTTGTTTAGCAGCAATCAGTGAGAACACTCTGTCTCCCTTTCACTCTCTTTTCTCTTTTGTGCTGCCTTCACTGTTTTCTCCCTTTTGCAGCATTCGTTCCCTTGATTCTTCTCGTCTGTTTCCCATCCACTGCTGCCCTCGCTTAGCAAAGCCAGATCTCTGTTGCCTGTAGATGCCCCTGACAGTCACACATCCACATTCCACATTCCACTGACTGTGTTCACAATGGTCAAGGTGGGCGACACACTTCCGTTGGCAACTAGTTTCTGCAGTTGGGGGTGTGTGTAAAAAAGACATTATCCTCACAATACAAAAGGTCAATTTTGAAGAAGGATCCCTGAATTATCTACAACCCAAGTTACTATTGAGCTGCACCCAGGTCCAGTAAACCCTGTCGAGATAAACCTGATAAAGTAGCCAACCAATTAGGGGTGAAGAATAAGGCTAAGCCTGTCTAATTTCCACTTTCTCAAACAATATGTGATCCAAAAAGACAGCTATCCTTTGAAATTTGCACTTATCCAAATATTGTGGTGGAGTTCTCCAACCTCAAAATGGGAATAAAAATGTGTACAACTCAGGGAAAGGGGCCATAATAATCCCACCTGCTGGCTGCTGGGGAAAGGCTTCACAACAGATGCTGACAGGTGGGCAGGACAACCCAGCTGTCAATCACCTGATGTCAAAGTTGCGCTGAGAAAACCCTCCATGCATACATGTACACCAAGGGGTTCTTTCAGACTTTGTAATGACCCAAAGCTTAGTTTGGAGTGGACAATCTCAGCTGCTTATTCATTTACAGCTTTTTTGCTGTTTAATACTGAATATATCTAAGACTCCAAGATATAATAATAATAATTTATTTATTTATACCCTGCCCATCTAGCAGGGTTTGCCCAGCCACTCTGGGCGACTCCCCCAAAAATATTAAAAACACTATAGAACATCAAGCATTATGCCGTGACTCTTGTTCCACACCAGGCATAGGCAAACTTGGCCCTCCAGATGTTTTGGGACTACAATTCCCATCATCCCTGACCACCGGTCCTGTTAGCTAGGGATGGTGGGAGTTGTAGTCCCAAAACATCTGGCAGGCTGAGGTTGCCTATGCCTGTTACACACACACACGTGGAGCTTGTAAGATCAATTCTGTCCACCTATTCCCAGAAGCTTGTTTTTTCCTTCCCAACCAGGAAACCAAAATACCTACCTTTGATCCAACGGATGGTTAGGCCATGGCAGCTGCCCAATCGCAACATTTTGATTGTGGAGCAAAAATTTCTTTCCCCCCAATATCTCAAAATCAGCCCATAGCAAGCCTGACTTTTATGAGGGAGTAAATAAGGCACAGGCCAATTTTGTGGCATCTGAAAGTATCATTAAGGACCAGGCAAACTTGCTGTGGCATGTAATAACTTGCTGTCTCAAAGCCAACCTCAAGATAAGATGACACCTGATACAGGCCTGGATCAGCAAAAGAGAAAAAGAAAAAAAGAGCAAATGTAATATCAGCCAGCAAAATATTAGCCTCGGTGAGATGAAAATGTAAATGTTTCTCCTCCTGCGTCGCTGGTGAGGCTGCAGAGTAACCTTTTTCAAGGCTGCGCTGTCGCTATCATTTATCATGGACCAAGTGTTAACAGCACCTTTCCCCCCTTCTCCTTTTAATAATGCTGGTGTCATCGGAGGAAGCAAATGGAAACCAGATAGTTCGAGACGATAAGGCGTCGTTTGTAAACAAGAAGCGTGCTCCCTGCTGAATTTTCCCGCGGGCATAGAAATGAAATTAGCCTGTCATGATTAAGATCTTTGTCGTCCCCTGTTGGAAGCAGAGTCGCTGTTGCCATTGCTGCCTATTGCACACTTTACAGTGTGAAACAGGGACATTACCAATATGGTGCTTGGAAAAGAGAGCTGCAGCCCTTTATATTCATGTATACTTAGAAGTACTGTAAAGCCTGCTATGTTTAATTAGATTTACTTGTGGCATAAATGTTGCAAGGGACTGCAGTCTTAGGCAGCATATATTTAATTGGGATGTGGGTGGTGCTGTGGTCTAAACCACCAAGCTTCTTGGGCTTTGCTGATCAGAAGGTTGGCGGTTCGAATCCCCACAATGGAGTGAGCTCCCGTTGCTTTGTCCCAGCTCCTGCCAACTTAGCAGTTCAAAAGCACACCAGTGCAAGTAGATAAATAGATACCACTGCAGCGGGTGCTGTGGTTTCCATCACGGTGTCCCATTGCTCCAGAAGTGGTTTAGTCATGTTGGCCACATGACCCAGAAAGCTGTCTGTGGACAAACGCCGGCTCCCTTGGCATGAAAGTGAGATGAGCACCACAAGCTCATAGTCACCTTTGACTGGACTTAACCGTCCAGGCGTCCTTTACCTTTACCTTATATTTAACTGGGAAGAAGCATCCCTTACTTTTTAACTTTTTTTGTGGCATGATAGACATAGGTTCAAATTGTTGGGCACAATCCATTGGGTCTGTCCTCTACTGCAAGCCCCATTGAAATGAATGGCACTAGGACAAGAGTGGCTTGGGAAGTGGCCCCTTCCATTCCAGCAGTGTTTGCTCAGGAGATATTTCTGTTGGCCTGTGATAGCCACAATGGTGTCCTTCAAATGTTGTTGGATAATAGCTGCCATGATTGGAGGTTACTACAATGGCTTCTTTTGTCTGTTCTTCTGGTATCGTGCAATAGTATTGTGGGATTTGATGCATTACATCTGTTCATTTCATACTTTGTGATTCTGTGCACTTTCAAAAGTATGTAGGCTCAGTGACTGGAGGAGGGAAAAGAACCATGCCTGCTGTCCCTGGTGTCTGTGGGCTCAGAAGGAGACATGAGTAGTGTCCATCTCAACTACAGTTGTACCCAAGGCCAATCTTCTTGGTGACCAGGAAGCTTAATGGAAGATATGAATAGAACCCTCTGTGGATATATGACCATAAATTCTTCTACATGATCAGAAATCCTGTTAAAGCCCAAGCAGACTAGCGCTTGCATTAGTACGGTTCTATGCAGGGCTCTGTTCGCACCTTCAGCTGAATGCATGGAACAACAGTGTGGGATCTTTTTCAACCTAAGGGTTACATGCCTTCATGGGGAACCTTCTGGGATTCTGGGGTTGGTGGACCAGAGACAGAAGCAGGCAGAGCAATTTTGTATGTAGGCTACCTTCTGGCCACACAACGTTTACACCCACCTGCACACCTCTCTATCCTGGCAAGCAAGAGGCATTTTTATAGTTCAAGAAAATAGTCCATCCACACAAAAGCATGCAAGGAGGGTGCAGAGCTGGGCCAGTGAGGGCTGTAGCCTGTGGAAAAGGTATGTACTCCGTGAAAAGGGTAGGTGATCTGTGGAAAGTTGGCTGAAGGACTCCAAGGGGTCAGATAAGGATGCCGCACCTGCTGTTGAGGTAAGATATGGGGACAGTGGGTACAATCCCAGTGTGGTGTAGTGGTTAAGAGCAGTAGTCTCGTAATCTGGGGAACCGGGTTCACGTCTCTGCTCCTCCACATGCAGCTGCTGGGTGACCTTGGGCTAGTCACACTTCTCTGAAGTCTCTCAGCCCCACTCACCTCACAGAGTGTTTGTTGTGGGGGAGGAAGGGAAAGGAGAATGTTAGCCGCTTTGAGACTCCTTAAAGGGAGTGAAAGGCGGGATATCAAATCCAAACTCCTCCTCTTCCTCTTCTTCTTCTTCTTCTACCCTCCATGCACTGAGTCTATGTATTTTTGGAGAGTAAACAGGGCTAATGAGGACCTTCATGTTCATGAGAAGGCAGCTTAAATGGAAATCCAGTGACTGGCCTCAGGTCTGCCAATGAGCTTCATTGCTCAGTATGGCTTTGAACCCTAGTGTCATCCTTGAAGTCTTTTGTGAGTGATGTAAGATGAATGGCACATCCTTCTGCTCTGTGCAACAAATGCATTTCCTTCCTGACCATTGGCTGGAAGCTCAGTGAATAAAGGGCTTTTGAGCCTGGGAGTCCTCTGGGGAGCAGCATTGCCAGATGCTACATCCAAGGAGCTGTTTCCTCATGGTGTTATCAAGTTATTTATTTTAATAATGTCAGGAATGCCATATCTTTGAATGATCTTCAAGTGTTGGGAAGCTATAGCAACAAACCCCCGAACAAACAAAATGATAAGATCAATAGCAGAAAGCAGAACGAAGCTGAGATGGAAAATTTGTCTTCCAAAAGGAAGTCCCATATGTTCTTAGAGATCTATTCCATGGGGATGCTTATTCCAGATTTTGCTTGCGACTCGTTTGGCCACGCTATGCTTTGAATTGGGCAATCTCTCTTTTTATCATCTGCTATTTCACACACATTATTTTATTTTTTTCAGATCAAAGCTCTCGTTATTCTCTTTCTCTCTTTGGGTGTTGAACTGTAAAATACCGCTTCTGGGATAAAAAAAATTCCCCATGAAAACTTGGCACTGTTTTAAAAAACAGAAAACTCAAGATTGTTGGACTCTTTAGTTTTGGCAGGGAAGGGGGAATCAGACACTTTTTCACACTGAAAGCAAAATATTTTGTTCCCAAAGGTCATTCCATCCCAGCTGCACGAAATACTTTTTTTTAAAAAAAGTTCATCAACTTCTACAAAGGACTTAGCAAACAGGCAACTATCTCTTTAGCCTTAAATAGTTTTAGTTTGGGCCTATTACAAAACAGCACTGGTGTTCCTAGGGTCAGAATTGTGTAACACTCAACTGTTTTAATTCCAGTTCATAACATGGCCTTATGGTGTAGCAAAACAGATACTATAACGTGGTTAAATGAATGGAAAGGAAGATGTTGACCTGTCAGTAGTTCTTTTTACCTTTTGGTGTTCTCCTGAGTATTCTGACACCTAAGAGGGGCTTATTCATTTCATGCCTTTTCCAGGGTGCATCATGGTGTGTGCATCTAATTAACATTCCTCCTCACAAAAAAGTGGTACTATCAAGATTCTCTGCAAACACAGCCATGAACCAAAGCGAAATACGTATTACTTAATTAATCATAATGAGGCTTTTTTTCTTCTTCAAATACAGCTCAAGAGAGCTTTAACATTCAGACCCTCTTAGAGCCATATCAAATGCAACTTCTTAACATTTTGAATTGATAGTGGCAATCAGGACTTGACTTTTCAAACACCAATAGGGCAAGGAGGTTCCGTTTTAGATAAATTCAGGGATTTGACGTTTCTGGACAAATTACACAGGACTGGATTAATCCTCAGGCTAATAACCCTTTTTTTAGGCTCTCAGTTTCCCAGCTCAGTCACAAAACTCACTGGATGACCTTGGGCTGGCCAGTCTCTCTAGGCCTTGGGATGGGGGGGGGGGAATCTACGGTAAGTGCTTATATGACTTTGCCACAGCTAAAGCCAGCAGAAAAACCCAAGCTAAACCAGAAACAGAATAAATCAGTGTAGTGAATGATTTAGGCTTGAAGATATTGTCAGTGGCATAGGAAGGGGTGTGTGTGCAATGCCCCGGGTGTCATCACTGAAGGGGTGTGTGTGTGTGACAAAATGACAAAAATATGTGTTTTTAAAATAAAATATGTTTGTGGGGGTTTTTTTTAAAAAAAATGGGGGCTCAAGACACTTTTTTTGGAAAATATAATATTATTTAAAATGAGTTTAATAACTTCGTCTGACAATTAATTAACATCAACAATTCAACATATTGTAACTTTTAGATGGTTTGTTTAGTGATTTTAGGATTATTATTATTGCTGTTTATTATAATTACCATATTTTTTGCTCTATAAGACTCACTTTTTCCCTCCTAAAAAGTAAGGGGAAATGTGTGTTCGTCTTATGGAGTGAATGCAGGCTGCGCAGCTATCCCAGAAGCCAGAACAGCAAGAGGGATTGCTGCTTTCACTGTGTAGCGATCCCTCTTGCTGTTCTGGCTTCTGAGATTCAGAATATTTTTTTCTTGTTTTCCTCCTCCAAAAACTAGGTGTGTCTTGTGATCTGGTGCGTCTTATAGAGCGAAAAACACGGTAATTGTACCCAGGCCCTTCATACCCTTAACTGAGGCCTGAAAATAGGAAGCTGATAAAGGTAGTGGAGACTAAACTATTTTTCTAAGGGAAAATATGTGTGCATTTGAGCTATGAAGCCACCAGAATTCAGAGAGCAGATTTTCAGACTTGGTGGATGTGGTGGGGTCCTGACTCAACACTGCCCTCTGGGCTGCAGTGTCACTGTTGCTCACTGGGACTGATAAAGGGCAGCACATGGGGGCAATAAGGGCAAGGGAAGTACCAGGTGGGAGGTGATGAGCACAGGTGTGTGTGCCCACTTCTGCCACCAATATAGGGCTTTCTTCACTCACTGCTATCTTGCCACGCCCTACTCCAGTCCTAGTGAACGGCAGTGCAGACAGATGTGCAATGCAGGGATGACGCCCCTTCTCACATGCTGTGACTGCACATTTTATAACCAGAGCCACTTGTTAGCAGAGCGTTACTATTCAATCAGCTTATATCTGTAGCGTATATATATATATCCATGGTCATTTTAAGCTCTGTCTTTTGTATCTGTCAGCATGAGCCTGGTGCAATAGTATGACTGTACTACAGAAATTCTTGGTGCCACAGAACTGAGCATATTTTCAACTGAAGATGCAGCTGAAAATTAAAGAATGTTCATTCATTCATTCGTTGTCCAATTTGGTATCAGCAGAATTGCAGTTTGCACCGAGAGTTACTGGAGATTGGTTGGTTGTATTTCTAGGGTTTCATTGTAGGAGGTGAGAAATGAGCTCATACAATCACAATATTGCTATCATTCTCATGTCAGGTTATGGAATCTGAAGCGGGATCCCTGTAATAGAATCCTTGGAAGAAAAAGCCATTGTTTGGGTGGAGTCGTAGGCAGCTGAATTTGTGGAAGCTGCAGTGTAAGGTGAACAGAATACTGGAGAAAAATTACAAGAGGCTCAATACGGGGGCAGATATGGCTGCAAGCCAGGAACTGATCAACCTGCCTCATTTCCATCAATGCAAGAGTCTATGGATTTGGAGCCCCAGGATTGCAAGGAAGATGGGGAGCTGCCTAGCTAGGAAGGAAGGCTAATTCCAGACTCAGGTGCCAGCGAAAGGACCCCAACCTTTCTGGACTCCAGACCCATTGTAGGCATCATAAAATACTCATTTCACAGAAGAAAAACTGGCAAAGCTTAGAACCCTCTCCCCAGTAGCAAAATACACCCCATAACAAACACAGACAAAAATAGTAGGTAGTCTCTCCCACAAACCAACAGTCCTTTTTTAAAAATAGGAGGGGACAATGGTGTCACCAAGTGGGATATCTGAGGGTGCCTGGGTGCCCATGGGCACTCCATCGGGGACCCCAGTGCTTGGAGGACATAACTGCCAAGATCGCATGGGGACTGGTGTCAGCATCATCCAGGCAGAAACTGTTAGTTCTTGAAGCAGACTTTACAGTTTTACCGTTTCTGGCCCACCTTCAGTGGAGGAGGCCATAATTCCACAAGCACTTTGGTTGGTTGTTTTCAACAATTGTACTTCCCAAGAAAAAAGGGAGCTCAAGGCAGCACCCATTAGATAAATGGAACTATTTTAATGTATCAGCAACAATAAACTGAAGCAAGGATCTAGGAGTCTTGGTTGACCACAAACTTGACATGAGCCAACAGTGTGACGCGGCAGCTAAAAAAGCCAATGCAATTCTGGGCCTCATCAATAGGAGTATAGCATCTAGATCAAGGGAAGTAATAGTGCCACTGTATTCTGCTCTGGTCAGACCTCACCTGGAGTACTGTGTCCAGTTCTGGGCACCACAATTCAAGAAGGACACTGACAAACTGGAACGTGTCCAGAAGAGGGCAACCAAAATGGTCAAAGGCCTGGAAACGATGCCTTATGAGGAACGGTTAAGGGAGCTGGGCATGTTTAGCCTGGAGAAGAGGAGGTTAAGGGGTGATATGATAGCCATGTTCAAATATATAAAAGGATGTCACATAGAGGAGGGAGAAAGGTTGTTTTCTGCTGCTCCAGAGAAGCGGACACGGAGCAATGGATCCAAACTACAAGAAAGAAGATTCCACCTAAGCATTAGGAAGAACTTCCTGACAGTAAGAGCTGTTTGACAGTGGAATTTGCTGCCAAGGAGTGTGGTGGAGTCTCCTTCTTTGGAGGTCTTTAAGCAGAGGCTTGACAACCATATGTCAGGAGTGCTCTGATGGTGTTTCCTGCTTGGCATGGGGTTGGACTCGATGGCCCTTGTGGTCTATTCCAACTCTATGATTCTATGATTCTATGATAAGTTTATTGACACCCTCTCCGCAAGAGCAGAATGGCTTATGAACATTCTGCCTTCTAATGGAAACTTCTCTCTGGGCTCACCACCACCTTTACTTCTGGGATACCTGGGGTGATCAGGCTGATAGTGGTCTTATGACATAGAAGGAACTCAAGAACAAGACATTGGGCTGCATCTAATGATCTGGTTTCAATGGGAGGCAAGGCTGGGGCATCATTAATCCTGCTGGCCTTGAGTCCTCACTAGGGTGAATCTGCTCCTACTTAGTCCAGCATATGAACTCCCCCCTGCCTGAAGAGGTTCCATTCAACTCAGGCTCCTGGAACTGGCAGGTCCCAACAGGTACTAGATAAGAAGTTCCATCTGGCTGAGAGGCACAGAGAGAACCAAAGTCAAGGAGAGTCAAAGTCAAGAGTCCATCTAACAAGCAGATAGAAGGAAAGAGGAATTGGAAAGCCCAGGCTGAAAATGCAGAGTAGGCATTTGAGCTCAAGGCCTCGTGGACTGCTGTTCAGGCAAAGATCCAGGCCTGGTGTGGAAGTATTTACAACAAAGCCAAGTGAGGGGAGGATTGTTGGGGTGTAGCTGTGCTGGGAACACAATACCACCCCCTTCGTGAGTGAATTGACCTAAGGACCAGTAAGCCACTGGTTCAACTAGCAGTTAGCTGTCTTTTCTAGACCCCAAAGCCTCCTGAATCCATGCCCAATTGAATAGATAAATTTAAGCCATTTCCCCTTTCCTGCAAAATGTGTGTCATTAGCTTTTCGCACATCATGAGAACCTTGAAGATGCTCTGAGGCAAGACAAGGCAATTAATCATGTTGGAGTGTGCGTCAAAGCTTGATGGGTTGGTTGCGTCTTAGTCTTCTTTTTTTAAGCACACACACATGTGACTCACAGAAGGACTGGTGTTGGACTTTGTCAGAGCACCTATCAGGGTAAGTTTCTGAATACTACCTGTAAGAACACTTGCATACTTGCTACTGGGGATGGTTTAAAATAAGCCCACAGATTTGTAGAATTTTTGGAGGGTTGATAGTCTTTGCAATCCCTTCCACCCAAAGCCTGTCTGTCTGTCTGTCTATCTATCTATCTATCTATCAATCTATCTATTTATATATCTATCATCTATCTATCTATCTATCTATCTATCTATCTATCTATCTATCTATATCTATCTATCATCTACCTACCTATTGTGCATATATCCCACTCTTTAGCAGAATTCCCAAGATGGCTAACAAAATTAGAATAAGCAATTTACACAATTTTGCACAAAATGCAAAAGCATACCATGCAACATTATACAGAATGCTCCTAGAATCAATTACCATCAAGGGCTGGCTGATCTGGTAATTATATCAGAACAAGGAAAGGATCCTCATCGCAGGATCCATTGCTTTTTGTGCTCCACTTCCCAGGTTCTTTTGCTTCATGCAGAACCTTGTGCCTTGTTAAATGGATCCAAAGCGTTGCATGAGCTGGACGGGTATTTTACAAAGGTCTTTTCCCAAAAATTATTCTGCTTTTGTTTAGGCTTAAAAAAATAAAAGCAATGTGAAAGAACTGCCAGCTTTGGATACAGTATCAGACAGACACATTTTTTTCCAATCTTTTTGGCCCACTTTAGAAGGCAGGTTGGAAAAGGAAAGCCCTCCAAGTGGATCTTTTTATCCCAGTTGGTATCCATAGTGTTAAGTTGTGGGCGAACATAGCAGACGACACAGCGATTTCTCCAGAGCAGCTCTTTATTGATAAGCTGGACACAACTGAACAGCAAACAGCTCAGCCGGCCTGCTTTTATAGGCAGCCGGCTGTCAACATTGTAGCAACAACAACCCAGGGTTTCCCGCCTAAAATAACTGATGTGGACCTGAGTGAAAACTATCTACAATATCCCCCTGCTGGCCCAGGGTGAGAACTTCAGTACATACATAACACATAGGCCATGTTTTTTATATATGCAATTGTGTTGATTGTGTTATATATACAATTGTTTTATAACAGTTTTGTAAAATCACTTTTTGAAATGCTTCATAGGAAGATAATCATAAACAAAACACTGTAGATAATATAACAAGTGCATAATTGGAAAGGAATGCTAACGTTAAGTTTCCTTTTCATCAAATATAATGACATATAATATAGTGTGGCCTGCAAGGTAGTGTATCTTTCTGTTTGAGCCCTACTGATTGATCAGGGAACTAATTTAAATCTTCAATTACGGCTTTTGTTGATTAATCTACTGATTAAATTAATTAAATCTTGCAACCCAGGTTTCAACAGAGTTGGTGTCATTGTGGTTATTAATCTAATTTGCATTTCATTTCATTACTGTGGAAACTGTCAAACCATGACTTACGGGCGACTTCATTCAGTGATATTCACATTATGAAAGCTGTTGGCTCAAAATGTGCCTTTGATTTGCCCACTTACCGTAAGTGTCTTGAATCAGCACAGAAAACAGATTTGGGCTCCCCTCTATTTGCCTCCTTGGTTCTGGACCTTTGGCACCTATTGTCATCAGTACCAGCATCAGCATCCTTGGATTTGTCCCCTTCTCCCTGTGCTTGGTAGGCTGGATGTATGAGCTGCATGCCATTTTATTTTATTTTATTACATTATTATTATTATTATTATTATTATTATTATTATTATTATTATATTACATTTGATTTCCTGCTTTCCTCCAGTGAGCTCAAAGCAGTGTACTTGGTTCACCTTCTCCTCATTTTGTCCTTGCAATGACCTTGTGAGGTTGGTTAGGCTGAGAAATAGCGTCAAGTATAATTGGTTTAATTGACACTGAAATGGGGAATGCCTGTGTATTGGTGAAAAGATTTAACATGGGACTGTAAACTCCTAAATGGGTTAATATTTCCCTGTTGATTGCTTTCTGATACAGTGGTATCTTGGTTCTCAAACTTAATCTGTTCCGGGAGTCTGTTCGACTCCCGAAACCGTTCAAATCGGAAAATCAAGGAGTGGCTTCTGATTGGCTGCAGGAGCTTCCTGCACTCAAGCGGAAGCTGCCTTGGACGTTCAGCTTCCAAAAAACGTTCACAAACCGGAACACTTCCTTCCAGGTTTGCGGCATTCAAGAGCCGATTTGTTTGGGAACCAAGGTACCACTGTACTCTAAACTGAATGTAACCTTTGATCATGTAGTGAGGCTAGTAAAGGTAAAGGGACCCCTGACCATTAGGTCCAGTCGTGACCGACTCTGGGGTTGCGGCACTCATCTCGCTTTATTGGCCGAGGGAGCCGGCATACATGTGGCCAGCATGACTAAGCCACTTCTGGCGAACCAGAGCAGTGCACGGAAATGCCGTTTACCTTCCCGCCGAAGCGGTACCTATTTATCTACTTGCACTTTGACGTGATTTTGAACTGCTAGGTTGGCAGGAGCCAACCTAGCCTCATGTAGTGAGGCTACTGAGTTGCAAATCTGCCATCTTGAAAGGGTGGTAGCTGAGTCTTCTGTCTCAAGACTCTGTGGAGTAAAGATGTAAATGAAGCTCTGTAGGAAAATAACTTCAGGCAAAATGTGTGCTGAAGGAGAGAGACATTTTATTATAGGTCTGTCTGGATTATTTCATATTTTCTAAGATGCTGAGCCTGTGCTGGACAGCACAATATATTGTACGGATATTTCCGATATTTTGATTCTGCTTTCAAGAAAGTTCTGCAAGTAAAAGTTTGAATAATATTTTTATGGGTCTCGACAATGATATCTTCCAGAAGGAGTAAGTTCTTATGCTTCCAGTTGCTTCAAACTGCACAATATTAGTTTCTACAATAGATAGTAATTGGCCCAAGAAGACCCAGTGTTGTTCATGGCTAAGTGATAATTCAACCTTTGGTCTCCCCAGTCCTAGCCCAGCACTCTAACATTGGGGATCATAAACAACTGAATGTCTCATAGCTGCCTGCCACAGCCACTGACAACAGGGGCAGAAAAGCTTGCTTGGGAGCACAGATGTAGAAAGGGAACACCACAGGCAATTTGTAATGTGGGAGTGGGGCATGGCTGAAACTGGGAACTGGCTCTGACTGCCATTATGGTTTCAATCATACCTGTAGTCATGTGGTCTAGAAGCATATAAAAAGAAGTGAATGGGAAATCTCAGGATTCTCAGTGATGAGTGACCATACACATAAAAAGTACATAATTGGATAGATCATCATGTCTTATCGATTAAACTATGAACTGCTTCTATTGTGTTTAAGACAATGTTATGAAGTTCTGCCTTAATGTTTGATCTGTGATGCCCTCATTAAATGCCTCAGGTGGCAGAAAAGAGGAAAGGATGAGAGGGCAGTGGATATAAATTGGACGTTACCCTTTTTTGAAGGTGCTGTGCATTATACCACCAAACAACAAAGGACTAGTCAATCATTCATAAATTCCCAGATATGTTGGTATTGATTCTGCTAGCGGGTAGCCACCAAACTCCAAGCGTAACAAGGAATAATAGAGGTGTTGCACTCATTATCTCAGGTAGTGTGATAAATTTGCACAGCTCGCTGGGAAGCAGGGGAGAAGCAAGAGAAAAGGCTTAGCCCAGCCACCTGACACATCCATCTCCCACAGCCACCCTCTTCCCCGCATTGTTTTATCAGCACATTATAATGCAGAAGGAGTCCAGATTGCTACCTGATGTCGCGAACAACTTTGCATGTTAATTCCTTTACTTCCTGCCTGATGGATCACTTGAGAATTCAGCCTTGTTTGGAACTGAACCAGAAATAGGCTCCTTTCCCAGGGGACTTGGCTTTTTCAATCCAGGATGATTAGGAGGGTTTTCTGGTGCTGGTTGTGGCATGGACTGGATCTGAGTGTAGGTGATTATTTACAACTATACCGTTGCGCATGATCACCTGAAAACAGCTGACATTTTGGATTTAGCATGTGCCTGGACATATTGCTGTCAGTTGGGGATTAGTTACAGATAGTTAGCCGTGTTGGTCTGCCATAGTCAAAATAAAAAAATTCCTTCCTGTAGCACCTTAAAGACCAACTAAGTTAGTTCTTGGTATAAGCTTTCGTGTGCATGCACACTTCTTCAGATACACAGAATCTGAAGAAGTGTGCATGCACACGAAAGCTTATACCAAGAACTAACAGTTGGGGATTACTTCACTAGTGTCATTTTCCACAATCAGTCCTGAAAAAGGAGGCATGGGTGGGATGTTAATTTAATTTTTTTTAAATTTTAGTCCCTCTTGCTACATCTTCGGATGTATATATGTGGCCATCTCTATCTCCCTCTCCCTCGAGAAGTGTGTGTACATGTGTATAAATGCATTAGTGTTGCAGCAGGTGTGATCTGAAAGGGACAAACAGAGCTGTTCTTTCTTTGAGAAAGATCATGTCAATACCCACATTTCTGAAACAGCAGGAGCAAAAGGAAGATAGACTTGATGTTCTCAACAGCTGGCTCCTCATCTGTGGTATGAATTCGATATCACCCCTTGCCTTTCAGATGCAAATGTGTGTAAGGCCACATTCATGCCATACATTTAAAGCACCATGATACTGCCTTAAGCAGTCATGGCTTCCCCCAAGGCAGCAGTTTCCAACCTTTTTGAGTCCACTACTCCCTTGACAAACTACATTTTTTTCTGTGGCACCCCTGTGGGGAAACTTGCTCCAAGCCTCAGAAGTCCAGTTATGTCACCCTTATCCTGGAGAGCCAGCAGCCCCTCACCCCTTTTCGAACACCCTCCCTTGTGGAGTGTTTCCTCAGCCTCCCCTCCTCTCCTTTCTCCTGGCCAGCCCCAGAGGCACCATTCACCTGGGGAGCTTGTACCTAGCCAGGGCTGCTGCAACAAACAGCCACACAAGCTTTAGGGAGGCAGAAACATGAGAGGGCATCAAAGGAGGGAGGGAAAGAAAAAGGGACAGAGGCCAGTGTTGCCTGCGGCACCCCTGACCATCATTCAAGGCACCCCAGGGTGCCACAGCACACTGGTTGAAAACCACTGCCCCAAGAAATTATGGGAGCTGTAGGGTGCTGAGATTTGTTAGGAGGAGAAGAAGAAGAGTTTGGATTTGATATCCCGCTTTATCACTACCCGAAAGAGTCTCAAAGGGGCTAACATTCTCCTTTCCCTTCCTCCCCCACAACAAACACCCTGTGAGGTGAGTGGGGCTTGGAGACTTCAAAGAAGTGTGACTAGTCCAAGGTCACAGCTGCAAGTGGAGGAACGGAGAGACGAACCCGGTTCACCAGATTACGAGTCTACCGCTCTTAACCACTACACCACACTGGCTCCTCCCCAGAGCTACAATTCCCCAAGCGTCTTAACAATCAATCCCTCTTCTCAGGAAATTGCAGATCTGTGAAGGCAACAGTGGTCTCCTAACAACTCTCAGCATCCTGAACAAACTACAGCACTCAAAATTAGAAGTGGCATCGTATTGCTTTTAATGTATGGTGTGAATGTGACTTATGCCAGCTGTTGAATCAGCCCAGCACACACAATCTTTGGGCAGCAGTTGGAGCTCTCAGGGTGCCTGGCCCTACCAGGTCCCAGGCCCTGTTCGGCCAAATGGTTGGATCTGGAAGTAGTTCACAATCGACACTTTCCACAGTGCCCTGATGTAGCATTGCTCTGGTGCATTGTTGAAAATCGGAACAGCAGCTCCAAACTGTTTGTACTTAGGGAACTTATGGCACTACATCTGAAGCTTGGGATATTCCGCACCGCTGACCTCACTCCTGTACTTGCGGTCCCCCCGCCCCCGAGCATATTTAGACCCCTCTCACACACTTATATTTCAAGGCTATCTTCACCAGGGATGGGGAGCCAGTGACCCTCCAGAGGTGATTGGACTACAACTCCCATCATCCTTGACCACTGGACATGCTTGCTGGGCTGATGGGAGTTGGAATCCAACAACACCTGAAGAACACCATGTTGGCCACCCCTGGTCTTTATCCTAAACTGGAGAATACAACAGTACATTCATTTCTTTTAAATAAAGTAAACACTTGTTCCTTGCTAACATTTGATCATGCTGATGAAAGGGTCAAACTTCACATCAGAGTCTCTGACACCCATTCTTGACTAATTTCTGAACAGAAATTGATCCCTCCTCCCTCTTAACTGGGAGATGGATTAGATCAGACATTATGCTTTGGGTAGAAACTATATTATTTTCACTACACAATTATTTGGTACTAGATGTTTTGATTCCATTCAATAGATTGCATGTTATGCGATGAATTAACTAAGAGAAAGGTGCAATCTGCAAATGGACTTATTTGTGCCTTGGTGTATGTCACTAATAACGGTCTCCATGGCAACTAATGCATTTCATCAGGGGGGAATATGAAGACACAAATAATTTTAAAAGGCAGGACCCATAAGATTCAGAGCAAATAAACAAACTAATGTGTGATACAGTGTGCTCTCTGTAGCAGATATACTATTTTCATTGCTCAGGGAAATGGATTCAAGGTTAATTCAGTAGGATGCCTATTGCATTTACAAGGCTAGAGGGATTGTGAAGAAGTGGTGTGTGAAAAGAAGCCTAACTGGTAGAGGCTCTGGAGAATAATTCAGAACAAATGTATACAAAAGTAGTGTATAGTGATAAAGAAATATGGAACTGCAGTGTTGGAAGAAATCTGAAAAATCATGTTGTCCACTAACACAGTCCCTATTTCCACCTATTCCCAACACATTATTCAATGAATAGATCAGCAATGGCAGAAATATTGCTTAAAATTCATTCAGTGCTGTAATGGGTATGAGTTACTGGTGCCTTTCTCGGTTAATTTGCCTTGTTAAAACTTTCTGACTGCGCAGCCCCTTCTCATGGTGGCTGCCTCAGTCACTGGCAGAATCCGTCAGTGGGCGTTTCTTGAACCTCTTCCAACATAAAAGTTGTTTGACACCCAGTCTCCTCCTCCTCTCACTGCGCGGGAGTCTTCTGCGCAGGGAAGGCGTGGGTAGCGGAGGACCTGGGCTCTCCTCACTGATGTCCAGTGAAGAGTCCCTGAGCCCTCTCTCCACTTCCCCCATCTGCCTCCCTTTATCCCCGGTGTTGCGCTGATTGGCTTTCCCCTCTCCTGAGCTGTTTCTCCCCCTACTGCTGGGTCCTTCGCCAGCATCATCTGGGAGCCTCCCCTTCGCCTCTCGCTCCGATGTCAGTTCCCTGACATCCACCTCCCCCCCAGGACCCCCTCCACCCCTGGACCGACCTGTGGAATCAACTTCGTCCCCTTCGGCGGCCGACGAGACCGGGAACCCCCGGAAGGAACTGTCATCATCTTCTGTGGATTCGAAACCCACTTCCCACCCGCTCTTATACCTGCCAACTGAGTGGTCCTCCCCATCTGATTCTTCTTCGGCAAAAACCTCTCCTCCCTCCTCATCGGAGTCAGAAAATCCCTCAAACCCCTCTTCATTGTCTGTGGGTCCAAATTGCTCCTCCCAGAACCTCTCTAGGGGTTTGGGTTTGTCCGGGCACCGGCGGTGGAATTCCCCCACCGAGTAGCTGTCATTGAAGGCTTCCATGGGAACCCACGTGTTTTCGGACCCGGGTTCCCCCTCCCAAGCTACCAAATACTCCACCCGGCGCCCTCGCCACCTTTAGTCCAGTATTTCCGTGGCCCTGTGATGGTGTTCCCTTTCTTCTACCTGCGGGTGTGTGGTATCTTCTCCCTCTTGCCCCTGGAATCCCCGCCCCCCCTATGCGGTGAGAGCAGGGACCTGTGGAAAACCGGGTGTATTTTCATGCTATCAGGCAACCTGAGCTTAAAGGCCACGGGATTGACTTGCTGTGTTACCTCAAAAGGTCCCAGCCGTCTGGGTTGCAACTTCTTGCACCCCCCTTTGAAAGGTAGCCCTCGGGTGGACAACCACACCCGGTCCCCCACCTGTATGGTCTCCCCTTCCCGGCGGTGCTTGTCTGCCTGCCTCTTGTAAGTTTCCTTAGCCCGCTCCAAGTTCATCTTAAGTTGCTGGTGCAGGGCCTCCATTTCTTCCACAAACTGCTCTGCCACGGGCACGCTCCAATTTTCCTCCCCACTCCCCGGGAAGGCCCTGGGATGACACCCATGGTTGGCCATGAATGGGCTCATTCCCGTGGACACGTGTTCAGCGTTATTGTACGCGAATTCGGCCAGCGCTAGTTTATCTACCCAATCATTCTGCCTCTCGCTGACGTAGCAGCGTAGGTATTGCTGGAGTATACTGTTCACTCTTTCTGCTTGCCTGTTGGTCTCCGGGTGTCTCACCGTCGAGAAACCCACTTCGACCTGCAACAAGCTCATGAGCTTCCTCCAGAACCGGGAAGTAAATTGTTTTCCGCGGTCGGAGAGAACCCTCAAGGGGGCGCCATGCAGCCTGAAGATGTGCTCCACAAACAACCGGGCTGTTTCCTCTGCCGTTACCGCATGCGAGCAAGCTATAAAGTGGCACATTTTTGTCAGTAGGTCGACCACTACCATGACTGCTGTCTTTCCCCGGGACTTGGGCAAATCTGTCATGAAATCAATGGACACCACCTCCCAGGGTTTTCCCAGCGTGGGTAAGGGTTCCAGTAATCCTGCTGGGGCAGCCCTCTCCCCCTTCGCCCTTTGGCAGCGGTTGCACCCCCGTACATTCCCGTACATCCTCCCTCACCCTGGGCCACCAGAACTGGCTGGTCACCAGCATCATGGTTTTGTGCTGTCCAAAGTGCCCCACTGTGGGGTTGTCGTGGAGTTGTTTGAGTATCCTTCCCCTTAGGTTCTCCCCCGGCACGTACAGTGCTCCCCTATAGTACAGTACCCCTTCCTTCTCCTCAAACCCTTCTTGGGTCCCCCTTCCGTCTCGGAGCTCCTGGATTTTAGTTTGTGTGAACACGTCGTTTCTCGTCAGCCCGGCTAGTTCTCTTTTCCCCACCAAAGTTCCCCCCACACCCATCGGTCCTCGGGGATCACGTGTTGTTTCTCCGGCGGCCCCTCTCCTTCCAAATACTCCGGTTTGCGTGAGAGAGCATCTGCTCGTACATTTTCCTCTCCGGGCACGTATCGGATTTCAAAGAAAAACTTGGAGAACTCCTGTGCCCATCGAATCTGTCTCTGGTTGAGTACTCGTGCTGTCCTCCAGTACTCCAAGTTCTTGTGATCTGTGCAAACCTAGATCTGTTGTTGCGCCCCTATCAGCAGATGACGCCACCGACGAAAGGCCACGTAGATCGCTAGCAGTTCGCGGTCATACACGGTATAGTTTTGCTCCGACTTGTTCAGTTTTCTCAAGAAAAAGGCGCACGGTTTCCATTCCTTCTGGCTCCTCCCGGGCTGCAAAAGGACCGCCCCAATGGCTCTGTCGGACGCGTCGGTCTCTAGCCTCATGGGTTTCTCCAGATTTACGTGCAGGAGTTGCTCTTCCGATGCGAACGCCTTCTTCAGTTTTTCAAAGGATTGTTGGGCCTCTTCTGTCCACACAAACTTCCTTTTGCTACTGAGACAATCCGTGATGGGCGCTGTTAAGTGGGCGAAGTTCTTGATGAACTTCCTGTAGAAGTTGCTGAACCCTAGGAACCTCTGCACGTCCTTCCGTGTTTTGGGAGCCTTCCACTCCAGCACTGCTTGCACCTTGCTTGGGTCCATCGCTAGGCCCTTGTCAGACAACTTGTACCCCAGAAACTCGACTTCTCTGGCGTGAAACTGACATTTCTCCAGCTTGACCCACAACTGGTGCTTCTGCAGCCGTTGCAGCACTTCCCTGACGTCTCTAACATGTTGCTCCTCATTGTCCAAATAAATTAAGACGTCGTCCAAGAAGGCTACGCAGTTCTTGTACAGCAGAGACCCCAACACATGGTGCATGAAAGCTTGAAAACAGGCAGAGCCTGACTGTAATCCAAAAGGCATAACTAGGTACTCAAAGGCCCCTAGGGGTGTGAACATTGTGGTCTTCCATTCGTCCCCCTCCCTCATCCTGATCAAATTGTATGCGCCCCTCAGGTCCAGCTTGGTAAAAAATTTCCCTTTCCTCACTCGCGTTAAAATGTCGTCAATCCTGGGCATTGGGAAGGTCACGGGTTCCGACACCAAGTTGACGGCCCTATAGTCCACAACGAGCCTGGGTTGATTAGTGTCCTTTTTGTCCACAAAGAACACCGGACTGCCCCCCACCGCTTTTGATTCTCTTATGAAGCCTCTTCATTCGCTGGGTATCTACAAAGGCTGAGCCAGAGCTCCAATGTAGGGTGGGTGGTTTTCTTATCTGGAAGAGAGGAAGATGTTGTCTCACTACCGCACCCAGCTCTCAGCATAGGCAACCTTTTGCCATCACGCAGAACCTTAATCCACCCTGAATATCCAGGTTAAAGTAGGATTAACAATCTGTCCAAAGGGGTAGAGTCAGCAGGTTTGCTGTTCATAAGGCAAACCATGAAACTTTTGTTTACTTACTGTAGATCAGCAAAGGCTCTTGTTTGGTCCTTTCTGTGAAGTATGTTCACTTCCATTATGGACTGGATGCAATAGATCTTGTTTTACAATCTGTATTTTCAGTGACAACATGGTTAACATCCCACTAATACATCAAGTTTACAAAGCTTCACAATTCCTCTCCAGGGTATTGACTTCTGAATATTTGCTGAGGAGCAGATAGTGTTTGGGCACCTATGGACTGGGCTGGCGTCAGTCTGTAATTGCCATCAGACAATGTGCAACATCAGGGATTCATTCCCCTCTTTTAAAGGGCCTCGTCTCCCCCCCCCTGTGCCGCTTGAAGCTACATTTCCATGTAAGTGCCCAGAATGATAAAGTAGCATTTACAAAAACAGGTGCTGAAAGACCTTTGTTTGTTTCCTATCCTCTCTTTCCGTGGCACTTCATCTGATACAGATTTGACAGCTTCTTCAACACTTCCCCACCCCCAAAATGCAGCTGGGTTGTCATACTGATGACCCCCAGCGGATGTCACCAGATTGTCTCAGCTTTTTGTCATGAACCCATCTCATTACCATTTTCTTTAATTCATCCAGGGAGATGCTTTCTCCCTTCCCCCTGATAAACAAGAGAAATGAAATATTGATTTCCATAGCATGTTTGTAACATTTCTTAGGGGATATTCTTCTCTCTCTCTCTCTCTCTCCCCTCCCTCACACCCCCCTTCTTTTCAGCTAGCAGAAATAGTCAGCTTTAACTAGCATGGCAGACAACATGCATCTGGTTTAAGGTTTGGACCGAGCGAAATAGTAATTTAGACCATATTACACTTCTCCAAATCAAGTTTTCCGGAGAGAAACCTGTGGCTGGTGTTCTCAAAAGGCTTTTTGGTCATCTGGACCAAGAGTCTTCATGCTAAATTATTCCACCGGGCCCTGAGGAAAATGAACAGAAAGATGTCAAGGTCAGGTAGTCTGTCAGAAGTCGCACAGGAAGCAATGTTAAATATTCTTATTCTACTTCAGGGGCCTAAATAATAAAAAGATGCAATAGCATTGCCTGCTGGAATCTGAGCTTCAACTTACAAACCATATAACTAAAATAAACAACAGCAAAGATGTACAGTGGTGCCCCGCAAGACGAATGCCTCGCAAGACGGAAAACCCGTTAGATGAAAGGGTTTTCCGTTTTGGAGGTGCTTCGCAAAACAAATTTCCTATGGGCTTGCTTCGCAAGACGAAAATGTCTTGTGAGGTCCTGCGGGGTTTTCTTCCTCCCCCCCCTTTTTCCCAAGCTGCTAAGCCGCTTATCAGCTGATCCTAAACTGCTAAGCCGCTTAACAGCTGATCCGCTAAGCCGCTTATCAGCTGATCCGCTAAGCCGCTAAACCGCTTATCAGCTGATCCGCTAAGCCAGCTAAGCCGCTAATAGCGCTAATCCACTAATGGGCTTGCTTCGCAAGACGAAAAAACCGCAAGACGAAGAGACTCGCGGAATGGATTCTTTTCGTCTTGCGAGGCACCACTGTATATTCACTGACTCTCATGTGCCTTAAGATTGGTGGAAGTCTAGGGTGTCAGGATGAGAGGTTGCAGCCTAAGCTTATCTCGGAAGGGCTAGCTTTCTACGTGCAATGAGTTTTCTACTCAATTATGCCTTGAGCAAGAGTTGGCCTAGATGAGCTCCAGGTTCCCTTCCAACAACTCTAAACTTCTACAATTCTGTGTGACTGCCTGCCCACCTTGCTTTGGCAGTGCTATAAAGTCATCCGAGAGCCGCACCATGTGATCTTTCTGAATGTACAGTTTGGCTCTTAGCCTGATAGAATCCAGACAAGCTTATTCATTATCTCCATCCTTTTGATTCCATCTTGTTGAGCTTTTATATTCAAGCATGCCCTCAGATCTCTGCCGGAAAGAGCCCCTGCTCTGCTTTTAATTTGCTGGTGTGATTATTTGTAATTCCTGCTAAATTCTCTTCATTCCTGCAGTGTAATTAGGCAGAGGAGCAGTCTTTGTTCTGCATTTGAAAAGCAATTAGTCATGCTTTTTGCTTCCTAGTTTCTTCCTCTCTTTTTTTAATTAGAGCTTTGTTTTTTGGGGGGTTTTTTTGTCCTTAAAACAGACTAGAGAATATAATATGTATCACCTGCAGCCATGCCGGGCTTCTTAAGAAAGGGAGCAAAAACTCCACTCTGCCTCACCGAATTGGGTGGAAATGGAGCACCCAAACCAAGCCTACAAAGATACTGCATGACGAATGCATGATGAACTCAAAGCAACAGCTAGTTAGTGGATACAGCTTAACAGAAGGCAGACTAGGCTTGGGGAAGGGCTGTGGCAGAGTTGTGTAGCACATGCTTCGAGTTGCACCCAACATAGTACAATGTGAAGGTTCCATCAGCACAATGACTTCTGCTTACACAACAGAATGTCCCACCTCCCTGGCCTCACGCACCTCCTAAATCTGGCCAAGGGGTTCCCACAACCCTCTAGAGCAGATCTGGGCAAGGCACAAGGAGAAGAGACGGGGGCAGTTCTACAGTGCATGCAGAAAGAAGCTTTGTTCTTACAGGACAGAGCAGTCCTATCAGCACAAAGATTTCTACTTTCCCCTTCTCCTCCCATCACAATCACCCCACACCTCCCCCAAATCTGCTTCAGAAGACTGGGGGAGAACCCAGAACAGATGGGGGGCATGTAAGGGAGAAAAGAAGGAGGAATGTCCTATTGCTCAAGCGGAAATGCTTGCATCAATGGGACTGTTGCTTTGACAGGCCCTTTCCAGTGGTGGTTCCACATTTGTTGAGTGTTGAATGACCTGCTTACGGAGGTGCATCTGTCTCCATCATTATTAGCTTTCAGGAGGAATTTGAAAACATTCCTATTTACTCAGGTATTTGGTGGCTAAAGAACATTGCAGCTGGTAACACTGGGATCCCTGGATGAAGTAATGTTTATAACTGAAACTATTTTGAGATTTTATTTTAATTGAAACTGTTTTTAAATTTCTTTTAACTGTAACTGTTTTTATAATGTTTCAACTGTTTTAGAATGTTGCTTTTTAAAAAAAAATGTGGGTGTGTTTGATGCCATGGGCTCCTCTGAAAAGGAAAATAGGATGTCTATATAGAGATATATGTTATTTTGTTTTTTTCTTTGTGGCTCTTGTTGGACACTGCTTTGATATTGGGGGAGGACAGCTATAAATAATTTTAGAAATAAGTAAATGACTGCGATGACAAAGCATAGTCCTATGTGCCTAGGCACTTTTTAAACACTCTTTTACATGCACAGATATGATAATTTAAAAATAGAAATAAATAGATTGCATGCTAGAAAGAGAGAGAGAGAGAAAACGTCTCTTCTCTGATCCTCTCATGAACTTCACCTGCCTTTTTTAAAAGTCAGATTTCACAGCCAATGTCATGCATCTGGGAAACAGTCAGCAGAGGAATCAATTTGTGACATTTTCATCCTCTTCAAATCACTGGATTTTGTATGCATTAGCTGAAGCTGAAGCCCATCTCGCCCATACTTAGCAGGCAGATTCGCACCCCCATCACTAATGACAGTCCAGCCATCTTTTTTCAGAGTAAAAATGGGGGGAGATTGGTACAGATGGATTAGTGGTTCTACCGCCCTGCCCCCTCATCCATAAAATTAGGACAAATCCCATCTCCCAGAAGTGCCTCAAGATTAATTTACTAATGCTCAGAAAGCTTCCGGAAGATGAATATTATTGGTTTAATAGGTAAAATTGTGTCATTACATTCTACCTACCAAATAGGTAGACTATGACCTGCATTATGGTCAAAGACTTGGGTGCTGCATTAATGGAAACTTTGTGTTTAGGGAAGTAAGATTTCACCTTGGCTTTGAGCTGCAGATTTAAGAATCCCCCCCCCCCCAACCATGTGAATATATACTTGTAACCACAGCACGCAACAAGGCCTGTTGTGGATGAAAGATCGCAGATCACTGGAACTCACCTTGCTTGCGGCAGAGGCTTGAACTGCACTTTTTGAGAGAGCAGTTTTGTGTCTCTCCAGTAATGTGATGTGATTCATCTAACTCAAAGGTTTCCTCACTCCCTCACAAGTGCCAAGTGACAGAAGATGTGGACTAATGGTGACCATGAGGTCCTCAGAATGTATGGGATGGGCCTAGCACCCTTTTTCATTACATCTGAATTTTCTTGGATGTGCTCCTATGTTAGATATCTTTCCTAGACAAAGGATTTTGCTATATGTTGAAATGCAGGGTAACAGGTCTTTCCAAAACCTGAAAATAACTGATAGTTGATTTTATACAATCCCAGAAATATGCTTCCCAGAAATAAAGGAAGGAAGGAAGGATGGATGCTTTGGGAACTAAAAAGCAGCAAGTCTTTTCCCTATTCTCCAATTTTCTCTAGCTACGATTCATCCGATATATACAAGGATCCAAAGCCATCCAGTTTGAAGACACTGTTTATAGATGCTTAAGGACCCCTATGGACTATGGGCTAGTGCTTATTTGGGGCAGGGGGTATTCTGCAACATGTTATTGAAGACTAGAACATGGGGGAGCAGTGGGTTATTAACCATTTCCCATTGCTCTATTTTCCTGTGGAAAATTGCTCTCTCCAAAGCTGCTTTTTGTTGCACAATGTAAACATACAGGCCTATTACAGATACCTTCATCTCCTTTTCAGCTTCAGTATGGTAGAATTCAGACTAGGAAAATAGTTGAGCGGGGCAAGGGGAAGAGTTACCCACTGAATGAAGTTATATTTCCACCAGCCAGCTGGATGATTTTCCCGACCTGCATAGAATAAAGGTGTGTTTTAGAAAAGGAAGCTGTTTTTCCATGAACTCTGAAAAATGTTTTGCTTTATATTGATTTTTAAAAACACTGTTAGAAGCTTAGTGGTGCCCTACTGAACCACTCAAGCATAGAAGCACTTTTGTGGACCTTTACTTGTTTTTTCTAAAGTGGCATACACCTGAAGGCTTGGCTGGCTCCTCCTGGAGAAAGAGTGTGCCATTTCATGAATCTTTCACTTCATTTTTTTAAAAATAAAAGACTGTTCTTTCTTTGCAGACTCCCTGCACTCTCCCTGCCCAGTGATGTCATGTATAGCTGCTCCCCTTTGAAAAAAGAAGTGGCAAAATACACGTTTTTCCAAGTGCTAGATATAGGATTTGTAGTGCAAGATGGTCATGACCCCCAGACCAGAAACCCCATCTTTAGGAGATGAGATTCAGAGTGGGAGCACACATTGCCCTCAAGAGACCTAGAAGCACCTAACCAACTGGAAGCAATTTTACATGAAGAGTCTGTGGTCAGGGGCAACACGAGGGGGGTGCGGTCCACCCCGGGTGTCATGCCTGGGTGTGTGTGTGTGACAAAATCCCCCCGGGCATGGCAGTGCTTGCACCCCTGGCAGGCAGATTTTCACGATTGCTGCCATGAAAATGTGCTCGCTGATTGCGCAAATATGCCCAGCGACCAGCCTGGTACCCCCGGTGGGCAGTGTTCATACCCCCTGGCAGACGGCGCTCACATCCCTGGCAGGTGGTTTTATGCAATCAGCGGTCAGATTTTCACAATCAGCGGGCGGCACTGGCACCCGTGGCAGGCAGTGCTCGCACTCCCAGCTGGCAGCACTGACATGGTTTTTATGGGATCATAGGTCAGATTACAGCATCTTAAAAAGCAGAGACATCACCTTGCCAACAAAGGTCCGTATAGTAAAAACTATAGTTTCCCCAGTAGTGATGTATGGAAGTGAGAGCTGGACCATAAAGAAGACAAGGCACTTCTGTCTTCCACTGCCTCCTGCAGTTTAGTCAAACTCATGACAGAAGTGCCTTGCGTGCTCTGGTCCATGGGGTCATGAAGAGTCAGACACGACTAAACGACTAAACAACAACAAGGTCAGATTTGCACAATTTGCGGGCATATCTGTTTCGCGGCCAATCCTCCCTTAAAAAAGCTCAACGGCTCTGGGCAACATTCCCAAAAATTGCAATGTGGGGGAGTGACAAAAATTTTACGCACCGGGTACCACCCGATCTTGCTACGCCTCTTTCTGTGGTGTCAGTGCCCCTCTGAATCAAGGATGCCCCACCCTCCTCTCACTCAGAGGCCCCCACCTCAGAAGTCTGCCTGCCCCTTTGTTGGAGTCGACAACTGCTAAAGTGAGGACAACTTTAAAGGAAGAGGCTTCTCTCAGTGAAAGCAGAGCTAGCTACTCGGACTGAGCTGCAGTTCCTGTTGAAAGCTCAGTCTGAGGATGCCTGCTGCTGAAGCAACACCTGAGCTCTGCTCCCATGAAATCATCAGCCAGAACACTGCATGGAGCTGTCCAGAGTAGTCTCACCTCTGCTGAAGTCAGCGATAGCAGCAGAACAAAATGAGCTGGGGTCTACACATGCATCAGAACGCGGTGGTAGAATCTTAGAGTGGATTATACCACTACAGGCTGCAGGTGGGAAATGCAATTTTCGAATGCTCCTCCACGATAATAATAATTTAATAAACCCATTAAAGGTAAAATGTGGCACATAAGGGAGAAACCTTCTAGTGCACCCCACTTCTTCCTATTTTCTACCTATGAGGATGTGGTTATTGCTGCTGTTTCACACAAGGTTGCAAAGCAAATTTTTGAATCCTCCCCCTGCAGCCTGAAGTGGTGCAGTCCATCCTGCCATTTCAGAAGTCTACCCCTTGGGCCATGTTCACATCAAACATTCAAATCACGATGATACCACTTCGAACAGCCATGGCTTCCCCCAAAGGATTATGGGAGTTGTAGTTTGTTAAGAGTATTGAGAGTTGTTACGAGACCTCTATCCCCCATCCCCAAGAGCTAAATTCCCCCGGGCAGCTTAACAGTCAGTACCTCTTCCCAGGGAAGTCGGGAAACTGTAGTTCTGTAAGGGGAGCCATAACTGTTCAAAGTGGCATCATGGTGTTTTAAATGTATGATGTGGATGTGGTCTTTGTGTTGCTGCATGTGTACACCAGAAGCCTAAGTGCACATTCAGAAGCCAATCCCGGATGCTCCAGTCCATGAAAGTCCATTTGTCATTAAAGTATGTTGATTGTTAAAGTGCTATACGTTACTTTGTTGCTTCTGCTGCAGCAGACTTAACATAGCTATCCCTCTGGAAATTCTTACATAGAAAGCGCATTTATCATGGCGGAAACAGAGATTTTGCAATCTAATGCCTTCCTTTCCCCTTTCACCCAATCATTTTCATAGTGGTTGACAGTGCCTCTGGTTCCACAATCAAGCTGTCATGGGGAAGCTTGCACATTGGAAAGTAATGCATTAAAAAAAAACAAAAAATCACCACATGGCATAATCAGCGATAACAAGGTCCAAGACCAGGATTCTTTTCAGTGCCTCTGCAATTTCAGCAGATTTCTTTCTCTCTAGTCATCATAAGCCAGCGAGGTGATGATTACCCTGATGCTTGTCAGTCTGGTAGAGTCTGACTTGTGACATTCATGTCTTTTTATTCCATACCTAAATGGTATGAAATATTCATCGAGGATGAGAGAGAGAGAGAGAGAGTGTGTTTTAGAAGCAAACATATGGCTTAAAAGGTGTAAAGTCTTGTTGATGGCTTTCTTGATGGTCAGCCAGTCTTTGTTTGCTTAACGACTTGGCCATTATTGGGCTCTGCTGGACATGGGAAGCTGAGTCCAACTATTAAGAGCATGCCCCCCAGTTTAACTCTCCAAGCATTGATTACATTCTAACACTTACTAAACCTAGAAATTATGGGTGCCTGACACTCAAATACTCTGGTACCCAAAATTCATTACAGTATATTAGGGCTGGAAAGCAGCCCTACACTCTTCAGTCATTGGTGACTGAAGTGGGAAGACATGGTCTCTGGGAAATTTGTACAGTGGTACCTCAGGTTAAGAATTTAATTCGTTCTGGGGGTCCATTCTTAACCTGAAACTGTTCTTAACCTGAGGTACCACTTTAGCTAATGGGGCCTCCCACTGCCACCGCCGTGCAATTTCTGTTCTCATCCTGAAGCAAAGTTCTTAACCCGAGGCACTATTTCTGGGTTAGCAGAGTCTGTAACCTGAAGTGTCTGCAACCTGAAGCATCTGTAATCCGAGGTACCACTGTATATCAGGTCTAACAAACCATCTGTTGTTGTTTTCTCAGTGCCCAAACGATGTCTTTCCATCTGAAGCCTTCAATTCTTCCCTGGCTCCTGTCACCCACTCCAGCCCTTGATTAAAATTGCGCTGGTGTGACTTGACTTCACAGATCTCTCTCTCTCTCTCTCTCTCTCTCTCTCTCTCTCTCTCTCTCTCTCTCACACACACACACACACACACACACACAGCATTTCCCAATCAGGAAACTGGATAACATCAGTGGGCTACAATATAGGGTTGTCAGATTCTACTTTAATTTTCCCCTCCCGCATCCCAAATAAGTTTAACAACACTGTACTGCTTTTTAGGGCTGGTATAACTCACCCTATTTCAGCCACAGACATGCCCCCTGCAATATGGGCATAATAACGAGGGGCTATCTACACTAGCAGGATATCTTTTTTAACGTTGACAAACTTGGGGGGGGGTTTCTTGGCATGAAATAAGACTTGAATTTTAAAAATATTTATCATGAATCTCTGTCTTTGCTGCTACTTTTTGCATATGCACCATTTTATATAAACATCATGCACTTGTACACAATTGTGCTTTCTCTTGGATGATTTCCCTTTGTGCTTTTGTGTTGCTTTCACTAATTTAAGAGTCATTCAGATTTCAAGCCACCCCTCATCTGTGAAATTGTATCGTACTTTTATCCAGGTCCCATTCCGCCGCCCTGCCATGGTTTGCATCAAGAACAGAGGCTGTCATGTGTACCACAATCAATGAAATTGTCATACTAATTCAAATTCGCTTGTCTGAAAACTGGATTAGCCTATATATCTGCCTATAAGGGGAAAGTGTCAGAGCTGCTAGGCAGATCTAAAAATAGGAGACGTCACGGTCCGTATTGATCTGTTGCAGAGAGCAGCGTTCCAAGTCAGGTGTTTCATAGGCTAGGTTATGTTTGGAGATGCAAAAATAATGACATGTTTAGAATCCTTTATGGGAAAGAGCTTAAATATGAGACAGCTGTCAAGGTAGGTCAAAATACAGGGCAAACAATCATAGCTAGGGCCCTTTAATTGCCAGCTTGGGATGTGCAGATGACAGCTTCAGAATATTAGTGTGGCAATTTAGAACTGCTCACAACTGCTTTGTAGCCTTTCAAAGGTGTGTTTCTCTTGAAACAGCTGTCTTGGTTACATGGCATTTTAAGAAGTGCACCTTTTCACAGCTACACGAGATCAGATGTGGGTTTCAGGTCCACCACGGCAGAAATACTTAACACAATGCTGTGTTCTGATGGAGTAACCCATGAGCGTTGTTGCTCTGCTCTCTCCATTTGTTTTGGTAGAATCTTGCAACCCGTAATAGAAAAGAATGCCGGCTGGAGACTGCACTGCAGAAAGACTAGGTGAAATGTGCACTGTTGCTACTCAAGCATTGTGGGTAACATAGAAACCCTTGCAATTATAAAAAATGTCAGCTAGAATAATAGAGGTTATTAGGGAAAGTGATGGGAAAATACTGGAAAACTCTAATAATATTCCCACATAAATCAATGTTCTTGGACACCTCATTTTGAAAGGAATATCACATAGCTGAAGTGGGTAGGAGGCAGTATGAGTCTGGATTCCAGTTGTTGGAAACTGCAGGAGAGAGTTGTTGTGTCCAGTTTCATGCAAATTGGCCTTCTTTACTCACTTGTATGTGATCGCCGAAGAATTGATGCTTTTGAATTATGGTGCTGGAGGAGACTCTTGAGAGTCCCATGGACTGCAAGAAGATCAAACCTCTCCATTCTGAATGAAATCAGCCCTGAGTGCTCACTGGAAGGACAGATCGTGAAGCTGAGGCTCCAATACTTTGGCCACCTCATGAGAAGAGAAGACTCCCTGGAAAAGACCCTGATGTTGGGAAAGATGGAGGGCACAAGAAGAGGACGACAGGGGACGAGATGGTTGGATAGTGTTCTTGAAGCTACCAGCATGAGTTTGACCAAACTGTGGGAGGCAGTGGAAGACAGAAGTGCCTGGCATGCTCTGGTCCATGGGGTCACGAAGAGTCAGACACGACTAAATGACTAAACAACAACAACTCACTTGTATTTGAAGTAGTGGCTATCAAGGGAAAATCAAAGGTAACGTCAAACATTTTTCCTATGTGGACTCCACTTCTATCTATGGAAAATGATATGCTGTATGAGTGGAAGCAAAAAAATAAGCCTCCCCTCCCCTATAATTAGGCTGCTCCATACCTATAACTGGTTACTGGAAAATGAGATATGTAGCTGCCTGCTATGTATTATTAGGTGCACATTGAGTTTGACCCCCTGTGTCTGAAGGCTTATTTTGAATTGAAGAGACACGGGTGGCACTGTGGGTTAAATCACAGAGCCTAGGACTTGCTGATCAGAAGGTCGGCAGTTTGAATCCCCGCGACAGGGTGAGCTCCTGTTGCTCGGTCCCTGCTCCTGCCAACCAGCAGTTCGAAAGCACCTCAAAGTGCAAGTAGATAAATAGGTACCGCTCTGGCGGGAAGGTAAACGGCGTTTCTGTGCACTGCTCTGGTTCACCAGGAGCGGCTTAGTCATGCTGGCCACATGACCCGGAAGCTGTACGCCGGCTCCCTCGGCCAATAAAGCAAGATGAGCGCCACAACCCCAGAATCGGTCATGACTGGACCTAATGGTCAGGGGTCCCTTTACCTTTAGCTCACAGCTCAGGCTTTTAACCACTACATGAGTTTTTAAAAGACCACCAAAACCTAAATTCTGTCTTGGCCTAAGAAAAAACAGCAGCTTTGCATAAATCTCGGATGGAAATTATATTACTGCTGCCTCCTTTTCAGCAGCATTTAATCACAGTAAAAGTTTGATTAACTGAGAGGAGCTACTGAAAGGAAGTCTAACCCATCCTATTTATTTTGCTGCTGATTGATGCCAGCTGCAAGGCTGAGTGGGTTGGATATTTAAAAGGTATAATAATAATTTTAATAATTCTGAATGGTGGAGATGGAACCCTATCTGCGTCCCATTTGTAAGCAGTGAATCATGTCAAGGTAGCAAACCTTTCCTCAGTCCTGAACAATGAGGAACAGAGGTAGTACGATTGAAAATGTCAGGTTGTGGGAGGGATCCTGGTAATTGCTCAGCCAGAGTACTGCTGTGTTGCTGAGAAGCTTTTTGGAGACAGGCCAGCCAAAAACATAGCTTGGAAATAATATGCCAGAGATTTTTATTGTGCTGTAAGGATTTCGTTTGCTTTTTAAATTGTATCTGAATGCCAATGGCTTCCAGGGAGCTGTTACTTCACCAAGTTCTACCAGTACAAGAAAGGTAAAACTTTGACATGATGCATTGTATTTCAGTTTCACATTGCCATACATCAAGAATTTCAGCGTGATAACAACCAACGAATTACAATGCAACAGGGGTGTCAATGCTATCAACTTGTGGACTGAACTGAGACAAAGGATGTTTAGCACATTATCTATGTTAATTGGCTTATCAATGTCAGGATGTCTATGTCATCAAAAGCTGTTTTTTGAATTACCACTGTTAAATGCGTAATTATCACTGCCTGTACTTTTCTGCATCTCATTTCCTTCTGACCTCAATTTCTACAACCCCACTCACCCAACACATGCCTGTGTGCGTGCGTGCATGCGCACACACACGTGCACGCAGCTCTGCATAACACCATGCATCTGATGATGTAAAATCCAAGAAAACCACAGCATATTTGTTAGTCTTTATGGTGGCGCTGTGGGTTAAACCACAGAGCCTAGGACTTGCTGATCAGAAAGTCGGCGGTTCGAATCCCTGCAACGGGGTGAGCTCCCGTTGTTCGGTCCCAGCTCCTGTCCACCTAGCAGTTCGAAAGCACATCAAAGTGAAAGTAGATAAATAGGTATCGCTCCAGCGGGAAGGTAAACGGCGTTTCTGTGTGCTACTCTGGTTCGCCAGAAGCGGCTTAGTCATGCTGGCCACATGACCCGGAAGCTGTACATGGGCTCCCTCGGCCAATAAAGCGAGATGAGCGCCGCAACCCCAGAGTCAGTCACGACTGGACCTAATGTTCAGGGGTCCCTTTACCTTTATGGTGCCTCAAGACTCTTAGTTGTTTTTCCTTCAAACAAATAAGAAGCCTACTTCTTGGGAAATGATAAATTACCTGGTCTCTGTGGATGCTTCAGATGGGGACGTCATACTATAAGTGGATCATTAAGATATTTCAAAGGTAAAAAAGTTAAAGGACCCCTGGATGGTTAAGTCCAGTCAAAGGTGACTATGGGGTTATGGTGCTCATCTCGCTTTCAGGCCGAGGGAGCGAGCTTTTGTCCACAGACAGCTTTCCGAGTCATGTGTCCAGCATGACTAAACCGCTTCTGGCACAACGGGACACCATGACAAGTGCCAGAGCACACAGAAACACCATTTACCTTCCCGCCAGAGTGGTACCTATTTATTTACTTGCACTGGTGTGCTTTTGGACTGCTAGGTTGGCAGGAGCTGGGACAGAGCAATGGGAGCTCATCCCATTGCGCAGATTTGAACCGCCGACCTTCCGATCAGCAAGCCCAAGAGGCTCAGTGGTTTAGACCACAGCACCACCCACTCCCGCAAGATATTTCAAATGGGTCATTGGCAACGGGTTATTTTAAATTATAACATTTCCCCGAAAGAAGGAAATAGAGAGGCATCTTCTTGTGGAACAGAGAAGGGGTATTTTTTCTGTGCTGCTGCCATTAGGATCATAGAGTTGGAGGTGGATTGGGGAAGCTTTCTAGGTCACCTGGTCTGGCTTGCTCTGTTTTGTACAATAAATCCCTAAATTGGGTATTTTTGGAGAAAGGCTGTAGATGGTAGAGCATCTTTTGTATGAAGAAGGTCCCAGGTTCAATTCTTGGAACCTCCAGGTAGGGCTGTGAATGTCCCCCCCATCTGAAACCTTGGAGACCAACCGACAGTCAGAGTAGGCTAGATGGACCAACTTAATGGCATCTGCACTCAAGAGTGTGCCATCTAGTGGGCTTCAGCCTGTGCCTGACCATGTCAGTCTCTGGTGCATGGCCTGGATGCGTGCAAGTGTTCCCAATCAGATCCCAACCTTTCATGAAGACTTGGTTTTTCTTGGAAAATTGTGTCTAACCTTTATAGACTTGGTTAATTACTGTTTGGTACTCAACTCCAGCAGCAGCCCTCCCCTTTCAATTAATTCCTTCATTAACTCCTTTCCGGTCTCTGGCGAGGGTGGGGTGGGGTGGAATGGTGTTTTTCCTCTTGCTTTGAGACACGGGGGGGGGGGATTTGTAAAGTGTTTCGCTTTTGTATACAAAACGCTATTGAACTTGCTGTATGACAGGTGCAAAAAGACACAAGCTTGCTGTTCAATGGAGGGGTGTAAGGTTCCCAACTGGGTTTTGGCAGCAGCGATGGTCACAGAACAGCTCTTCTCTTCTAAGCCTGATCGCAGGCAGCCAATGGAATTAAGCACCCCGAGCAAAGAGCCGTTTAAAATTCTGTGAGCATCTTAGCAACACGGAGTCCTGAAACAGGGTCACCCCGATTGACAGGCACATGGACATTTGCCTGTTTCCCACAATGCTTCCCCCCCCCACACTATTGTATACTTGTGCTACTGCTAGGGGGCAACTGAGGTGAATCACGGAATTCCTCCTCCTTCGTGTGCCTAAAACCATAAGTTCCCCCAAATCACGAACAATTACAGAGGCAAAAACCTTCTCTCCCACACAAGGTGTTCTGCCAGGCATTTTACTACAGCAATAACTCAGTTAGGAGGATACTGCCTGCTGTAATTTGTAAGTATCCTCACTTGAAACTCTGTGCTACTTCATCTGTTACAGAACACGATGTGCGTGTAACCATGTTAAATTAAAATGGAAGGTTCTGTCTGTTTAGATCAAAGCTCCCTGACCTTCTTGGGGGCATCTTTGGAAATTAAGAAACATGCATACCACAGAAATATGTATTTACACACAAAACAACCAGCACCCCCCAAAAAAAACACCTTAATTTAAAAATAGGGAGGGGCAGAAAACCTTGGTGGGTACCAAGGGGTGTGCCTTGGTAGCTACAGACACTATGTTGGAGACATGAGCTTTAGATTTTCACTACACACACACACACACACACACACACACACACACACACTCCCCATAAAGATGGGGGGGGGGAATTCCATGTAGTTTTGGGTCTAAGGAGGTGGACAGTGTGTGTTGCTCATGCAATGTTATTTGTTGGAAGTTCAAGTTGGACGTTCTGCTGCGCAACCAGGAGTCCTTGCATTGTATATCACCCAAACAGATGCATTACATACAATGTGATGTTGCAATTAACATCACATATTATGCATAAAACGTATTGTGGAGGAGAGGGCTATCAATGGCCACTGGACATTACGCCTGTGCTCTGCTTCCACAGCCGGAGACAGCAATGTTTCTGAGTACCAGTTGCTGGAAGCCACAGACGGGGAGAGTGCTCTTGTGTTCAGGTGTTGCTTGAGGTTTTCCCACAGACACCTGGTTTTTATTTTTTTTATTTATTTGTTGAATTTATATACCTCCCTATACCCGGAGGCCTCAGGGCGGTTCGCAGAACAAAATCAAAATATAAAACCACAATATATGTAATCAAAATAAAAACAACAACCCAATAACACCCCCCCAAAAAAGAATCACATTTCAAAAGAGCATAGGACATAGGTCATCTACTGTGGACATAGGATGCTGGACTATATGGGGCATTAGTCTGATCCACCAGGTTATTCTTAGGTTCTATGGTTTGGCCTCACACATAAGGTAGCATGTATTCATCTTTCCCACAGGCAGCTGCTGGCTGAGCCCCAAAGAGAATATGGACTATCCAGAGATGTGGGTTGTCAGTTCTTTCTTGCCTCTTTTATTTGGTCTCTCCCTCTCATTAGTGATGTGGTAGCTTAAGTTAATCCCACCTCTGAGCGGAACAGGCCAGACATGGACCCTGACAAAGTGGGAGTTGCTTAAGTTGTGAAATCCACCTGCCTGCCACTAGAGAGATTTGGGCAGATGAGCTGAAAATTACTGTTAAGGTGACATGATGGCTGTTGACAACACAAGTGTGCTGGAGGCAGTTGCTTCTGAACAGACTCCCATTTAGTGGTAATACACTTCTGCTGGGCAACAGGGATTCAGTGGAACTCTTAGATTAATGAATGTTGCCTGAGAAAAGTGAATAAGCAAGGCAGCTTATGTCTTGCCAATGTAATAAGGCCTGTCGAGTTTCCCCAGTGCTTTGCAATGTTTCCTTTCCCAGACCACAGAAACAGCATTTGGAAAGTCTCTCTCTTAGACTCCCAGGACTATTGTTAGCATGCAAAAAAAAGGGGGTGTGCAATTTGTCTTCCTAAGTTGCAAAGGCACTCTCTAAACAGCAGTTTGAGTGTTTCCAAAAGGCGAATAGGCTTACAGATATGATACAGTCCCAAAATGCCAGCACACCTGCAGCCTGCTCAACAATTCTTCCACCGATTCTATGTAATCACGTTAAATTTCACATTAGTCTGTGACCTGGGATGCTGCCCCCTCTCCCTGGCTCATGACTGTGGTGTTAATTAGGGGTGGGTTTCAAAAGGGATTTTGCATCTTGGGGGTCCCATGCTTTGAATGCTTTATGCCCAATATTGCAATGGGAGACATGTTAATCCTCCTGGTGGTTTCAGTGGAGTTTGGTTCCAGGCTAAATTAGTGAAGAGACCTGCTTGACTGCTGATAGGTGCAATTACTTGTCGCACTCCAAGGAAGCAGCAAAGGCAATGTTACCATTATTTATCTGTCAGGGCAGAAGCTGGCTTGGCTGCCTCCTCCCCTTCCTGATGAGGGCAGCAGCAGAGTGCCAGTTCAAGGCAGTGCAAAATTCTCATCACAGCATCTTCTGTTCTGGCACGTTCCCATTGTTATATATCAGGTGTCCATATGCCATTCACTTGCATGGACGGGGCCAGGATTGCCTAGATAACCTGCCCCAGCACATTTTTAGTGGGCTTGGATTAGTTGTGGACCTACCTTTGAACCTAAGTCTTTTGGGGCAGGTTTGAGTTGCATTTAGCTAGTAGGGGGTGGAACTGCTTAAAGATTCACTGCAGCAAAATAATTAAATACACTGAACTGTGGTGGACCAAATTTTATCTCATGAAGATTTCTGGGGAGAAATTCATAGTGGGAGAAAAGCCTCATTCCTCTGTGCCAATTTGCTAGGATTTTTTTTTTGGGGGGGGGGCGGCGGCTGATTGTGGCTTCAACCTTCTCCTCCTTCACCATATTATTTTAGCATCACAGGTGTTGCTTCCTGGAGTGATGCAAAAAGAGAAGGAGTAGCTATTCCCACTTTTGCCACACAGGCATTTTAGGGTGGAATCATGCTATGAACTTCAGCAAAATGGAGGATAGGATTGATGGAAGTTAGATCAAAGTTTGCCGAGACTGGAAGCTTGCTCTTTAAAACAATGGGGGATTTCAGAGGCTGTCCACCTATGATTGAGAAGTGGTTAAAGACATTATTCCACCCACACATGCATGGAGAAAAACAAGATGTGAGTCAGCTAAGGATTGTGAGTGATTGTTTACAGTCTGATATGTGCTGCTTGATGTGATGGAGCTAATAAATGTTGGAGCTGTAGGTGATTTTCATGTTATGGAAGCAGCTGTGGGCAATTTCTAGGGAATGAAGTGACTACAAAAGGGCAACAGGTGGCAATTAACTCTTAGACCACCCTCTGGAGTAGGGATGGGGGAAGAAATTCAATTCAGTTTGCATTTAAAGGCAACTCTATCAAATTTCTGAAACAACACGAGAACGAAAACAAGCCATTCCTCAAAATTTGCACTTATCTGAATGTTTTGATGCAGTTGTCTAACCAACCAATGTTTACAAAAATGCACATATATTAAAGAAAAGTGTGCACAAATGAATATAATAGTGAAAATAACATGTAAAAATGCATATTAGGGGAACTGTTGGCAAAAATGTATACATTTACTTATTATTTTCATTAATTACCTGCCCTTCACCCTTAAGTTCCAGGGTGGGTTGTAGCAAATAACCCACAAAGTTAAAAACAACATAAAGTGACTTTCGATTGCAAACATAGGGTGGGTCGTAAATATATGCACCTCAAGTGTCAAAAGCCAGGGTAAAGAAGTATGTAGTTAAAACTACATACAAAAAAATGTTTTTATTAGGGGAAATTCACACTGAAATGCTGTCAAATTTTCATGAGATTGCCTTTTTTTAAAAAATGCAAATTAATTGCTGCACAGATGTGGAGAACTGAATTTAAGTTTGGGAAAACGAGAAACTGAGTGACCTGATATTGACAGATAATTCCATCCTTACCCTGGAGTGTAAACTCAACCCTGTCCATGACAATCTTCATAAAGTATGGTCCACTATAGCTTTGGCCAAGCTAGATGGAATCATTCTTGAGCAAAGTTTGAAATCCCTTCTTCTTATAGGTAACTTCATTAAATGTTTCACTGCCAAAGCAATCCAAAGTGGGAGGAGGAAGGAAAACCCAAAGCTGAGGCACCACAAAACCCAAATCCCTGCTAGGCTTGTGGTGGAAGCAAGGGGCATTTCACCATTTGTTTCCCCTTATTTATGCCTAAATATGACAGGAACTATTAATTTAGCCTTCCTGCGGGGACAGCCCTGATACACAGTGTTGTAATTTGACATTTCACAATAGTCCCTTGACACCTGAGTGGGATGCTGGATCGGACAATGTTGGCACTTTTGCAGCCCTGAAAACCCTAGGATGTCTTAAGCCCTTTTGAAGTCTGCCTCTTCAAAATGGATGCTGTTGAGTCCCTGTATATATTGATTGAACTGTAGCTGGAGAAAATGGGGGAGTAGGGGAAGGCGAATTGCTGTTTTTTGAGTTTCCAAAGCTGATCTCTTTTTCTTTTCTTTTCTTTTCCTTTCCCAGGCCATCCTTTCCATCTCCCCACCACCCTTTTAATTTTTTTGGCCTGTTATTTCCTTGTAAGTAACAGCACCGCAATCTTTGCCTGCCTTTCCTTTCAGTGCAGTCAGTCCCAGGCAATTAGCTGCTACAATCCCACCAGAGGGCTTGCAGATATCAGCACTCTCAAAGGCGAGGCGGATGCTTTTCAAAGCCGCTGTCATCGTCAGAGGGGAAGAAAACAGGAGTGAAATTTCTGGCCTACTTGCCTGACAAGTAGAAATATGAAACAAACCTGAATCTTAACAACCTCGTAACTATTTTTCATCTCTCCTTCGATGTCGGGATGTCAAAGACGACCACGAGGGTCCTGTTAATTGGCGCAGGCTCCACCAGGCGAACATCCTCCTCTTCTTTCCTAGTTATTAGTGCTGCAGAAAGAAAAATTGCAGTCTTCAATTGCCTCAGCCACATAATACAAACCTGGTTGTAAAATATGAGGCGTTCAAAATCTGTCTTGGTTGTAAGGGTACATAATTTCCATATTAAGATGCCCTCTGTATATTTTAACATCCCTCCTTAAGGCCATCCTGACAGACAGCTCTGCAAACAATCCCGGGGACATTGGCTAATTGTACTAATCCAATTCAAATGAGCTTCTTTCTTTCCCACTTACCTCAGTGTGTTTCATCTACTTTTTAATTGGGTCACTGTTAAGTAGGCAACTTCAGACAAATTCTTCTGACAGACTTGCAGTCCATGTGAGTTTTCGCCATCACGTTGGATCAAAGACATCGTCCCTGGAAAAGGGCTGGGGTTTTCTAACCAAGAGCCACTCATTTTGCTTGCCTGCACTGCTCTAGCTTCCTGATATATGCTCCACCACTTAGACTGCAATCTCACACGGATTTACCTGGGAGTGAACTCATGGGAACATTTGTGAGCAGGCAAGCATAGGGTTGCACTGTTGGTGGCAGAGATAGGGCGAAGCTGTTTTATTAATGCTTTAGGCTGCAGTCCTAACCTTGGTGGCTCCTTGGCAGGGCTGGACAGGTGAGTCTGCTGCCTCATCCACAGCATGCAAAGTGGCCAGGGCAGAAGGTGGTGGTGGCACAGTGATCAGAGCCAGCTCTGCCAGTCTCTCTCTTCCCCATTAAAACATCCCATTTCCATTGCCCCAGCCAGTGGTATAAAACATCTGGAGGGCACGGGGCTAGGGAAGACTGACCTAGCTGGATTCAAGCAGTCTTAAGATTTTCCTGTGCTCATTTGGTGTTTACATTTGAAACGCATAGGACCCCAAACTAATTTCCTTTAGGAACTTACTGGCACCAAGCAGCAATATTAGCAAAGGGTAGCAATGGAGCTATTACAAATTTGCTAGTTAGGCTTTTCCCTTCCTTAGGGAGAGAGAGGCTTATTGAGGCTGCTGGCCTTTAGCAAAGATGCCTGGCATTTCCAGAAGGGGAGCACTTAGCTTTTGTGTGCAATTTGCATGAGACAATACAGAATGCAATTTGTGTGAGACAAATCAGGGGACAGACTAAAAACTAGAAATGAATCCAAGCAGCTTTTGGTTGCAGGTTTTTCTGGGCACATCCAATGTGTGTGCTAGCAAAGCAAGAGAAGCAACCAACTTAGCTAACAGTCCCTAAGAAAAACTCCTGCGCTGTGCACTGTGCACTTGATGTTTAGATAGGAGAATGCAAATGGAATGCAAATTCCAGAATTTGTCGTGACCTGGCAGCAGTCCTTACATCGAGCTGCAGCAGAGAAGGGCCATCATCCACTGCTAAGAAACTAGGCTCCTTTATCCACCTGCTCTATTATTACGTCAGGCTGCAGAAGTGAAGAGATGGAATGCAGGGCCGTTCCACTGGCACATCTCAAAGACTAGCAGTGTTTTGTGCCTTAGAACCATAGAATTGTAGAGTTGGAAGCCCCCTGAGGGTCATCTAGTCCAGCCCCCTGCAATGCAGGAATCTCAGCTAAAGCATCCATGATAGACGGCCATCCAACCTCTGCTTAAAAACCTCCAATAAAGGAGGTTTTGACCTTTCCCACCCCAGTTGCCAATGCCATTCAAATAACTTTTAACGAAGAAATTGAGCCTGTGTTTTCTTATTTCCTCCTTCCTCACAGCTTATTTTCCTTTTATGTTGTGGCTCTTTATATTGTAATTCTGAGGACAAGGACTATCCTCTCTCTTTTTTAGTGATTTGTAAGTTGCTCTGGGAGTCTCTTTTTGGCTAACATGCAGGAAACACACACATACACACAGTTTAGTTGGTGACTTTTCAGTTAATAGACATTAGCTTTTCTAGCAATTCAATTGCGTTCTTTCTCCCTTTCTGCAGAGACATTAATGATGATAGAAGGGGCTTAGGATATATAAATCTAGGTTTAAAGAATATAGCTTTGTGGCTAAGGTATTAGTGATGGCTTCAAAAAAACTTCTTTTTTTCTCTCTCTCTCCCCTCCCCCCCTTTCAATTTTACCACAGGCTCTCAGAGTATTTTCACATGATTGAAGTTGTCCTCAAATTGACGCCACATGGAGACACTCTGGGATTGATTTTGTGCAGTGTATATTCAGTAAACACACTGCAAATGAACAGGAAAATATTGGTTGGATAGTGGGCGAGTGGCAAAGTCTGCTCCATAAAAATTGAATTTCAACTGTGTGCAAATACCCCCCTGTGACCACACACAAATTGCAGCTGCAGGCAGCATCTGTCGATGTAAGGAATGGACAAGCAAAAAAACCACAAAACAAAGCTGTTTCAGTTCACAAAACTTTCAATGTCTCATCATTTCCCCATTTCCTTTGAGAACTGTTTGAGTTTATGTCTGGTCTGATTAAAATTTTTTTAGTATGCTTTCTGCATGATCTGTTAGAGAAGGGTTGAGGAACCTGCAACCCTCCAGATGTTGCTAGATTAAAACTCCCACCATCCCTGAGCCTTGGCAATGCTGGCTGGGGCGGATGGGAGTTGGAATCTGAAAACATCTGGAGGTCCACAGGTTCATCATTCCTGCGCTAAATGTGGAGGTATCCTAGGATATCACACGGCAAAACAGAGTTAACCAAATGCAATTTCCCACCCCCCATGTATAACTGACCATTGTTAGACTAGAAACTATTTGTGACAATGGCTTAATACATGAACGCATCATAGAATCATAGAATTGTAGAGTTAGAAGGGACCCAGAGGGTCATTAGTCCAGCAGGTATCTCAACTAAAGCATCCATGACAGACGGCCATCCAACCTCTAATTAAAAACCCCCAAGGAAGGAGAGTCCACCACCTCTTGAGGGAATCCATTCCACTCTCTAACAGCTCTTACTGTCAGAAAGTTCTTACTGTTGTTTTAATAATGTTTGCTTCAACTCACTTGTGGAAACAACTCAGAGGTTATTAAGAAGAAAAACGATAACAACAAGAAGATTGGAAGATGGGACTTGTGAACATCAAAGCAGCAGAAATATGAGATGATTGGACCCTTTCTGAGCTCAAAGCATGGGTACCCCCAACAAAGATTTAAAAGATTCAGCAAAATATTTGGATTTTATGATTTTATGATATGTATTGGTATAATTCGGATTAATTAATGTGATATGATTGGATTGTTAAATGGAAAACTTAATAAAAATTATTTTTAAAAAAGAAAATTCTTACTGTTGTTTATTTGGAATCTCCTTTCTTATACCTTGAATCCATTGGTTCATATCCTACCCTCCAGAGCAGGAGAAAACATGCTTGCTCCATCTTCCATGTGACAACCAGACCCATTTTCATTTTCCCACTTTTATGTAGTTATTGTTCCAGAACAGGGGTGGTAAACCCCCTAGATATTTGTTGGACGGCACTACTCATTAGGCCAAGCCACCATGAGCAAGGATGTTGGGATCTATGGTCCTGAAACACTGGAAAGTCTACAGTTTCCTCAACTAGAATCATTGATTTCAAGGGTTGTGCTCTGAGTAAAACTGGAATGCCACCTGTCATATTGGGGGAAAGAACTCTGTCAAATCATACAAAAGAGGATCCCTTTTAATTCTACTGGATCTGACTTTTACCCAGGCCCCACAAAAAGCAGAGCGTGTAAGTGAATACACATGTGTGTTTGTGAATGTGTGCTTTCTCTCTCTGTGTGTCAGGCAGAGTGACCCAGGGGAGGGGAAGAGAAGCAGCCAGAGGTGTGGGCCCATTGCACTCTTTCAAAATTCTAAACATGCCCATGGGCCCGTAAAGATTAGCAATGTAGATAGTCCCTTTTTTGGTCAAGGATCTTAGACAAATTTCTATCCCTGATTTGCCTTTGAACAAATCAGAGGTTACTGAAAGTTCACGTGTTGCCATCCTAAGTTAAATAGGCCCGAGCAAGGTTTCAACCTCTAAACCTGTCATATTGGTCAGGTGAACAGCTTTCTCTCCCTATCGTACCCACAACCTTTTAATTTAAAGAGTAGATCCTGTTGCTTTTGAAGAAGAAGAAGAAGAAGAAGAAGAAGAGTTTGGATTTGATATCCCGCCTTTCACTCCCCTTCAGGAGTCTCAAAGCGGCTAACATTCTCCTTTCCCTTCCTCCCCCACAACAAACACTCTGTGAGGTGAGTGGGGCTGAGAGACTTCAAAGAAGTGTGACTGGCCCAAGGTCACCCAGCAGCTGCATGTGGAGGAGCGGAGACACGAACCCGGTTTCCCAGATTACGTGACCACCGCTCTTAACCACTACACCACACTGGAAGGGCATCATCCTGATCAGAATGTGTTCTCAGTTCTGTGTTCAGCTCACAGCTGTTATGCAAACTACACTCCCTCTCTGTTCTTGATTAGGATTCCTAGATTGGGGGGCACTCGCATATTGCCAGATAAAGAAATGCATCACCCCAGAGAAACAGGATGGGTGGGACAAAGGAGGATACATATTTGCGTGAAATATGCATGTGCTGAACAATATTTATAAATGGTCCCTGGGATTTATATAGAAATACAGCACATTTCATCATAGTGGGGAAGTCTGGGACCACATCACCTGTGTGCCTGCTCAATCTGCTGCCCAGGGGCTAATGATGGTTGGGCCATTTCTGCATCTTATGATTCTTCTTTAAACCAGACCTGGGCTGGACAGCCCTTCAAATGGGGGACTACTTCAAACAGAGGACTGCCCTCTGTAAAGTAGGATGCATGGCACCCTAGCTTAAATTTCCGTTGTTCCATTTTGAAAAGGCCTCACCAAGAACAAATGCACCCAGAAAAAACGCAGGGAATGGGTCTTTTTTAGCTCCACAAAACTCTTGACACAATTGTCATTCCTCATGTGCATGCAGGAAGTACCCATGACGTTGATTGGTTGAGTGTGTCAAAACCGTTCCTAATAGGCGTAATTAGCAAGCAACTCATGATCCTTAATTTAGATTGATGGGGTGCTGTCATGGAATATTAGGATTACAATTGACCTACCTTGACAAGCTGTCCCTTTAACACTGTGCTCACCTGAAAGATTTACTGAACATTTGATTAACAGTTGAATCTTGACATACTTGTTCAGGTAAGCACACCAGAGTCTTTATCTCATCCTCTGTGTAAGGTGGATTTGATTCACAAAAAGGTTCCTCCTATCATGGTGATTTCCCCCCACTATTATATCTCATGGTAGAGATCTTGCTTACTGGTTTTCATTACCCATGAGTCTTGTGCTCCCTGTACTTCTAGACTGAGCCCCTTATTGCTCTCAGCTCTCAACCAAACCCTCTTTACTGAGTCAGCCCAAATTTACTCTCTAGTCTGAACTCCCTGTGGACTCACTAGCATCTACATGCAAACCGGAGTGCAAATCAGAGGTCTCGGTGCCTAACCTCTCTTGTAATTTAATGGCTTTTAGGAAACCGTGCAGTTGGGATGGAGAGACAAAAAAAAAAAAAATAAATCTGAATCATCATCTTCTACTCTGCTGTTTTCCCCCTTATATGGTAGCTTCCTATGTCTCTGACTGGTGGACTGCAAGTCTAAGGACATAGGAAACTGCATTGCACTGAGTCAGATCACTGGGTTCGTCTCTCCCAGTCCTCCTTGGAGATGCCATGAATTGAACCTGAGACCTTCTACCTGCAAAGCAGATGTTTTACCACTGAGCTATAGCCCTTCATCCATCACCTGAGAAGAACAAGTTACTTAAACCAAGGAAGCAGCCAAGAATAACCTATTGGCTTCTTGCACCACATGGTCCCAGCTTTTCTTGTAGCTGCAACATTACCCTTGACCTTCTGCAATGTAAGTTCTGAAGCACAGCAGAGAGCAAACAAGTAGCTCTATTCTCTGGCCAAGCTATCATGGCAGTGCAGAGAATACAGCCTCTAAATCCTACTGTTTGGGTTCCTAGACCTAGACTGATCCATGCAGCTTTACACAAAGAGCAGAAGCTCCTTTTTTATCATCTCTTCCCAATATGGCAAAAGATATCACCCCTCCTCCCATGGAGTGGGAAGGGAATACCATAGCTGTCAAGTGTCCCTTATTTGAAGGGACAGTCCCTTATTCCAGCGCCATGTCCCGCTGCTGTCCCTTATTGATGGATGTCCCTTAAATGTCCCTTAAATGATGTCCCTTAAATTTCAAAGGAAGCAGCTCTTATCCCTCCCTCCCTGCCAGCCAGGGAGGAGGGAGGCTCCAACTGTGTTGCTTGGCTGTGTTGCTCATCCAATAAGAAGTCTAAGAACGACTGGGGGGGTGGAGCTTGCATGCCTTGTGTGTGGCTAGTTAATGCAAGCTGAGGGGTTTTTTGAATGCTGGGCGCCATTTTGTTGCACGTGCTGCTGCAAACTTTGCAGTGCAAAGCCAGGCTGGGGAGCCATCTTAAGTTGAGGCTGCATAGGCCTTGTGCTGTATGTGATTCAGATTCTATTCAGTTGAACCTCTGGTTACAAAGTTGGTTGGACAGTGTTCTCAAAGCTACGAGCATGAGTTTGACCAGACTGCAGGAGAACAGGAAGACTGGAGTGCCTGGAACAGGTGAGGCTGCAGGCCCCTTATTTTGGCTGCTGGTCCCTTATTTTGGCTGCTGGTCCCCTATTTTCAAGGCTGCTGGTCCCTTATTTTCAAATCTGTAAGTTGACAGCTATGGGGAATACAACCTTGGAAGAACTTGGGTGTAAAAATCATAGCATGGAAGCTAAAATCACTGGAATCTTCCACCAAAATATTTGTGGAAAACTTGGCTAATGTATCCTTATGCTAACTATATACCCATATAGAGGCATTACTACTGTCCTGGCTCCTGGCAGATGAAGAGCAACCCCTAAAAAGGAAGCACAAAGGTGGTCTATAATTGATTCTGCCCCACTTTCTCACAGATGCTTTGAAAGTGTCCTTAACCACAGCAGGATCTGGGGCTCTTCCCTTCCATTCTACAACCAACAACCAACCAACAAACAAACAAACAAACAAACAAACACACCTTTCATTCACTAGACCCAGCTGTAAAAGACCTCAAGCCCTGGCATGAGTGAATGAACTCCGAAAGAAGTGGGAAGCCAGCGGATCAGCTTGTGAGTACAAGTTAGTTCAGTGTTTATTATTAAATAGCATGTTGTGTAGCTGATGTCTGGGGGTCCCAGTTACTCTCTTATTCTCTTGCCACATGTCTTTTTAAACCGCACACTTTCCTTTTTAAGTGTCATCTCTAAAAACCATCAGGATGCAGCAGATGATGCCAGAAATAGTCATGCTTTTGTAAATCCAGCAAACCAAGAAGTGATATTTTTTTTAACTGGCTTTATTGAGTACATTACACAAGCCCTAGCAAAAACTGGCCTCTCTTCTAATGGCTCTATCATTTGTATTCCTTACCCAGCTCCAAATCCTCATCAGCGTTGCTACAGATTCTGGTAGGCGCCTATTTATTTCCTTGCAATAATCTTAAAACTGTTTAACCCCCTCACGACTATCCCAAAAGCAATCCCTGAAAGCATTTGCATAGGAAGAGTGTATATCAGACTGACTTCTTTCAGAGATTCTTCTTACTGCTATTCCTTCATAGCCAGATTGTCATCTTGACAGTTTTCCCTTCACTATCTGCATGCCTGTCTTTCACTCCCCTTGTCCCTCTGGTCACATAATCCCCCATCCCGCCAGTGAATGATGGATGAGACAGGTTCAAGCTCAACTCCAGGCTGCCAGGAGCCTTGAAGTGAAGAAGGAAAAACTATGAAAATGCCTCTCTCACTCAGAGCCAATGTGCACCTTACATGATAAACCCAAATGATGTGCTGGCAAACACTGCCGAGTGTGAACAGGAGAGGCCTGTCTTTAGACATAGTAGTGGAACATTCAATGCTCATGTTCTGGGGAGCTGCAATTAGGGATGGGTAGATCTGACAGTTCATGTTTGTCCCCATTCTGTATTTTTTCATGCTTACGTCCAGCTTTTCACATTTCCACATCAGTATACAGAATTTTTATTTTAAAGTAGCCATCGTGAAAATTCAAATTTCTCCTAATATGCACACTTTTGTGTGCAATTTTGCTAACATGCATGGTTTTGCAAAGTATTTTTCTCTAATATATTTTCACGAATATATGCATTTTTATGCACATTTTACTAGGGTATATTTCTGTACACATTACTTCACTGGAGTACTGCACTACAAAATTCAGAGAATTCAAAGGATATCTGTGTTTCAGTTTGCAAAGTGATTTTTTAAAAAAGGGCTCATTAGGTACTTTTGCATTAAAAGCAAACTGGGGGCATATCTACAATTACATTTTGCCCCACTTTTTCCAGGCACAGATCTGGGTCCAAGTGTCTCCCTTTTTTGTCCCAAAGCTTTCCTTGCAAAAACCCACTCTTTGAAGCGCAACAAACAACTCTGTTCCTTTGTCTGAATGATGAGTGTCACCTACAGGAAACCAACTGTGCATTCCTAGTCTCCCGTTTTCTCCATGTTCGAACACGATGTTTTACTGATTTTCTTTTTCTTTTCTTTTCTTTTCTTTTAAAAAATGTTTTAAAGGTTTTCCTCCATGGGAATGCCTGTGGATTTAAACCATTTATCCCTACACATGCTCAGATGTTCTGTTGTACTCACACGACCAGCTAGCAAGTATCTTCCACCTTCCTGAAAAGCCGAAAAATGTTTGGGATAGGTATCTGATCATAACTACCATGTTTGCACATTTTTTTAGTATTTTAAGCAAAATTGGCTTACAGGAGGTTAATAGAAAACTATGCTTAAAACCCCCTAAATTCTGTGCCCCTGAAGGACCAGGTGTGCAGCCTGGGTGTCATTTTGGACTCACAGCTGTCCATGGAGGCACAGGTCAATTCTGTATCCAGGGCAGCTGTTTACCAGCTCCATCTGGTACACAGGCTGAGAGCCTACCTGCCTGCGGACTGTCTCGCCAGAGTGGTGCATGCTCTGGTTATCTCCTGCTTGGACTACAGCAATGCACTCTATGTGGGGCTGCCTTTGAAGGTGACCCGGAAACTACAACTAATCCAGAATGTGGCAGCTAGTCTGGTGACTGGGAGTGGCCGCTGAGACCATATAACACCGGTCCTGAAAGACCTACATTGGCTCCCAGTATGTTTCCGAGCACAATTCAAAGTGTTGGTGTTGACCTTTAAAGCCCTAAACGGCCTTGGCCCAGTATACCCGAAGGAGCATCTCCACCCCCATTGTTCTGCCTGGACACTGAGGTCCAGCACCGAGGGCCTTCTGGCGGTTCCCTCACTGCAAGAAGCAAAGCTTCAGGGAACCAGGCAGAAGGCCTTTTCGGTAGTGGTGCTCACCCTGTGAAACGCCCTTCCATCAGATGTCAAAGAGATAAATAACTACCTGACATAGTGTATCTGAAGAAGTGTGCATGCACACGAAAGCTCATACCAAGAACTAACTTAGTTGGTCTTTAAGGTGCTACTGGAAGGAATTTTTTTATTTTACCTGACATTTAGAAGACATCTGAAGGCAGCCCTGTTCAGGGAAGTTTTTAATGTGTGACATTTTAATGTACGTATTTTTAATCTTTGTTGGAAGCTGCCCAGAGTGGCTGGGTAAGTCTAGCCAGATGGGCGGGGTACAAATAAATTATTATTATTATTATTATTATTATTATTATTATTATTATTATTATTATTATTATTATTATTATTATTATTATTATTTCCTGCACAACTGTACCTTCTGCATCTGTTTATCCTAGTCTTTCTCCATTGTTTCTATTGGAGCCAAAGCATACATACCATCATAACTTGTGGTAAAATTGCTCTCCCAAAGACCATTAAACAGCAGCTCTCCAGAATTTCACACAGAGATTTTGCCTGGTCCTATCTGGAGACATCAGCGATTTAACCTGGGACCTTCTGAATGCTCTACAGCCCTTTCCAATACATGCTTTTTTCCTCAAAGAAGACAGAGTGCAACCAGGAGGAAGAAGGAACAATTCATCCATGGGCACTTGGTGCTGAAATACAGATAACAAGGATGGGTGTCCGTTCCATGTCACTCCCTACTCCACAGGTTCAAACCCAGTTCCCCACGATCCAGCTACTGCAGAGGCAATTAGTGTTGGAACTGGGCAAAAGGTTAGTAAAGCAGAGGCTGGGAAGGGCAAATGGGCAGAATAAATCAGCTCATTGCCCTCGAGGAAAGCTAAAGATCACTCTCACGCTGGATGCAGAATGTTGGCTGTCATTTACGTTGTAAATATATGGAAATGTGTGAAAATCTACTGTTTGATCTGAAAACATGCCTTTTAACAAATGCATCCCTTGCAGAGAGAAAACAAGTAGTGCTGTTTCGGATAGCACTGTAATAATGACAACACATATACTAATAAGACACCCACACATCCAAGCACACACATCCCCAAAATGTGCAGATGCTTTTATGACACTTACCAAGCTCTGACGCACTTGGTTTCTCTAATGTTTGAAGATTTAGAATTCACAGATTTGCAGAAGTATTACACCATGGCCAGAAATGGGAGATGGTGCCATGTTAGGAAACATCATGGGATTGGACAAGACAGATACAACCTTTGTATTTTGTAACTGGTTTAACCAGCCTCCTTGGTCAGAGGGGTGTAATGTCTAAAGTGGTTCTTTTGATTTTAAATTTAAACCATCTGTTTATGTTAAAGGTGCTGTTGATCAGGGTCAATTCATATTTTATCTATGAGTGAACCTCCAGTGAAAGAGAAAAGAATGGTAGATTGTCACACATCTTTGGCTCCTGACATGGCATGGAAGGCTGTGATCACATTCGCAGTTTTCTGGTTGATACTTCAATTCCTTACCTAATTCACACACACACAAATCCAAAACTTAAAACATTGTAGTACAGTCATACCTCGTGTTGCGTTAGGTTCATGTTGTGTCTTTTCGTCTTGCGAATGCAGCAAACCCGGAAGTGTATACTTCAGGGTTTCACCACATGCGTGTGTGCAGAAGTGTTCTGCGCACTTTGCGCATGCACAGAAGTGTTCTGTGCACTTTGCACATGTGCAGAAGCACTCTATCCCACCGCACACATGCGCAGAAGCGGCACTCTAGTTACGGACTTTTCAAGGTGCGAATGGCACCCCAGAATGGACTGAGTCTGTAACTAGAGGTACCACTGTACTGTCAAGGAGTTGTTCAAGGCAGCCCTGATTCATCCTTGATTGCATTGGGTCCAAAAGTTGGATTGGTCCAAGGCTATCAAAAAAAAGAGCAGTCCAATGGTGAGGAGAGAGAGGAAGAAGTAGGCTGCCCGCATCTCCTTCTTCCCCCACCATGTATAATCAGGGGTTGAACCCTAATTAAACATTGTACAAAGCCCCTGATTTGGATTAAGGCCTGGATCCAGGTCAGATTGAGTCAGTCTCAAATTATCTTAGGTTGAATTGGGGCTGTTCTGAAGAACTGGATTGGGCCCTGAATCAGACTGCAAGGGGCATGCAGAGCCCTTTTATTTAGTATTACAGTGGTACCTCAGGTTACAGATGCTTCAGGTTACAGATTCTGCTAACCCAAAAATAGTACCTTGGGTTAAGAACTTTGCTTCAGGATGAGAACAGAAATCGTGCTCTGGCGGCGCGGCAGCAGCAGGAGGCCCCATTAGCTAAAGTGGTGCTTCAGGTTAAGAACAGTTTCAGGTTCTTAACCTGAAGCACGGACCTCCGGAAGAACGGACCTCCGGAATGAATTAAGTACTTAACCCGAATGCTTTAAATGTGCATTTTATATTTGACTTCCTTTATGTTTTCTTTTGAAAATTTTAATATTTTTTTAAACTTTGCTGAGTCAAACATGCATTCTGTAGTTGACCTCCTTCATAATGTTTTTATTTTGAAATCTTTAAGATAACAGTTTCCTGTTAATTATGTTGCTTTGAATGTATACTTTATATTTGACTTTCTTCAGTAATGTTTTATTCTAGATGGTTTTATCGAATGTTTTAATGTAGGTTGCTTTGAGATGTTTTTCTTAAAAATATATAGTGGTATAGAAATGAAATGAATAATAATAAAAGTAGGAGTGGTGAGTGTTAACAACAAGCATTTCCTTTCACCATTTCAGAAACCTTCTCTGCTGGCTAATTCAGGACCATTGAAGTCAAGCGAAAAGCAAAGAAATGAAAATCTGTCTCCCTTCAAAAGCAGCCCTGTGTCTGAATGGTGGTAATTGGTCCAAATGTCACCATTGCACAGGCCTAAGGTGACGTGACGTCTCCTGGTTCCATTGTGAGTATGAAAGGCAACACATTATTTCTAGGTAAATGAACAGCTGCATTTATCCATTCACAAAATGGCAGCTCCTCTCCTTTTACCTCCTACTGCTGCCATTTCTAGAGACCTATAGACCAGGGAAATCAGTTGCTGTCATGGACCGGCTGGATGCAGGGGAGAAGCACCAGCTGAGGAACCCCCAAGAGAACCCCAAGAGAAGAAGGCTCAGAGCCAGGAAAGTGGTGGTGGAATGATGATGGATAGTCAGAGGGAGAAGAGGAAGCAGACTGGAGGAGGAGGTGTTGGAAGGTGAAGTGGTAACAGGGTTTAGTGAGCAGGAAGAGGCTGTGGCAGAGAGCAGTCCAGAATCAGAGACAGAAGTGGAGCAGGAGAGGAGGGGACCAAGAGGCAGCAATGAGTCAGGCTGGTGAGGAAACCAGGCATTCTCCCCCTTCTGCTGAGACCAGCTCTCCTCCCTGCTGGTCTCCCAGGATCAGAAGAAGGCAGAGCAAAAAGACAGGCAAGACAAAGGAGCCTCAGATTGCTTGGGAAGGAACCGGGGGAGGAGGAGACTTAGGGAGCCATGGGAAGGCAGGGAATCTTCAGTCCTCGCAGCTGCCTCATTGGGGCAAGAACTATGCAAACGAGTTGCTGTGCTCAATCGGCCTGGTTTCCTGAGCCGAAGCCCTGTGACTTATTGCTAACCTGCTCCTGGAACCTACTCCTGGCAGTTGTTGTTGTTTTTTTTTTTTAAAAAAAATGCATTAAAAATTGCATTTCAATTCTATGCATTTCCCCCTAAAATACACCTTTTTGTACGCATTATCCCCAATAAATTCTCATTGCAGAACTGCAGAGATGCTCTTATTGCTTTTAGCTTACCGAGTTCATCACGTTTTGTATTTTATTCCATTTTTATCTCATGGTACGCTGCTTTGGTAGCTGATGGCTGTGAAGCAGTTTACAACTCTGCACAATAAATAAATACCTACAAAGACTGCCTCCAAAAAAACTGATAGAAGTGTGAAATCTGGTGGATAGCTGCATTCTGGCCTAGGAATTAGTCTGGAAGTTGCAAATCAGGTCAGCTCACTTGAAAGTGCGGACTGAACAAAAATTCCCAACCCTATTTCCAACAAAGGCGTCATTTCTTTTCAGGCTGGTGCTACTAGTAGCTGAGCAAAGTGCAAAGGATTCACAGCCGAAGAGCTACTCCTCTGAATAAGCTGATGATCCATCACTGGGTTTGCAAAATAAATAGCTATCTCTTTGTAATTTCCTGTATAAATGCCAGCAGCTGTGGGAATGCTGAACTTTCCTGAGCCCTTTAATCACGTTTCCTTTTTAGTCACTGGCGCTGATGTGTGTAGGTGCCATGAATATATTCTCCGCTGTCAGCATGGAGACAGAGCAGAAAGGCTCCTTGTTTGTTTGTCCAGATATTCATATACATCTGAGCCAATGTATGATCTAATGACGGATCTTCGGTTGAGGGGGCCAGAGGTGGATCACCCCCAAAGGCATCTACACTACTCTTTCTTTCTTTGGTGGGTCACAGTTGCGCAGGCAGTGCTACCATCAAGCTTTAAGCATCCCTGGATATTGTCCCAGTGCAGTAATTGTAGAGAGCCTTTTTCAGTCCAAGGGCCACATTCTCTTTGGGCAACCATGGGGTGAGGGGTGGGGAGCCGAGCAGCAGCCAGTGTGCAGGAACATCTGCCCCCTTTTGCTGAACATGGTAGGAGCTGGGGTGCTCCTCCAAGTGTTGCTACTCACTAGGCTTTTCTCCCCCGCAGTGGTGAAAGCAGTGCACTTCTGCAACCTGAGGTGGGTGCTTCACCTTGTGTCATGGGTAAGCTGGCTCTGACGTCCTCTTCTTTTGCAAGCCAGTACTACGTAATTTCCCCTTCCTTCCTTCCTTCCTTCCTTCCTTCCTTCCTTCCTTCCTTCCTTCTGCTTCCCCTTCCTTCTCTTTTATTCCAGATTTTTTGTCCTTCTCCTTTCCAGTGGAACTGTCCACATCTACCCCATTTAATTGTTTCCCGGGGAATATCAGCAAATTCACACACACCACCACAGCAAGTATCTATGCATTGTGTGCTGTTAATATTTGAGCTGGGTAGTTTTATTCCTATATTTTCATTGTCTGGAAAGGCTGTAATTTGGAAACGCACATATGATCCTTTGTGGGCGTGGTCCCATGAATGCCTACTCATATACAAATAAGAAGGTGGTTGAAGATATCAAAATATTTCCTTCTATAGCTATTCCTATGTTATATAATTGTGTGTGTGTTTTTCTCTTGACTATGAATTTCTCCATCGGGAATAACATTAGAATGAGGATGGTATATATAAGCAGCCTGCTGCTCTGTGATCAGCTTTGAGCAAACAAAGGTGGGGGGGGGGAGAAAAGATGTTAGCATAATGTGTGTCTTGCCACATTTTTACAGAAGGTGGTCTTTCATATCCCTTGGAATGAGGCAGCATAAAAACCTAAACTCAAACACATTTTCTCTCTCCTTTTGTTTCCTCTTGTTCCTTTCCTTTCTCCAGCCTCCCGACTACTGCCCATCTAGCATCTCTTTGATCGTGCTCAGCTTCAGTCATATTTCTCTATCTTGCCTCTTTTGCTGTAGGGAGAGGCATCTATTCTGTTCATGCATTTTTCAGCTGCTTTATTATGATCAGTTCAGCGACAGGATCACCTTTCTTCTTCTTCTTCTCCTCCTCCTCCTTCCACCACTCTGCCCTCGCGGCCCCCAGTTCTGGGTTCGTTAGTCACATGAGTGGCACTGGCAATTACGACAAGCCCACTCAGTATTCCGCTGGCCACTTTGCTCCTTGCCCGCTCCCACCGGTCACCCCTTCCGTGCCTGCTTTGCGTTTGCAGAGCAATCGTTACATTAGAAAACGAAGCCCTGCCTGCCAGTTCCTATTCCTGGAAAGCAAGAGTGACAGCTCAAGTGCAGCTTGGTTTGGAGGCAGAGCGGTGAAAGACGGTCCCTCTTTCCCCTTGGTGCTACAGCAGATGCGCCAGCTGTCATGTCAGGAATGTCCCAGGTCCTGAGCTGCAAGGTGCATGCTGGGATTCTACATTGCTGAGCATTTAGAAGCGCTGAAGAGGGTCGCTAGAGAACTTTGCTGAGTGGGCCCCCTCCGTTTCATTAAATCCCAAGCATTCTTGAAAATGTACCACTTTGACGTGCAGGATCCAAATGATAAGCTTCTGCTGCTGTGCCGTACGTGCGAACACAGCCAGGTATTGTGGCTTGGTGAATGCAGTCCCAGGTCCTCGCTGTCAGTATTTTATGGGAGGGATTCAGGAGCAAGCCATAACTTTAGCTTTGCACAGTTAAAGTGGTTTAGGGTTCTCTGTCACCCTGGTGCAACAAATTAAGGTTTGCTTGCTTGCTTGTTTTGTCAAATCTTTTTTTATTAAGTTTTACATTGCAAATTTAAATTTAATCATTAAACATCAACATCATCATTTAGGATTCCCTGAAACCTTCGACTCCCCTCTGCTCTTCCATGGTTACCACTATCAATCTTTCTTCAACTGCTTCTCTTATTTTCTCTATTTTTCTTAAATAATCGATTTTTACCATAATTTTTAGTACATTGCAAGCGTTACTCAATGCTTGTTTGTTTATTTTGAAATGGCTTTTTGCTGTCAGGAAAGCAAAGGGAGAAAGCACTGAAAAGTGTGAGGTAAGTGGATAACGGGGCAGGGAAACTGTGTGAACAACATGGAAGCAAATTAGGATGAATGTCCATTATCATATAATCTCCCCACAAACCTCCCTATAAACTTTGTCCAAGCAGATTATGATGAATGCTCAGTTAAATAGGCTGTCTGGAGGAGTTAACAGGAAGAAGGCCACGGCTATAGGTTTATCAAACCTTTAAATGTGCGGCCAAATCTTGAATAATGAGCTCTGCTCACATTAGTGGATCATGCTGTGGTCAGGCCTATGCTAAAAAAAAAAAAGTATATATATATTTAATTGGAATGTATTTCTAAGCTTTAAGCTGGTTTTCCACCTCACTAGCCTTTGAATTATAAATGAATAAATAAATAACAGATTCAGGTAGGTAGCCGTGTTGGTCTCACGCAGTTGAAATAAATAAAAAACATTGTCCAGTAGCACCTTAGAGACCAACTAAGTTTGTTCTGGGTATAAGCTTTTATATCTGAAGAAGTGTGCATGCACACGAAAGCTTATACCCAGAACAAACTTAGTTGGTCTCTAAGGTGCTACTGGAAATTTTTTAAATTTAAATAAATAACATTAACACTCAGCTACTGGAGATTTAATTTTGATCAAGCACATATTTCTTGGGACAGTCATATTCACAGGTTATACCAGGTGATGGGGAGATGAGCCACCGCTATGCCGGCACAATACTTCCTGTACACAATGCATACCGTACCCAGGAGGTGAGCACATATAGCATAGAAAATCCACAACCAATGAAGAATGATAGAACTCTGCCAATGTCTTTGGAAACGCTGTCAGAAATCACCAAAGAGGAACCATGCTCCTTTTCTGAAAATCTTCCTATTACGTTGCACGCCAGAAACCGAAGATGTTGCAGAAAGCTGCTGCCTGAGTCTCCTATATCCACCACTGTCTCTTCCTCTTGCTCATTGGGATTCTCAGCTTCATGTAGTTCTCTGAATCTCACCCTTACAGTCTATTAGTCGTGTTCCCCCCCCCCCCGCCGCCCCCTGGCCTAATTATGATTTATTACCTGCACTGTGCGACACAGGCAAGGAAAACAACTTCCAGGCTGACACGATGCTCTGTTTTTTTCCACCCCATATCCCTGCGTTCAGTTATTAATTCTGAGTAATTTATTTTGATGAAACCAAGAGTGACTCCCCCCGCCTTTAACCTTTGGTATAAGTCACCTCCATGAGAACACAATTGGGGGGGAAGTATAAGTGGGACCCTGCAAGAAACTAGCAAGTGAGTCCTCACCTCCTAGGAAGCGTGTCCAGGCAGACAGTCCTGCCTTGCTCCAGAACATTATGTGCTCAAAGGTGCTCACACCACTGGCGGAAGAACGGGCGGCGGCGGGGGGAGCGCACCACCCCCAGCACCATTGGGGGGGTACCATTGTGGCCACCCTCCTGGACATGTGTCGTGCACCCCCACTGCGCTGGGCACTACGCCCCCGGGACGCACGCCGTGCCCCCGGAATGCACACCATGTCCCAGGGCATGTGCCAGCCATGCCCCCGCCTGCTCTCTGCCCCCAGTGCTGGAGCATGCAGCTTCCCCACTGGTTCACACAGACCATTTTACTCCCCCCACTCCCAGGTTATGTTCACATTAGCAGTAAGGTAATTTCCCCCACTGTGTTGCCAAGTCACTTTCTGCTGTCACTGTTCATTCCAGAGCTGGGGCAGAAATGGCTTCACCCAAAAAGTTCTTTTCCTCAGAGCTGTAGCTAGGTGATCTTGCACCCCTGGCAGAACTGTCCAGATTGCACCCCTTAGCCACAGACAAATTAACTTTCTTTCCGCCTCTCCTCCAACACCCCCCTCCTCCATCCATTCAATTCACCCTCTATTAAAAACCATTTCTTATGAGTATTTATATTTATGGACATATATTTTAGCCGATTTTGCACCCGCCCCCCATCACCTGCGCCCCTGGTGGGGGCCCACCTCACCACCCCCTACCTATGACTCTGCTTTTCCTGTGCCAAACTTCAATTCAGTTAAGCTTTTGTTTGTACATGCGCTGTCGTCTGCTGAGGGACACTGAGTCCAGTATTAGAGAGAGTAATTATTACACGATTGTGGTGTTTGCCCGTTATTTTGAAAATGTCTGTACAGGGGGAGAGAAAGAGTTAATAGATAGACCAATAGAAAAGCCAGAGGTGGAGCCTACTTGATTATAAAAGGGCTAAGCCTGAGGTTTAGTTGGTTGGTTGGTTGGTTGGTTGGTTGGTTGGTTGGTTGGTTGGTTGGTTGGGAAAAGGCAGCTGGGAAAGCAGTTGGCAGACAGATAAAAATAGAGAAACAGTTAGTGCAGTTGGTTCTTGTGTGAGGGGAGGTAAAAAAGTTAGAGACAGAATAAAATAAGACTAAGAGGGTAAAGGATAACAGCGTTTCGAATGCATTTAAAGTTTATTTGTGTTTGCAATAAACTACCTGGTTGGTGGCAGCGGATTAGTGGTGTACGGGTCAATAGTCCGTGAGATGACTAGGGGCTCCGTATGAGCGCCACAACGGTCTACAGCCATGCGTCTATGCAGTCCAGTTAAGGGTGTCCCTACTGACTCGAGAGAGAAGCAGCAATTGGTCTTGCCAGTGGGGCAAGCTTGGGCCACATCCACACCAGACCTTTAAGGTATATTGCTTCCCTCTGCCACCCCCATCCTGGGAATGGTGGTTTGTTAAGGGTGCTGGGAATTGCAGCTCTCTGAGGGGCAAATTACACTTCCCAGGGGTGGATTTCAAAGTTTAAAAAGGTAAAAGACCCCTGGATGGTTAAGTCCAGTCAAAGGCAACTAAGGGGTTGTGGCGCTCATCTCGCTTTCAGGCCAAGGGAGCCGGCGTTTGTCCACAGAAAGCTTTCCAGGTCATGTGGCCAGCATGACGAAACCACTTCTGGTGCAACGGGACACCGTGACGGAAACCAGAGCGCGCAGAAACGCCGTTCCACTGCAGCTGTACCTATTTATTTACTTGCACTGGCATGCTTTTGAACTGCCAGGTTGGCAGGAGCAGGGACAGTGCAACGGGACCTCACCCTGTCGCAGGGATTCAAATCACCAACCTTCTGATCAGCAAGTCCAAGAGGCTCAGTGGATTATTATTATTATTATTTAAATATTTTTATTAATTTTCACAATTAAACATTATTGTCACATAAGTATTATCTTAATTTATACATGTCAAAAATTTCCTTATCTTTAATTGTTTCCGAATTTAAACATTCTCCTCAATATTACAAGTGGTTTTTAAAAAAACCTGCTACTGTATTAAGTTCCTTACAATGCTTTTGTAAATATACAATAAACATTTCCCATTCTTCTTTATACAGTGGTACCTCGGGTTACAGACGCTTCAGGTTACAGACTCCGCTAACCCAGAAATAGTACCTACGGTTAAGAACTTTGCTTCAGGGTGAGAACAGAAATCGCGCAGCAGCGGCACAGCAGGCCCCATTAGCTAAAGTGGTACCTCAGGTTAAGAACAGTTTCAGGTTTAGAACAGACCTCCAGAACGAATTAAGTTCTTAACCCGAGGACCACTGTATTTGTTGTCATCTTGATTTCTACGTCTTCCAGTTAATTTGGCTATTTCGGCATATCCCATTAATTTAAGTTGCCAATCTTCTTTAGAAGGGACTTGTTCTTCTTTCCAGTGTTGGGCTAACAATATCTGAGCTGCCGTTGTTGCATACATAAACAAGTTCTTGTATGTTTTTCTTTCTTTTTCTTTTTAGAAAATCTTTATTGAACATATTTCACAGATTTATACATCAATATACTATATTACAATTGATATCCCATCCCATACACAAATAAAAATACAAGAAATTTAAAAAGTTATTGTATTCTTTCAGTATGTCCATGTGGATTAGACCACAGCACCACCACAGCGCTAAGGTGATTGATCTTTCAGTGCCAGCATACCTGCTTGCCTGATGGAACAAGCTCCCCTCTACATGCAACCATACAAGCAGGGTTCATTGCACTGGCAAGCGCAATCATTTAGTTTAATCCAGCCCAAGGATTCTTTGGGGGAAGCCATGTGCTTTAAATCTATGACGTGGGTGAGCCCACAGTAATTTGCAGGAGTAATTTGGTCCAAGGCTGAGATTTGAGTTTTTCCCTCGTTAATGATATGGCTGCTGAAATTTTATTTCTATAATAAGCTTAATAACTGTAGTTAATAATGCAGAGCACTGAGACTGTGAAGAGGGCTGTCTAATAAAGGGCACCTGAGTCATCGCACGCAGAGGTGGGAGCTCTGCATGGTGGGGAAACTGTGACTGAAATTTACAATGGATTTGTCAAGCGAAATAGTGCATCCCCTCATATTAAGAAAGACACTAGGCTTGAGCTCTCAAGCTTTGCCAATGCTCTTCTTCTTTTAACCCTAAGCATAACTGAGGCTTCAGAAACAGGACTGTATTCATGGGTGGAAAATTGGTTGAATGGTGGCATTTGAATGTTTGGTGCCATGCCTGGATTGTGGTTCATCACGTTCACAAACAAGTGATCCAGGTTCGGTTGTCATGAGCCATAATTAGGACACACACCAAAGCTTTCATAAAACCTTTTTAACACATTAAAAGCAGCTGAGAAGATGGTTTTGTGTAGCTTTCAAATTCAATATAGTTGTGTGGGAGTGGTTGCATGTGAAGTTGTTGGAAGTGCAACAGCAGGGATCATTCAATTTGTAACTTAAGTGTTAATTATGTTTGTATTAAAGTCAACCAGCCAAGACCAGCTTAGCAAACAAGCAGAGTAGTATGATATTTACTGAGGTAGCACGTGCCCTGACTTGCTGTATAGTTTTGAGGGAATTTATTCTGTGTGTTTTCTTGAATGTCTCCTGCTTTGCACAAAGACTTGGAGTAAGGAAGACAACATTTCTGTTTGTTTCAACTCAAATTATACACTGTTTTTGTTCAGCTTGCCCAGTGGGCAAACTTCATTCTGATTAATGGTAGGTGGTCTCTAGGAAGAAGGGTAGAACGATGGGAGGCATAGCTGTCAAACCTGAAAACCAGGAAGACATGCTGTCGAAAGAAGAGACAGTCACAGTCAGGGATGAAGGACCTTGAAGGATACAGTGATGCGGCTGTTGTACTAGAAGGGAGAATGTCTTACTGCTGCATAAGGAGCTGAGGTCTGGAGACAGAATATCTCAGCAATTGAAGGCAGCATAAGTTTCTGACTGCGTGTGCTGCTTCTCCCTATTGTTGTGTCAAAGTGGGGAACAAAGGACCTTTCACTTTCTCCTGATTGCCACAATGCTCTCCAGCAGCTGCAGGGCAGATTTGGAAGAATTCTGGCAGATTCAGGTGCAAAGTGATGGGAATCAAGGGCTTTAAGAAGGGTGAAAAGGAGAAAAGGAGCAGCTGTATAAAAATAGACTCGAATCAACAGGTGGTCCTTAAAACCAGGAATAAGTGGGAAGCAGACGGAGGGAGAATTGGTGGTGTTACCTATGCAGCAAAAGGGACGGTTAGCAGCGTGTTACTCAATCTTATTAAAAACATCTCCCGTGTACGTTTACTGTACAGTGGTACCTCAGGTTAAGAACTTAATTCGTTCTGGAGGTCAGTTCTTAACCTGAAACTGTTCTTAACCTGAGGTACCACATTAGCTAATGGGGCCTCCCGCTGCCGCCACACCGCCACCACGCGATTTCTGTTCTCATCCTGAAGCAAAGTTCTTAACCCGAGGTACTGTTTCTGGGTTAGCGGAGTCTGTAACCTGAAGCGTCTGTAACCCGAAGCATCTGTAACCCGAGGTACCACTGTACTCCAGATCATCAAGACTCCTGCTTGTCTTTCCTCCACAGAGCTAAGCCAATGAAGACGTCAGGAGAGCGCTCCGAGAATCTGGTTGCTCCCAAGTCCTTGGCTGGGGGATGCTAACAGCATTGACTCTTAGGGCTTATCCACTCTGACTCTTGTCCTGCTGTTTTTCCCTGGGGGAAACCACTCTTTAGCACTCAATCAGAGGAGCACTCTTGGAAAGGAGTGGGACAAGGGGAACCATACCTAGAAAGTGTGGGTCAAGCAGAACACCCTTCAGACTAATGCTTTCTAGGCACAAGCAGATGTGCAGATGCACCCTTACTCTTCTAAACAGTGATGTCTCACCAAAGTGAAAAACTGTCTTAAAAAAACAAAAACAAAAAACCATTGGGGGGCCTCCAGACTTCCACTGTTTGGTGGGATTCAAGTGCATGCTGGAGATTTAAATGTGTGTATTTAAGGGGAATAAAGGGCTCTGTCATCCTAACACTGTACTGGCACCTTCATCACACATGGCAATTTCTCCCCCTCTATAACCAGGCCTTTGGCTGATTAAACATTCTATGGCTTTTTAAATGTGTCTGTGGGAAGGGGGTTATTGGCTTGTTTCGTTTGTTTTTATTATATACGTTGTGTTACCAGTTTGTATTTCATGTTGTGAACTGCCCTGTGGTTTTCAGATGAAGGGCAGTATACAAATTTAATAAATAAACTAAAATAAATAATCGATAAACACAAGAAATCTACTTTAAACATTTTTTTCTCTTTTGGATAGCTCAGTTGGTTAGAGCATGGTGCTGGTAATGGCAAGGTTGCAGGTTTGTTCCCTGTAAGTGAAAGCTGCATCTTCTGGCATTGCAGCGGATTGGACTAGATGATCCTGAAGTTTCCTTCCAACTCTATGATTCTATGTCTTTTTGCAGTTAGGCAAGTGACAGAGAAATGCACCGGATGAATGAATAATTAACAGAAAGATGTATAAACATCCCACAAGCATATCAGGTTGAATTCTCAATAAAGACAGGGTGTAGGTCACATCCACACTGGACATGTAAAGCACTATTGTGACATTTTAACAGCCATAGAGTATCCTGGGAACTCTAGTTCGTTAAAGGGTGCTGGAAACTTCACAATGCTCTGTGAAGTCACCCCCCTTAACAAATTACAGTCCCCAGGATTCTCCATGACTGTTAAAGAGATATAATAGTGCTTTAAATGGATAGTGTGGATGTGACCATAGTCTAACCTCCGTGTGCGCTTTGTGCAAGCAAATCAGGATGGATGCTCAATAATCTGGCTGCCTGGAAGGGTCCTCATTGTATCCTATGAAAGCAGAGGCCTGCCTTACAGTACAGCATTGGACCAGAGGAACTCTGGAGTCCAGTGTGGTTTTAAAGTACTGTCTCTCAAAAGCAGAAGCAATCCTAAACTGAGATTTACCAAGCAAATTAGCATGGCATTTGAAATGCTGAGATTGGCTAGATCGATGGGTTTTATGTACTGTGTTCAGCGGCGGCACAAATGTAGAAAGCAACGCCCCGTTTATTGCCAGGATGTGAATGTGGAGAATTATTACTTCCCCATTTCTCGGTAAGAAATAATGCTTGTCTAAACCCAGAACGCCTCTTAGATGTGTTTCTCGAGGTCCTGTCATTTGTTATGAAAGCCTCATTTGCTTTTCTCTGCACATGCCCTTTGCATGCCACTAACATTTGTTGCTACTTGGGCATGCAGCTATAAAAGCCATTTCCCAGTTTGTTTAAAGTAGCCTTGCCAGAAAAATGAAAAAGGGTTGGGGGGCGGGGAGAGAATCTTCTTCTCCATCCATTTGTCTGAAGTAAGTTTGGTGATTTCATTTGCCAAGTACATTAAAATGAGAGAAATGATATAGCTGCTAAACACTGGTTGCAACTGTTTGGGTAAGATTGGTTGACTATGGATTTCTGGCTAATGCTTGTTTCTCATGACTTGGAACAAGTCTGCAGGGTTAAGGACGCAACCGGGGTAACTGGCATTCATTTGTTTTATTTGCGTTGTCAAGGCTAAATTAGAAAATGTTTCAGATGGGATCAGGGCTTTATAATAGCTCATCGATATTATCATCTTAGGACCCATTACCTTAACAATTTTCTGAGCTCCCCATGCCACCCCAATACAAGCCAATATTTAGTGTTTTTGCATAATTTGAACATGCATACAGGAAGGAAGTTGCCCATCATATTGCTGTCTTGCATGCCCTGAGAAAATATACATTTGTCGCATGATGTGGAGTGGGATGAGACTCTTCCCAGCAGGCAGAGGAAGTGGTTCAGCAAAGTAATGGTGCATTAGGTGAAATCGTGCTTACCATACATATCCAGTGCCTGCTTTGGTAGTGGCCAGTGCCAACTGGAACACCAGCAGAACATATCACTGATACCAGATGAATCAGCTGGAGGTACATTGTGTATAATGTGAGAAGGGAACAGAGGGGTTTTGCCTTTCTTACTTTGGGCTTGTACATAGCAAAGAGGCATTCAATCAAACATACAGAATAAAACTCTCTCAGAACTAGACAGCCAATCAGATCACCCCATTCTTGGTTAGCTGACTTACTGGGGATGAAATTAACTCACGAGTTACCAACAGAATGATCCCTGTTGTTGCACTTCAAACAAGCATTATAGGCCAGTTAGAATCATATTCCCAGTGCAGGAATCGCAAAACTTTATGGCTAGTGACATCCCAAGAATCGAAATGCTGCCTTGAGGGTAAACATTTGGATCCCCTACCCTGAAGTAGCCGCAGCTGTGTTCATTGCACTTATAATGAACATCTGAAAAAGGCCTTTAGGGTATATTGAAACTGCAAAGTTATACTTGCTTTACAGTTGCCTTAGCTTCATCCGAAGAATCCTGGGATCTGTAGTTTGGTGAAGGTGCTTTGTCTAGCCATCTCTAGCTCCACTCAAAGAACTACAGTTGCCAGAGTTCTCAGGCAAGCGATACTGGTTACAAAGCCAACTGAAGTGCAGACACATTGGTTTTTTTGCAGGCTGTATAGCTCAGATAGATGAGCTTTTTAAAGACAGTCATGACAGAATATTTCTGCTTTGTGAAGGCCTGTATTTCCAACAAGGCAGTAGTGCTGCTGCCCTTGGTAGGATTTTGCAGAGGCTGCCACCAGCTCCACAGCAAGAGGCTTTCAGATAATTGTCTCGAGTGAGTTCAACAGAGGCCCAGTGACCTCCATGTCAGAGTTTGTCCGTTACATGCCACCACTGGCGCCATTGTGTATACAGAGTAATTGCATGTGTGGTCACAAGTAATCACGTTAATGGTCCAAAAAAATTTTTTTTAAATAAAATTGCCAGGCATGGTCCATTGACAGAATAAATAACACATATTTGCATTTCAGATGGATGGCAAAAGAACCTGATTGCTGGGGTGCAGCTCTCATCTGCATATCTGAAGTGAAGGGGGGGGTGATGGGCTCTCCAGTCTGCCCTGGTGTTTTGCAGATTGCAGCACACTGCTGACATCACTGCCCTTGACATTAACATGGCTTGTGGGCTTATTTTCTGCATCCCCAGCCATTAACCTTTCCCCTCTGCCCAAATAGATTAACACTGCCTGCCGGGCCTCAGAGAAGCAGAAAATATACCGTTGTTGACTTGACCAGGAGTGGGGCTAGGTGGCACAGCCCCAAAGACTATTGCTCTGAATTATCTCCTCCTCTACCCCCCCACCTGCACACACACCCCAGAACTTGCTAACAATTTGTTAGGCAAGAGGTTCACTCGGGGCTTGAATTTAGAGGCCTGTGTTCTGTCTCCAGGAAAGCAAGCCTGTGTATTGTGCCCCTTTCAGGGAGGTGAAACCCAAGCTCTGTCTAAATAGCCTCTTTATTGCTGCAGAGAAAATGAAAGTCATGTGGAAAGCACAAGAACACTAATTGAGGCAATTTCACCAGCATTTGCCAGTGCGGACCTAACCTGCACGGTTCTGTTCCCTGATTTGTTGTCTTCCTGAAGGAAGGCACTGTCATATTTTGACAAAGATGAGTGGAGCTGAGGTTTCTGATACAAGCCGGCATGTTCTTCTTCCTTGGGTTTCTCGGAATACAGAACTTTTGGATTCCCAGGGGGGCGAGACGGGAAGAGAGGATTATTTATTTATTTGCAAAAAGTTTTGGGGCAAAGGCAGACATGGTGACACATTCTCAGTCAATGCGGTTGGAAGCCGCTTGAGCAGACTCTGCCCAGAAAGGCAGCTAAGGTGTCACTTCAACCACACTGCAAAATGTATGCATAATAATAATAAAATTTTATTTGTACCCCACCCTCCTTGGCCGGAGCTGGGCTCAGAGCGGCTAACATCATATAAATAATACAATATGCATAAAAACAAGCAATCAATCAATTAAAATGCACCCCAAAATTAATTCAAATTCAAACTGGACAAATGACAATCCTCAGCTTAAAACTGAAAGCGGTTAATATTCGCCATGTGTCTTTGCTCTTGCTTGCCTTTCCTAAAAATAGCCTAAGTTGATTTTAATTAGCCATTATGATGAAAAGTGTTGTTGTTGTTTTGATTTTAATTATGGATGGTGATTGCTATCAATCTCTATGCACGAAGAGATCTCCGGGGTGCCAGCGTATACCTTGGTTTGTGTCTTCTTGGACCGAAGGTCACTCTCAGCAGATGGTGTTTTCTGTAGTCTCGGGTTTACACTGATATACAGGCTGAGCATAAGAGGGAAATTCACAGCATTAACAATCCCATGGATACTGACCTCTGATGAGGTTTCTGACTCCCCCTTGTTCTTCTTATACCTTCACAACTTTGTGAAGGCGGTTAGGCCAAGAGATGACTAGCCCAAGGTCAACTAGTGAGCTCCATGGCTGAGTGGGGATTGGAACCCCAGTCTCCCAAGTCCAGCGCTCTAACCACTACACCACACCGGTCATGAATATGCAGCCGTCATACAGAAGGGATGGGACTGCAATCTGGGTTTGCCAATCCTGAAGTCTCTTGCCAGTGAGTTACCCACACAAATTCTTCATCGCTTTGGTAGCCAGTGCAATCCTGCCAGGAATGGTGTGACTTTTTCAGATTGTCTTGCAATTCTGCTGAATTCTGCACCAGCATTTCTGTGACATTTCATGGGTCTTTACTTATTATGTGCCTTCTTCAAACTTGAGTGAGTTCAAGAAATGGCCAACAGAGGGGGACAGAGAACCATTCTGTGGGATAAGATTTCACATAGGCAACTAATTTTTTTTTGTTCTGGAAACATACCCTGAAAAGATGTATCTAACTGCAGCAGCTGCTGGCTTTCCTCAGCCTCAGGCTATAGCAATTGCCAAATATATGTGTCTTCCGATGAATGTTGTGACAACAGCCAAGTCCCGCAGTCCTAGAGCATTCCATAAGTTCCAGTTTTCATCTTTTCTCATTAGCTAGCGCCAGATTTAGAAAGTGAGCTCATTCAGGCCTGAATCCTCAAGCACACTTGGAGAAGATGAGTTAGTAATAATATTTATAATAAAGGGAGGGCTGGAGCAAATGATTAAGTCATAGCAGCTTTGCCTCCAAGAAGAAAGTTAGTCAGTCACCTTAGTGATGAATGGAGCTGTGAAACACAGATGGGCTCATTTCATGACCCCCTAACCCTAGTTCTGAAACTTGTGTTGTGTGTGGCTGAGGATTTCCTAGCTAGGCTTTCATAGCCAGGAAAGAGCTTTGAAACTATGAAAAGCAACATGGCCCAAATTTGCCAAATCGTTTGACAAATTGGGGAATTGTTTTGCAGTTGGGTTTAACTTTTGTGTTGAATCTTGAATTAAAACTACAGTGGTACCTCGGATTTCGAATGTCAATAATAATAATAATAATAATAATAATAATAATAATAATAATAATTTATTATTTATACCCCGCCCATCTGTCTGGGCTTCCCCAGCCACTCTGGGCGGTTTCCAAAAGAATATTAAAATACTGTGATACATCAAACATTAAAAGCTTCCCTAAACAGGGCTGCCTTCAGATGTCTTCTAAAAGTCTGGTAGTTGTTGTTCTCTTTGACATCTGGTGGGAGGGCATTCCACAGGGAGGGTGCCACTACCGAGAAGGCCCTCTGCCTGGTTCCCTGTAACTTGGCTTCTCGCAGTGAGGGAACTGCCAGAAGGCCCTCGGTGCTGGACCTCAGTGTCCGGGTAGAATGATGGGGGTGGAGACACTCCTTCAGATATACTGGACCAAGGCCGTTTAGGGCGAACATTTCAGTTTTCGAACACCGTAAACCCATATCGAGTTTTCCATATCGAGTTTTCCGTTTTGAGGCTTCTGTACTGAGTTTTCAGTTTTCAAACATTTAGGAACTCGAACAGTTTTCTGAAACCGATTATGTTCGAAAACCGAAGTACCACTGTAATCATATTATTTTGGACTACCTATTTCTCTGATTGGTCACACAGTCAAGAAGGCATTATGTGTGTGTGTTGAACATTTCCCATATTTCTGAAGCCCCTGGAAGGAAATAGAAATAGTGCATGTATGGTTTGAAATAACTTTCAGAGACTTTATTCTCATGCTTCAACAGCCATCGATAAAATAAGCCATATTAACTAGACATTGGAGAGAAATACTTCCTTCCTCTTCTCAGGTTGCGGAAATCACTGAAAAGGAGGGAAACATTTCTGCCTAGCGGGGCAGAATGATGACCTGCCATTACCCTTCCTCACAATGCAAAGTTTAATTATTTGTATTACATTTATATCCTGCTGTTCCTCCAAGGACCTCAGGGTGAAATAAATGGTTCTCCCTGCATTCTTATCTCACAACAACCCTGAAAGGTAGGATAGACTGATGGATAGTGAGCTTCATGGCTGAGTGGGGATTTGAAACCTTTACCTTCCTGGTCCTAATCTAATACTCTTGACCACTACATCACAGTGCCTCTGTAAATGATGGCACTGGTATGGGCCAGGCATACTGTTGAAAGTGAGAACCATGCCAAACAGTCTTGTGCAATGTGGAGTGGACAAGGACTGGTGTTGAAAGTGATGAGGCTGCGTCGCAGCCCCAAAAGGTCAGTGCTGGGACAAGTCAGAGGGTGGATTTGAAATGAGTTGCTATGTCCTAACTCTTGGCAGAAGAAAGAAAAGCCTTGAAAGGAAGAAAACGATTGCCAGATCCTTTAAAAAAACACACCAGAGAGAAGGCACTGTAGTCCTGCAGGGTCTCTTTTAAGGAATTCAATTGGATGCATGCATCCAATTTGTATTTTATGAGGTTCTAGTTGTGTGGCTACCTTAAAATTGCCAGAATAACAGAAAGCTCAGTAGTGTACCCTAACTGATGAGCCAAATACTTTGGGAGATGAAGGCATCTTCTATTCTTTGTTAGTGGGTAGAAAATACATGTATTCTGTCTTGTGTCATTTGAAAATGGCAGGTGTACATTGAAATTGTCTGCTTTTACAGGAAAGCCCATAGAAACTGGGGCACAGTGCTTTCCTGGTGACCTCCAGACACAGATCTCACCTCCAGACACAGGGATTCAAACAGGCATATGCCATTCTCAGCTGATATGAGGACCTGGTATTTTGCATGGCTATGGACCCCTGAACACAACATGTAAGGCAGGCATAGGGAAACTCCGGCCCTCTAGATGTTTGGGACTACAATTCCCATCATCCCTGACCACTGGTCCTGTTAGCTAGGGATGATGGGAATTGTAGTCCCAAACATCTGGAGGGCCGGAGTTTGCCTATGCTTGATGTAAGGTGTGACGTGATCTTAAGTTCCGCATGTCTCTGAGACCCAGGCTTGAAATGATGCTAAATAATACACATCTGCCACCAATGAGGAAGGGAGAGAATTTTGATTCCGCTTTAATCAGAAGTCATCTCAGATGCACTTCTCGAACCCTCATGTAAACTGAAATCTTTCAAAATTCACACTTCTCTGAATTTTGCAATGCAAGTGTCCAACCAAATATACAAAAATACATATAGTTGATACCACCCCAGTCTCCAAGTGGCGCAAGATTCCAGGATTCGTGTTTCCTTTTGGAAGTGAGGCACAGTGAAGACTGTGGTGTCTTTATGATATATGGTTTCTTTACCTATATATACAACATGAGCCTATGATGGAGGAGTTCACAGCATGAACAGCCCCGAAAGGTCTTGTTTCTCTCATAGCCATAGCCTTGGATTCAAACAGTCATCAAACATTGCTCTCTGACTCTCTCTCCAGCTTGCTGGTTTAGCTCTAGGTCACATCCCTGCTGACTCTCCACTCTAAACTCTCTAGTCTACACTCTGACTTTTGTTCTTCTCACTATCTGTGAGTTGAGGAAGGGGCCACACCCATTTGCCATCTCCCACAGAGCCCCTTAATCCCACTTAATGGCTTGTCACCCAGGCTATCACCTCTCAGGAAACTATCTCGGCTTGATTAGATTTTTAAAAATTGATAGATCCAGGGATTAGAAGGGTCTGGCACCTGCAAACTCATGATACATATGGGGAATCACTCTTAAAAATAAAACTAACAAAAAATGTGTAATTTAAAATAAATTCACTCTAAAATGCTGCTGGATTTTCATGAGGGTTTTAAAATTATTATTTCAACTAGCTTTGGAAATACGGAGAGCTAAATTTAAGACTGGGAAAATAATCTGAAATTGAAATGGACAGATTCATCTAGCCACTGCCACCACAAAAAAGCAGCTATATTTCTTCTTTGCATATCTACCGACATACTTACCTATGATGTGATGTCACATCTTGTTTACCTTTCCTTACCCCTCATTGGCTGCTGCTAGTGAGCAGCAATATAGAGTGCTGTGACATCACAACATGGCCAAGGATTATGAGATGTTATGGAGTGAGGGGAACAACATAGAGAGTAGCTGCTTTCATCAATAGGCACACAAGTGGTATCTTGTCTAGCAGAGTCTTGCAGTTTGAGGTTTGTTTAATGCCTGGCTGGATTTATTTTAGTCTTTTCTTTTCCAGATACTTTCTACTGCTCTGCGTGGGATGGAAATAATGATGTGGAATCCTCCTTCCCTAAGCTGCCAGGACCCCTGGGCTGAGCAAATTGGGAGAAGCATAATTTTTTATTTTCCTTTTCTGAAAGCATCTTGTACGAAGAGCAAGATTTCTGTCTCCGTGTTCTCTGCTGCCTTGGATGCTTGTCTTGCTGTGAGGTCATGTGAGCTGCCGCTGCTGATTCAGGGAGTATAATAAGCGCCAGGGGAGGGGGAAGAGAAGACAAAGTAGGATTTGTTTGCAAAACCCACTCCCTTCCCGCAATGTCTTCTAGTTAATTCTCTTGTGTTTGTGCTTGGTCAGAGCCCTCCATTCCATTGCCAAGAACATCGTAGCAGTTGTTGCCCCCCCCCTTATTTTTTCTTTAATGAGGGCAAGAATGCAAATCTGACCCACAATAAATGAGTGGTGAAGAAATGGAGAGAATGGACGGTGCATTTCTAAAATGCAACTTTCCTAACATCCCACTTCTGAGTGGGAAAAGATGTTTCAGGGGTGCAGTGTGGTGAGACCCAGTGTGGTGTAGTGGTTAAGAGCGATAGACTCATAATCTGGGTAACCGGGTTCGCGTCTCCGCTCCTCCACATGCAGCTGCTGGGTGACCTTGGGCCAGCCACACTTCTTTGAAGTCTCTCAGCCCCACTCACCTCACAGAGTGTTTGTTGTGGGGGAGGAAGGGAAAGGAGATTGTTAGCCACTTTGAGACTCCTGAAGGGGAGTGAAAGGCGGGATATCAAATCCAAACTCCTCCTCCTCCTCCTCCTCCTCTTCTTCTTCTTCTTCTTCTTCTTCTTCTTCTTCTTCTTCTTCTTCTTCTTCTTCCCCAGGCTTTGCTTTTCTTTAGAACGAGCTACTGCAGGCTTATGTCATTTTTTATGATATAATCATAGGTAGGTAAGCCAAGTCTCCAAAAGAAGTTTATTTATTTCATGAAGACCTGTGGGTATATTCTTTGGTTTGCAATATTCTCCAGCTGCAAGAGAGCATTCTCTCTGCTCATTTAGGAGCTAGGAGAAACTCCTGAGGTGGATTTTTGTGCCTCTTTCAAATGGACTGCTGCTCAGCTCTCTTCCTGCTCCCCTGGAAACATTCCTCTCAGGCTTCAGCATGGTTCTAATTGCCAGTAAAGATGATAGTCCTGTCACTGGGGGTTTAATTCTAATCCCCCACTGGCCCAGCACTAGAGACAGCCATAATCTCATGGTATTGTCTAAGACTTTTCTTATTAACGTCTTCCTAGACTGCTGCTAGCAGATGTTCAAAGCAAAAGGAGAGATAGATCTTGGAAGAAAACTTCATATGAACTTGCACTTGGTTAACCTGAATTCCTGTTTGGGGAAGGAGCACTTGTGGAGAAGAAATTAGATGAGAGTTTTGGTTTGTTTGGGTGCATGGTTTTTAAAGGGTTTTTGGATGGCACTTCCTGAGAAGGACTTTTTTGTGGAAGCCTGTCTTTCACCACAAAGATTGGGGTCATCAGTGACACCCATAGGTGCAATGGCACCCTTGAAGTCTTCTCCTAGCACCCACAAAGCCTCTGAGCTTCCCATTCATTGCCCACTTCTTCATGAGGTGATGAGGGTGGTTACTTTTCTTCTTCCCTTGAAAAGTACATAGAGCGGAAGGAGGAAGCTGGAAGACTGACTCCTGTAGCACTTGTTCAAAAATCCAAATTTGCCCACAGTCCTAAGAAGGTTGCCCACCCCCTGCTCCCAAGAATTCCAGGTGCTTCCCAATTGGTGTCTATTGTGGGAGTGTGTACACAAATAGCCTTGTGCAAAATTGCATTTAAATTATATTTTAGCTCCTGGAGATTTGGAGCTCCTTGCTTGTGTCACAAAGGGCTAACCAATGTGCTCCTCCCTGGTTAGGTCACCACTCCTGTCCATAATGCAATAATAAGCTCATTATTGTCTGAAATTGCTACAGCCACTACCTCATCTGCCTGGGTTCTCTGTTCCTAGTTAAGTCGTCCTGTGTTCCTGTGGGGTGTTCCCTCTCATCAAGTCTGTGGTAGTTGGACCCAAGGTCTACAAAAACAAGGTGTTTTCAAGGAATAATATCCAATGTTAGTCATACTCAGAGTAGACCTATTGAAATGAATGAACACGACTAATTTAGACCCATTAATCTCAGTGAATGTAATCTGAGCAGTACTTATGCTGCATACACACTACACCTTTAAAGCTCATACATGGCACATGATTTCCCTCAAAGAATTCTGGGGGCTGTAATGTGTTAGAAGGTTTGCTGGGAATTGTAACTCTGTGTGGGATAAACTGCAGTGTCCAGAATTCTTTGAGGGAAATCATGTGCTTTAAAGGTATTGCATGTGTACAGCTTTAGTTGGATATAACCCTTTGTGCCTAAAGAACAAGGCACCGCACGGGATCATTTTTGAAATGATGCTGTCCATAGGCTAACAATCTAACGATAGATAAACCAAGAAGTAAGGAAGGAAGGAAGGGAGGGAGGGAGGGAGGGAGGGAGGGAGGGAGGGAGGAAGGAAGGGGAAAATGATGGAGGAGGAATGGTGGTGATTGTTGGCAGGCAGGCAGCAGCAGGGTATGAAAAAATAACAATGAACCAAGGCAAAAGGAAGCAAAATGAAACATGCATCATTGATCAGAACAACAAAATCAATACTCAAATATAATACTGCTTTGTTGTAATAATAAAAAAGAGCAAGTCAGAGCAATGGAGTAACATGTCAAACCAGCCATAAAATATTCATCATGCTTCAATATGCACATGGCTGGGGTTTTTGATGTGCTTACTTTTGCATTAGGGTTGTGACCATCCCAGACCCTGAGATTTCAGGGTGCAAACCTAAGACTGGGCCCCAGTGAAAACATTAAGCATGACACATTAGAAGATATCAACTGCAGCCACTAAGAGAACATCATTCATTCAAATAAAAAAATATGAAGCCTAACAAATGAGCTAATGTTTCACTTGTTGGATATTATGACAGAAACCTTAGCTAAAGGGGTTGTTCCTATATAGGCCTGTTGTCTACTGCTCCTGCCCACCTGGAGAGTCAAACCCTCTGCCTGTTCTTTGGAGGGCAACAGGCAAACCTGGAAACTCCAAGTCAGGCCTGGAGATCTGGCAACCCTATGTGTGAGCATCCTTTCTTTCATTCTACACATCACCTCTCCATTGGTCTGTACACGGCTGCCCAGTCTTCAATGAAATCTCAGGGGGAGACATTAGGAGGTAACTTTCCCCATATGGCTTTCTCAGATCAGGAAGTGGGGCAACCAAAGAGGCTGCAGAGCACTCAAGGAACATTTACTGGAAAGGAAAAACACGCAAACACATCCTCAACCATGTTGCAACAACAAAGTCAAAACCCCATCCCCACCAACATTCAAAAGAAAAGGCAAAACATTCTGAGAGAGTGAGGCAAGGCAATTGCCACCAAATGCAGAACACAGAGGGCCTTTAATACCTGTGGAAGAGAAGGGATTTTGGCAAACCAGCCTTACTGAGAGTCCCTCCTCTACACTAGTATTAAAGGTGCAAGAGCCCTGTCCTCTTTTTGCATCTGGCCACATTACCAAAAACTTCACTCCTTTTAATCACTAGCTGTCATCTTTTCATAGGTGAAAGCAATATCGCTCTTTTGTTTTACCTGTCTTGCTGCCTTATGTTCATTTCCTTTTTCTAAGTCTGCATCCTCTCCATGTCTACTCCCTTGCATTTTCACATGAAACAGAGCTCTTGAAAACGAGGAGCCATTTTGCCTCTCCTAGGCCGCATTCGCACCATACATTTGAAGCACTATGACACTGCTTTAAATAGTCGTGGCTTTCCCCCAAATAATTCTGGGAGCTGTGGTTTGTTAAGGGTCCTGGCAGATGTTACGAGAACCTCATTCCCTTCCCAGAGTTCCCTGTGAAGAGAGACTGATTGCTAAACCACTGAGAAATTTGTGTACACGCCCCTACATTTACACAGTGAAAATGTCTGGCTTTCTCTAATGTAATCCTATCATTCTAATCTTCCTATCCCTCATCCCTCTGACCTGCTCAACACACTAGTCCTAATCTTCTTATTTTTCTATCCTGTAAAAGACGGTGCTTTGTTGTGGCTGCACTACGGGGACCTGACGTTGGAAAAATCATGGAACTCATGGGGGCATTATTTGGCCATTTGAAACGCATTTTAGCTAGGTTCGCTACTCAGGGAGGATGTGCTGTGGAATGATCCTCACACCATTCAATGGGTAGGAGTGATGTTCACAGCAAACCCCAAGCTTCTGTTCTACTCTCTAGTTTGCAGAGAGATGATGGGAGTTGCAGCCCAGCAAAGATGCTTTGGTGCTGTTAATGACTGAGTAGCATTCTTCATCATCTTCTTCCACATTTGTTACCTGCCCTTGTCCCTAAAGTCCCAGGGTGGGTTAAAATTTAAAACACACCATTAAAACCCCCCGAATCAAAATACTACAAAGAATACAGTCACAAAAAACAGGGTGGGTCCTAAAAACACAACATATCCAGGTGTCAAAGATCAGGGTTAAGTGGTGGATCTTCAGCATTCACCAAAAACTGTATAATGAAGGTGCTAGATGCCCCTCTGTGGGGAGGGAGTTCCACAGGTTAGGACGAGCTTTCCAAACTTTTCATGCTGGTGACACACTTTTTAGACATGCATCATTCCGCAACACAGTAATTCAGTTTTACTAGCAAACCAGGGGTTAAACTAACTTTCCAGGAGCGTGGGAAGCATTTGCATGACACACCTGCACACTGCAGCCGACACACTAATGTGTCGTGACACACAGTTCGGAAAGTTCTGGCTCAGGGGCTGCCGCAGAGAATGCCCTCTCCTGGACCACCAACTCCTGAGGTTCTGAGTGTGAAAGAACCACCAAGCAGGTCCTCTCTGTCAAACTCAGTACCCAAGGGAGTCTTGTACGGGAGTTGATGGCCTTTCAGATATTTGGAGCCTGAGTTGTTTAGGGCTTCAAACACGGACACAAAGGCCTTGCATTGGGCCCTGTATTGAGCTGGCAGGGAAGGCAGATAATTCCCACAGCTGTCATCCAAACGGTGTATCCTCTTAGTATGATGTTTGTATTTCACAGCTATAGACTTTTGATTTAATTTGGTCAGTTCCCTTTTTCAAGCAACTTCTGTTTTTATCATATTGATGTTAAAATTGTGTTGTAGTAGCAAACCATCAACCTCAAAGGAGATTCCCCCCCCCCAAGTTATATGAGGAATCAAGAAGAGAAACGGGGTCTTAAAACGTTACAGGTTGTTTTTCCTTCAAGACTTTTTTGTGCCAGCACAGATACATTGTTGGAGGTTCTGTAAGCAGTAGCTGGCCACTATCTCCTGACCAAAATTATGTTTTGGGTGCAAAACTATTAAAAAGTCATTTACAGTGGTACCTTGGTTCTCAAATTCCTCAGTACACAAACGCCTTGGTTCCCAAATGCCGAAAACCCGGAAATAAGTGTTCCGGTTTTCAAATGCTTTTCGGAAGCCAAACGTCTGATGTGGTTGTTGACTATTGTTTCCGAGGCGCCTGCACCAATCAGAAACTGCGCCTTCATTTTTGAACATTCTGAAAGTCAAATGAACTTCTGGAACGGATTAAGTTTGATGCTTTTGTTTTTGCTATTTATTTTGCGTTTTTGTTTTGAGGCTTTTTTGGTTCATTGGTTTTTGTGACTGTGTGGAACCCAGTTCAGCTACTGATTGATTGATTGTGTGACTGCAGAAATGGATAAAAGCCCCCCCCCCCATCCAAACAATGACTATCAGTGCAGGTAAGAAAAAGAATTAATGTTAATTTTTATCATCTACAATACTGTCTTATTTATTTTATAGTACAGTACATTGATTATTGCTTTCATTTTATGGATCAATGGTCCTGTTAGATAGTAAAATTCATGTTAAATTGCTATTTTAGGGGTTGTTTTAAAAAGTTTGGAATGGATTAATCTGTTTTGCATTACTTTCTATGGGAAAGTGCACCTAGGTTTTGGAACGCTTTGGTTTTGGAATGGACTTCCAGAATGGATTAAGTTTGAGAACCAACGTACCACTGTAATCCTACAAGGTGGTTTGGACTCCCTTAGTAAGAAATGTGTGAGGCACAAAAGCAATCCTCTAAGATTGGATACAGAGAATGGGATACCCCCCTTTTAGTTGAATCACCACTGAATTTTGCCATAGTGGTCCCTTGTCAAATAAAATAACAGGTTGGTTGTTGCAGCATTGCTTTTATTTGGGCAGGGATTATCAATGACTCCCTTGTTAGTTTATTAAGGCAGGAGTAGTCAGGTGTTTGAACTGGGGTCACCTCAGAAATCATGTGTGATTGCCTATGAAGACAAGTACTTTCCCCCTTCTTTGCTAGCAAAGTTAGGTGCTCATCTGGTACAATCCTCTTGTGTGACTGTACCACCTCAAAACAAACATGATGAATTTATAGAACTGCCTTATATTGAGTCAAACCATTCGTCCACCTTCTATGTGCCGAAACTAGAATGATCACTTACATGTTGCCCAAAAAGAAAACAAAAGGGAAACATGTTGCTTAGAAGTTGCCTATGTTAATTTATATGTATAAAGGCAAATTTAGGAATGTTTTAATCTCAAAATGCTCTCCCCAGGGAAATTCAATGCACTGCCTGCCCCCTCCTGCCGTTGCCTCTTCCTCATGACTTTTTAAGTGGGGATGCCAGGGATTCTCTTGGCAATTTGCAATTAGTTCTCCACTAATGTCAGAGCTGGCCCAATACATTTTGGCACCTGAGGTGATCCACAACATGGTGTCCTAACCACCGCCATTTAACTTGAGTAGTAAATTGATCACTTACCAGGCCTGAGAAAAGATGACAACAGGAAAAAGAAGAGTTGATGTTGAACAGTGATGCAGAAGCCGTAAAAAACAAACAAACAAACAACCTAATTTAAAAGGCCAAAAGAAGGGGACCTTTGTGGGAGAGTGGTTACACCAAAACATCAGGTATAACACCCACAAATTGGTGTGTTTTCACAAATAAAATAAACTTCCCCCCAAAAGCTTCACCTGCCAGGTATCCTCCTTTCATGGATGATAAGGCTATCAATGCCTATGTTCAGCTCCTACTGTTGGAGGTTGCATGCCTCTGAACAGAAGTTGCTAGGAAGCACAAGTAGGGAGCCTACTGTTGCACTCAGGTGTCGCTTGCTGGCATCCCATAGGCACCTGGGTGGCCATTGTGAGAACAGGATGCTAGACAAGATGGGCCATTGGTCCAATCCTGAGGGGCTCTTCTTATGTTCCCTGTTGGGTTGCTAAGTAATGGCACAGAATCAGGCAAGAGAAAATAATAATACAATGGTCAGGAGGACTCGTCTTTAACACTACAGTGGTACCTCGGGTTAAGAACTTAATTCATTCTGGAGGTCCGTTCTTAACCTGAAACTGTCCTTAACCTGAGGTACCACTTTAGCTAATGGGGCCACCCACTGTGCCACCGCCGCACAATTTCTGTTTTCATCCTGAAGCAAAGTTCTTAACCCGAGGTACTGTTTCTGGGTTAGCGGAGTCTGCAACCTGAAGCGTCTGTAACCTGAAGCCTCTGTAACCCGAGGTACCACTGTAAACTGTTAATTGCATGGAAACCAAAACAAGACAGGGGTCAAACCTGATGTGAATTATGGGAATAGTTAAAATACTAAGGGCATAATCCTGCACACACTTAACCTGCATAAGATTATCTTGTAGGGCTGCCAGCCTATCCACACACATTTGAGTAAACATGCTTGAGATTATGCTGTAAGGTTGTTAGTACTCTGTTCAGTTTACCTGAGGGTAACTCTAATTGAAGTCTGTGGGATTTGCTTCCAAGTCAAAATGCATCAGCGTCATGACAGTTGCATGAAGACCAGAATAATTTTAAGTCTTGATATTACAGCAGATTCATATTCAGTGCCCCTGTTTACCAGAGATAATCCCTGTTTTACAGTCCCTGGCAAATCACTGTCTCTATTTTGTCCATATTTTTACCTCTAGGGATGCCTTGTTAAAATTTTGTCCAAGTTGCTAGATTTGCTATTCTTGAGGTTCCAGCTCCCTGCTCGAGGACTCAAGTAATTGAATCTCTGAGCTGGGAGATGGATGAATCTTGTGTTTTATGCACACACAGGAATGTTAAGGCTCTATATAGTCCACAACCTGTTGCCCTCCAGATATTTTGGACTGTATTAGCTCCTACCAGCACAGCTGTGCTCACCTGAGCTGATAAGAGTGCTAACCCAAAACATCAGGAGGGCGCCAGGTTGAGCAAGGATGATGGAGTGCATTGCCTGCAATTTCATGCACTGAATGCATTTGTTTTATTTAATAATTATTATTCATTTACAGTATTTATAGCCTACTCTTCAAAGAATGCTTTCAATCCCAGAGTAAGACAAATTAAACAGAGAAAAGCAATATACAAAGAATACAAAATCATATAAAAAGGTTCCAATAAACAACAGCTTAGCAATTCTGTCATGAGGTAAATGAGCAAAACTACAATAACAAATATTAATAATTCCAATTTAACCAAATGCCTAGGTAAAAACAAGCAAGGCATTCAAATGGATTGAAATGAATTAAACAAACAATGGTCTTAGCAACAGTTCCCGCTGGGCCTGTTCACATATAACAGCCCTGTTTCAATAACAGATGATGATTCCTTCCCACCCGCCACAGCAGCACATCTTTAACAATCAAAAGCCTTGTTGTCTTTGAAATCTGTAGAAGATGGGCTGTTACAGAGGAAATGAGCACAGTCCACACCATATGGATTTCAGCCTTCAGCAGTGTATAATGGAGATTTGAGGTCCCAGACAGCCCTCTTTAGAAAGGGAACAGGGATACTACAAGCGTATTCCCTGTTGTCAGCTGTGACAAGAGGATATGCAGATTCGAAGCATGAGGTTAGTGCAAGGGGGGGCTCTCCAGATGTTGTGTGACTTCAACACCCATCTCATCAACCGCAGCCAGCCTGGCCAATGGTCAGGGATGAGGGAGTTTTTAATCCAGAAACACCTGGAGGGCCACAGGCTCCCCAACCCAACAAGGGCAGGGGGGTTTCTTCTGAATGACAGTGAGTATGCAGAAAGGAGAGGAAATGATGGTTTTGAGGAGGTCAAAGAGGTGAGAGGAAGTTCTGGAATATATGTACAGTACCAGAAGGCTCTCCTAGCTCCTAACACTAGACACTGGCACAGAAGCTAAAAACATAAGGCACTTAGAAACATCATGGGGCTGTTCAAGCTATCAGTGCCTGACACTGGTCATATCAAGACATGCAGTTCAAAAGCCTAGATTATTTTGCATATGGAAAGAAACACCATTATTTTAATTCAATAGGTTCCTTCAAAGAATACAACCTACATAGCAGGACTATTTATTGCATGGGACCGAAAGACTGGCAGGCATCTCCTGCCTTCTTTGAAACCGCCATGCCCTACAACTGTCCTGGCAGCAGCTCACTGTGAAGATTATTAACAGTTATACATTGTTGTTGTTGTTGTTGTTGTTGTTGTTGTTGTTGTTGTTGTTGTTACAGCTACTAGTATTATGAGTTTTGTTTGTTTGCCTTATAGATCTGGCATTCCTTTTGGGGTAGCTGCTCCCAATATCAAACTTTCCATGAAACCCTCATGTCTTCTGTTGTGTCCATTCCACATCCACTTGTGATGATTCTGGTGGTTCAGGCCAAGGGCACATCTAGCCCAGCATCCTGTTCTCACAGTGGTCACCCTGATGTCCATGGGAAACCCACAAGCAGGACCCAGGTATAAGAACACTCTCCCCTCCTGTGATTCCCAGCAACTGATAATCAGAAGCATACCTCCGAGTCTGGATAGCTCTGTTGGCTTGAGCATGGTGCTGATGATGCCAAGGTTGCAAGTTCGATTCCAGTATGGGACAGCACATTTCTGCTTTGCAGGGAGTTGGCCTAGACGTTCCTCAGAGTCCCTTCCAACTCTACAATTCTATGACTTTGGAAGCAGAACATAGCCATCATGGCAAGTAGCCGTGGATAGTCTTCTCCTTGATGAATAGTCCTCTTTTAAAGCCACCCAAGTTTGTCCCCACCCACCCCCGCACTGTAAATAAATAAATGAAACAGCCTCATTTAAAATTGCAATGCATTGTTGCTGCCCCTTGCCCTAGTCATCCGTATCTCATGGACACCAGATATGGTGCTACTGAAATGTTAAGAGGCTTGCAGGAAAACTGTGCAAAAAAGGCTTGCAGAGGGCACATTTTGCAGGATCATGCAAATAAGCCTTAAGAACCAAAACTCTTCTAGGTCTCTGGGCCGGTCTTCACCAGTTCTGGCTCTCTGAGCAACTTCTGAGGCTAGAGCCCTGCTGCAAAGCATGGATAATACGTCCACACCAAGCGCCAGTGCAGTCATTCAGTGAGCGCCTCTCTTCTCCCTATTGGCAACCTACTGGAGAAGTGGAACAAAGGGTCTTTTCATACCCTGTGTAAACAACATGAAGCAATGAGAGGCTGTTATTGCATTGCATCATATCTTGAACTAGCAAAGCCAAGGGTTCTCAAAATAAGCAGCTGCCACAGACGGACATGAAATCACCCAATGTGGGGGCTGTTGTTGTTGTTGTTTTAGGTATCCCAGGAGTGAGGTGCAGCAAGGAAAGAGAGAGACTTTAGCAGGACTCTTTGTTGGACTCTTGTGACTGTGTCTCTGAATCGGGTAGGATTAAATCGTTCCACTTCTTTCAATGCAGAGACACAGCAGAGTGATCCACACACAAAGGAATCCATCCTCCAGACTAGGAAAATATGAGTCTAGAACATCTCTGAGAACAGGCAACTCTGTCAAGTTAGAAGAAGTTGAATGAGTCAAGTACAACTACCCAAAGGCAGGAAAGAATGATCCATCCACAGCAGAGGGTGTTTGAAAGGTGGAAAGGACCCAGAGCAATGAGTCATGCAAAAATCCTAGGTATTTGGATGCTTTGAACTCACAATGTAACATTTCCTTCTGGGGGACCCACTTGTAAACCCCCCATTCAAAAACTGTGTGTCATGAAGAAACTGTAAGAATGTCATGGGAAAGAAATCAAATAACTAACAATCTGATAAAATCATTCAAGATTCCTGTATCAGTAACCCCGAGTGCTCCTGTTCATGTTTTTACCCAGTCTGGAAAATGAACTGTGTATGTTGCTGGTACTTGCAGATGAGTTTATTTCTTCCCCACCCTCCTGAAATCTTCCCCTTGCCTGTAAAAGAAGGACTATCTAAGCCTTTGGCCCTCCAAGCAAAATTTTCTGCCCCTCTTGACCCCATATTGACAGTGGAAGCAGAACAACATGCAAGTTGATACCCTTCTGCCCACACCAGCATGGTAACAAACAAAAAACTCCACTCAGCCCAAATTCATGATGGGGATGCAAATTGGTCCTTCCCAGGTAATGAGATACAGTGATACCTTGGTTTTCAAACTTAATCCATTCCGGAAGTCCATTCCAAAACCAAAGTGTTCCAAAACCAAGGCACGCTTTCCCATAGAAAGTAATACAAAATGGATTAATCTGTTCTAGACTTTTAAAAACAACCCCTAAAACAAAGAATGCAAGACATTACTTAATATGCCTTTATTCAGTTTGTTCTTGCACATTTATAGGAATATATAACTTAAAAGTGTCTACTATTTCTTTAAAAAAAAGATTGATTCTTTTTACAAGCAGCACACTGTTATTTTAGGTGCGTATGTGTGACTGCAGCAAGGATCTGCCTGGGAAGCTGAAACTTTCTCTGGTCTAGTGAGAAAGATACCTTGCAATCACAATCAAGTCTGAGTTCAATGGACTTGCAGCTAAATTCTGGCTTGCTGCTTTGTTGCTGGAGTCTCTCTTTCAAGCCTTCTTGCAAAGCATGGTGACTTTGAGGTTAACTGTAGAGTGTCCTGCGAGCCTGAAGTATTCTCTCACTCATTTCTGAATGTTGTCCCTTTAATGTCAGATTTATGTCCATTTAGTCTCTTGAGTAGAGACTGACCTGTTTGTCCTAGATAAACAACAGAAGGGCATTGTTGACAGGTGGTGCTATATATCACTTTGGAGGGTGTTCAGGTGAATGATCCATTGGCAGCGGCATGGCTGATGTTATCCGGTCCTGTAGTAATGTTGCCTGAATAAATCTGGTGACAGAGTTAGCCCTGGAGTTTTTTGTAGGGCCTGCTATCTGGGCTTCCATAGAAGGGTGTCAATATGCATCTGGTAGGCACAGGCATAACATTGCACTTGAGTCCTAAATATCATGGACTGGCTGGATGAAGAGGATTGGTGGGAGGCAGCAGCTGGGGAACCCTCAAGGGAACCCCCAGGAGAAGAAGGCTCTGATTGGTGGTGGAATGATGATGTGTGGTCAGAGTGAGAAGAGGGAGCAGAAGCGTTGGAAGCTGAAGAGGCAACAGGGTTTAGTGAGCAGGAAGATGCCGCAGCAGAGGGCAATCCAGACTCAAAGGCAGGAGAGGAGAGGCAGGGCAGGAGAAAGAAGTGAGACATGCTGAAGAATCCAGGGAGTCTCTCCCTCCTGCTGCAACCAGCTCCCCTTCACCCTGGTATCCCAGAACATGCAGAAAAATAAAGAAAGTGGAGCAATGAGAGACAAGAGAACAGAGCCTTAAGTTGCTGGGGAAAGAACCAAAGGAGGAGCCTTAGAGAGCGGTGGGAAGACAGGGATCTTCAGTCCTTGAAACCTCCTGCTCCTCTTATTTTCTACCTAATTTTAATGTGTTTTTAAAAATTAGTTTGGCTTTTATTGTATTCTATATTGAAAGCTTTCAGTGAAAAAATTGATTAGAAAAACACTTTTGTAAAGCTGAACTGCTGGCAGGGCGAGGTGGGGAGTATCTGTTGCATGTATGTGTGTGGCTGTGGCGTGTGTGTGTGTGTGTGTGCTTACATGCTGTGCTCACAAGCTTATGCAGTTTGCAAATACACTCACAGACCCAAAAGGTCGGTGGCCCCCTATTCTATATGTGAAGCATATGTTCTGCTTTCTTTCAACTCTGGAGGGTATGTAGACATTCCACATGAAGGATCCATAGAAGTCTCCCTGGCTCAGCCAGTAGAGCACGAGACTCTTAATCTCAAGGTCGTGTGTTTGAGCCCAATGTTGGGCAAAAGATTCCTGCATTGCAGGGGGTTGTACTAGATAAAAAACATGGTCTCTTTCAACTCTACAATTCTGTGATTCTATTACCGTATTCTCTTGTTTGGGTGAATGTTCTGTAAGCAGAAGGTGCCTAAAAGATCACCTCACCCCTAATATACCAGGTTCAGATACCTTCTTATAAGGAGGTCCATTCTGCACAATGTAGGAATTGGCTGTTTAGTATGGTAAAGGTAAAGGGACCCCTGACCATTAGGTCCAGTCGTGACTGACTCTGGGGTTGCGGCGCTCATCTCGCTTTACTGGCTGAGGGAGCCGGCGTACAGCTTCCGGGTCATGTGGCCAGCATGACTAAGCCACTTCTGGTGAAACAGAGCAGCGCACAGAAACGCCGTTTACCTTCCCGCCAGAGCGGTACCTATTTATCTACTTGCACTTTGACGTGCTTTCAAACTGCTAGGTTGGCAGGAGCAGGGACCGAGCAACGGGAGCTCACCCCGTCGCAGGGATTCAAACCGCCAACCTTCCAATTGGCAAGTCCTAGGCTCTGTGGTTTAACCCACAGTGCCACCCGCGTCCCAACCGTTTAGTATGGTAGCACCACCCTTTTAGAATGTCCTCCCATAATACATCAGACAGGTGCCATCCCTATTGTCTTTTCCATTCCTGTTGAAGACTTTCCTTTTTCAACAAGGCTTTTAAATGTAGATCTCTATCCCAGACTGTGCCTGTATGGGATTTGAAATTGTTATTACATATGGAATTGTTTTTATTGTGGAATTGCTTCAAGATGTCTTATGGGAAGTGATTCATAAGTGGAATCACATAAATACATTAAAAAAACAACAACAGTGAATGTGTGGCTCAGCCGTGCAGTAGTTTCTGTACATATATGGTGGATCTTTGCGTATGTGCAAATGCACTGGTTTCAGTACACAAATCCTTAGGGAGAAGCTGTGTGATAAATTTGTATTGCATTGAATCCTCTCTCTCTCTTTTGGCTTAGGTCTCCTTCTACTAACAACACTTACACTTAGGTAAAAATGAGTGGAGATTGCTTTTACAGATTTCTTTGAATTAACAGAGGAGTCAGACAACATTGATTTGTTAACTCACTTTTATGCATTCTCTGTATTGAAGCTAATGACTGTGGCTGTGATTCCAAATACAGCCATGCGTACTTAAGCCTTATTGATTTCAATGGGCAAGAAATCTAGAAGAAATTGTGAACAGGGTTGTCGTGACTTGGTTTAAAAGAATGTCCAACTTTAAAGATGGCCCTGTCAGAAACACATTGGTACAGTTCTCCACATTATTTCCAATTGGGGTTGTCAGCCAGCAGCAGCTTTTGGGGAGGTGGTGTTCCTAGAAATTAATTGAACAACAAAACCAGAATTGATACAGATCCATTCATTAGCATTACTGGAGAGAGGGAATGGGCAAAATGGATATGCTTTGGATAAAGAACTGATTCAATATTTACTGTCAGCTGCCAGGCCAGTTATGGCAAGACAGTGGAACTATTTGGAGAGATTAAATAAGGATTTATGGCATAAGCAAATCTGGACCATAGCTACTGCTGAAAAATTAACTCAGAAACTGAGGTACTCTAGAGGACAGACAAGGAAAGAATGATTTTAAACAATGTGGCAAAAAAATGTTACATATCAATGATAACAATGTTCAAATGCCTCCTGTGAAATATGATACAATCTGAAATTCTTAGTAACCTTTCAGCTTTAAGCAAGAATATCATAAGGATACTAGGACAGTATCGTGATGTTAATAAATAAAACAAATCTCTTTTTTTAAAAAAAATGTTACTATATCCTAAAACCAATAATAATAATCCTACAGGGAATGTGAATGAAACAACACACATCTACACTTTGTGTGTGCATAAATTTAATTCAGCTGTATTGGTATCCTTTGTATTCTGTGTTATAGAAGTATATGTTCTTCTTTAAATAAATATTCTTTTAATATCTTTAGTTGATTAATTGGTTGGAGCCAGTTCTAATTTTTGAACTATGCGGATGACCATTGAGCCTTCGTCCATGTTGGGTTTTTTTATTGTGAAGAATTACTGTAAGAAATCACTTTTCTTCTAATGGTGAATGCTAGCTTTTCCTTAGATGATAAATTACCTTGTACTTCAATGTATGAAAAAAGGAGCCAATCTTGAGAGTACGGTGACATACAAATTTGCAGTGCTTTTTCTGGGGGGATGCAGGGGTACGCATACCCCTAAACATTTTGTGAATCTAAGTTTGGCCTCATTGAGAGGTAGTATTTCAATATGAGTAGGAAAATGAGAGTACCCCAAAACTTTTTTTTTTTTAAAGGAAAAAAGCACTGCAAAATTGTTTCTTTAAAACTGACTGGCTGACAGACTTCACATAGGCAGTTTGGTAATACTTTAGCCAAGGTGCCCATCATATATGTTACATTCAATGTGCAATAACGAACCCTTCATAAGGCTTTTTTTAAAAAGTGGAATAGTCATCTGTGAAATGCTTCCCCCTCCATTTAAGGCTTATTGCCTTTGTAAATCTTTTCCTAGAGTGCTTGGCATGCCTGTCTGAGATTCATTTTATACCACTAGCAAAAAATATCTGGCCATCGTTCTCAGGGGCCTAGGAAAGGCCCAAAGCATATATAATGTATGAGACTGTAATGGCTATACTCGGAAAGGCTGCACTTGTCGCTTAGGCCAAGAAACCTGGGTTGGGCGGGTGCGAAGGAAGGAGGCTGAAAATTGGAGAGAGCTTGGAATACAAGAGAGAGAGAAGGACAGAGAGTCAGTTGTTGGAGCTGGGAACAAGCAGAGAATCTTCTTCTTCTTCTTTGGAGATCACTTGTAGCCGAGTAAGATCATCTTCTTCCACATTTGTTACCTGCCCTTCCTCCTAAGGTCCCAGGGTGGGTTATAATTTAAAATACGCCATTTAAAAAAACCAAATTAAAATACTACAAAGAATACAGTCACAAAAAACAAGGTGGGTTCTAAAAACACATCTGCTTCTTCTTTGGTGATCACTCGTAGCCAAGTAAGATTGTCTTCCATAAACACGGTTTTAACAGTGAGTCCATAAGTGATTGTGGAGGCCAGTTCTGGATCCACAGTGGGGACATAGGTTTCCGGGCAGGAGCTGATCACAGTAAGGGTTTGCCAAGCGTGTCTTCCTCTTAGCATGTGTCTCCCTTTTGTCCTGAGTTTGAGCGTCTTCAAAGCCCATGACACCTTTGGTAAAGGCTGTTCTCCAACTGGAGCGCTCACAGGTCAGTGTTTCCCAGTTGTCGGTGTTTATACTACATTTTTAAAGATTTGCCTTGAGAGAGTCTTTAAACCTCTTTTGTTGACCACCAGCATTACACTTTCCATTTTAAAGTTCAGAATAGAGTAGTTGCTCTGGAAGACGCACAATATGACCAGTCCAACGAAGTTGATGTTGAAGAATCACTGCTTCGATGCTGGTGATCTTTGCTTCTTCCAGTACACTGGCATTAGTTCACCTGTCTTCCCAAGTGATGTGTAATTTTTTTCAGACACTGTTGATGGAATCTTTCAAGGAGTTGGAGATGGCAATTATAAGTAGTCCATGTTTCACCACTTATGGATAAGCAGAGAATAGAAGAACCATGGAGCTGGAAGAGACCAGGTGGACCACCTAGTCCAAGCCATGGAAACCCAGGGCCAGTGCTTCCCCTTAAGATGAATGTCCAGTCTCTGCTTGAAGGCCTCAAGTGAGCAAGAACAAGTATTAAAGCCTGGCACCTCTTTCCCAAAGCCAGGAAAGCTTCTGCCCAGCTTAGGGAGGGAGGCACAATGCTCACATGCGGGACGCCAGGACATCATGTCTGCAACGTTCCCCCCCCCCATTGCACTTGCAAGCTGGTGCCTCTAGCCCTCACTGTTCCCCTATGAAAAAATTCACCACACACAACTGATTCAAAGAGTGTTGTCATGTCCCCAGCCCGCCTGCCCCCATTGCCTTTTCTCCAGGTTAAATACACTGGTCCTCATAGGACTCATTTTCTGTAAAACTGGCCATCTTTGTTGCTTTCTCCTGAACACATTCCAATTTATCTACATCCTTATTAAAGTGCTGCGTCCAGAACTGGAGATAGAACTCCAGATAGTAAGAAGGATACAGGGACGGCAGGGCCATAACTCAGTGGCAGAGAACATGCTCCGCATGTGTAAGTTCCCAGCATAGCTTGTTACAAGGATATGAGGTAGCTGCACTGAGACTGGGATAGATTCTTTCTCTGAAACAATTGTAGACAACATTGAGCTAGGCCAATGGTCTTACTCAGTATAAGGTGTACATTGAGTTGAAAGTCATTACAACCATAGATTGATACAGTCAGCGAAGAAGCTGGTAGACACAGAGAGGAGTATATTTTGTGCAGAGACAGGCTGCGAGATCCCAGCATCTAGAGAATGCCACAGTTTTGGAGAAACATGCTTTGTGGTTTCAAGAGCTGGTATTCTGATGGCCACTAATGCATCGCCCAAAGAGGAGCTATGAGCCAAGAAAAAAAGTGGACAAAAGAGGGTGTGGATCTGTGTGAAATTTAGAAGTGATGGGTTGTATTCAACTAACTTTTACTCTGAGCAGACCCACTGAAATTAATTACCATGACTGACCTAGGTCCATTTATTTCAGTGGGTCTAGTAAAAGTTAGTTGAATACAACCTGATTACTGCAATTTAAGTAGAAATACTGTATGATTTTAATTAAGAAGTCCCTGAGGACTGTGGTCAATGGGCAGTCTAGAAATGGCGTCCATGAATTATGAATCACAGAATTGCATACGTAGTGAAGCCTGACTATATGACTTATGTGCCTGCTGTCCAGGTTCTAACAGTTGATATCCCTGCTCTCTTGTCTTAGAGTTCTTTATCACTAAAGTGGACTTGGACCAGACAACTGTTCATACAGGGGACACCTTCAAAAAGTCCTCTCTAAAGCAGGACACATGACTACCATATTTGTGTTCTTCCATTTGTTTTGCTTTCCTAGATCTTAATTGTTTGGATTCTTGATTTGTCTGGTTTAGTATTGCAAAATGCCAATACTTAAGCTTTCCTTGCAATCCAGAACATGATTGATTCTCTGCCACTCTTCACATTCAGTACAATTTATGCTGCAATCCTGTACCTGTCTGCTCAGAGGTAAGCCCCCTCGAGTTCATTTTGACTTCTCCCAGATGCATCTCTACTGCTTTTCACCCTTGAAGACCTGAGTTAATTGCATGAGCTTCTGTACAGTATTTCAGGGCAGGATCGTGTGCACTTTTCCCCCTTGTGTACATTGTACACTAGTCTGTCTATAGATTAGCATGGCACAAGGAAAAGGAAAAACTGGGCAAGGTATACTCTGCAAAAATATTTATCAACATGTAAATCAAATTACAAATTATAGTTTGATAGCCTAAAATCTTGTCCACCTATACATGACTTAACTCAAGATTTGGATTCCCATTTGGAAACCTAATAAAGCAACAGTGAACTCAACTTTCCAAGACTAAGGTTTTTTTTAAAACAAAAACAAAAACAGATTTTGAGTTTGAACATTAGCTGCAGAATCTGTCATACCCTCTTGGGAGGCCCTTGGCAAAGCTTCAGTAGATATAAAGGGACTGACTTGTCAAAGGCAATCTGCTCACATTTTACAGAAGTAGAAAACATGTGTGATAATCTTATGCAATTTTATCAGAAATATTGGACTATGATTGATCCTGCCCTGAATAGTACCGTACCTCACAACCACTGGATGGTAAAGGTAAAGGTAAAGGTACCCCTGCCCGTACGGGCCAGTCTTGCCAGACTCTAGGGTTGTGTGCCCATCTCACTCAAGAGGCCGGGGGCCAGCGCTGTCCGAAGACACTTCCGGGTCACGTGGCCAGCGTGACATCGCTGCTCTGGCGAACCAGAGCCGCACACGGAAACACCGTTTACCTTCCCGCTTGTAAGCGGTCCCTATTTATCTACTTGCACCCGGGGGTGCTTTCGAACTGCTAGGTTGGCAGGCGCTGGGACCAAACGACGGGAGCGCACCCCGCCGCAGGGATTCGAACCGCCGACCTTTCGATCGGCAAGCCCTAGGTGCTGAGGCTTTTACCCACAGCGCCACCTGCGTCCCAAAGGTTGGGATGGTATTGACCATTAAAAATAAAAATAGAAGAGAATCCAGGCTATGGCTACAAATGCCTGACTTGCAAATATGCAGAGATTATATATTATTAATTCTCAACATGTATGATCTAGTTGAGATACCTGCATTGCAGGGGGGTGGACTAGATGACTCTTGAAGTCCAGCTCTATAATTCTATAATTTAACATATGTTTCATTCAAGCTATTTTTATCCTAAATTTGTATACTATTCTTCTGCTTATGGTTTTCTGTGTTATCTTCAACTATGTGGCTGGTTGTTGCAGTGAAAAGCTAAGGGCTGTTGTAGCCAATGCTAGTTGTACTCAAAGTAGACTCACTGAGGTTAATCATAGAATTGTAGAGTTGGAAGGGGTAATGAGGGTCATCTAGTCCAACCCCTGCAATGAAGGGATCTCAACTAAAGCATCCATAGCAGGTGGCCATCCAACCTTTGCTCAAAAACCTCAAAGGAGACATAGTCCACAACCTCCCAAGAGAGTCCGTTCCACTGTTGAACAGCTCTTGGACATGACTAAGGGGGTCTACTCTAAAACTTAGCTGGATACCATCCTAAGCTTCTGATATTTCAATCTTCTCTACTGCAGTGGTGTGGCTATGGCACTCAGGCTGTGTCATAACGGCCCTGATGACACTATTAAGAGACAACTCATCCATAGTGCAGAGCCAGAGCTGCTATACCAGCCGAGGGGCAGAAACTATGCTTGCAGCAGATGTGCTCCATCCCTTACTGCTGTATACTACTCTTGTGTTGCACAATGCCTCTTGCAATGGGGTAGTTTTCCTATATGCTATCTTTGCCATGCAATAATGGAGGCTGCTGCAAATGTACACGAGTCATAACTGGGCTGTACTATCCTATTAAGAAGAGTGCCAGGGAATGTGCCCTTCCTCGCCAGCCATGGAATCCACAGGACCAGGCAGCAAATATGGTTTTCTGTTAACTCGCTGCCATGTTTGCACCTGTGTATATCCATCTCAGTGGGAACTGGCAGAGAAAAAATCAACACCCACACTTTGCCCCATCTTCACACTAGGTCAGATCGTAGTCTTTGAAAGAACCAGTTTGTTAAAACCCCGTCTGGAAGAAGGCAAATGCTAAGCTCAGCACTATGACAGCTTAATTGAATGGTACACATAGATGATGAGAGGAGAAATTTTTAAAAAGCTCTGTAGATCTCAAGGAGACAAAAATTATCTTCTCACAACTTCTAAATCACTAGTCTGAACTGCATTTGTAGGGTGGTTACATCTTGTAGGAGAGGAAGGTATAAACATTAACATACACCCTTCCCAAATGCATACTTTTCTTAATTGGCATATAGACTTTGCGGGTCCTTGGAGAGGGGAAAGGTCTTTTGACTATTATTAAATAATCAACAGCATGTGGCTGGGTGTAATTTCTAAATCATGTGCTAGTAGTGAGAGTTAGGAACACATTCTGTTCCCACATTTCTTTAGGCAGATCCTGCACATGAGGGTGGGATATTTTTGCATGTCTCTTCAGAAGCAGCTCATAATCTTCCTTCTCTTCTGCTAATGGCAAGAAAATCTCCTGCAGATTCTTTCCTACAGTAGATTGGGCTAGCTCAGTTGATAGAGCATGAGACTCAGGGTCGTGAGCCCCACGTTGGACAAAAGATTCCTGCATTGCAGGGGTTGGACTAGATGACACTTGTGGCCCCTTCCAATTCTACAGTTCTATGATTCCATAGAGGGGTACAAGCATTGATCCTGCCAGATTGACAGGGTTAGGCCTGCACTGCCTACAACCTGTTTTTAGACATCGGATTACCCCATGTAAACGACATTGAACACATTTAAAATAGTGGGTTATGATTTTGTGCACAGTGTGAATGTAATATTAAATTCCATTATAATAGGCACTCTAGTACATACCTAGCTTAATGTAGCTGACCTAGTCCTGGAACTGTGATTGATTTCATATAAGAAGCAAAAACAACCTTTGTAAGTAACTACTGTTACAGTGACATGGTCAGAATGAAGGAAATCATAGTCTTATGCTAACCCATGTTCTGAAACCTAGCTTACTTAGCCATTCCTAGAACCCTCATGCACACATTCATACTCATGCCATACAGGAAGTATAGTGTCCCGATCAAGGGAAGTAATATTCTCACTCTATTCTGCCATGGTCAGACCACCCCCGGAGTACTGTGTCCAGTTCTGGGCACCACAATTTAAAAAAAAAATTGATAAGCTGGAATGTGTGACCAAGATGAACAAGAGTTTAGAAACCAAGCCTAATGAGGAACAGTTGAGGGAATTGAGTATTTTTAGCCTGGCAAAGGGGAGCCTGGAGGAGATAAGATGGCCATCTTTAAATATCTAATGGGCAGCCACATGGAAGATGGAGCAAACTTGTTTTCTCCTGCTCCAGAGCACAGGACCCAAACCTATGGATTCAAGTTACAAGAAAGCAGATTCCAGCTAAATATCAGGAAGAACTTTCTTCCTGCTTGAGCTGTTTGACAGTGCAACAAACCCCTATGAGCAGTGGTGGACTCTTCTTCCTTGGAGGTTTTTAAGCAGAGGTTGGATGGTCGCCCATTATATAGTTGAGATTCCTGAATTGCATGGTGGTCCCTTCCAACTCTACAGTTCTATGATTCTATGTTTCTATGAATTGTGTTGCCATCAGAGAATGTGGTCGTTCTCCACTTGGGTCAGGCTACTAGAAAATTACATTTATCCACTGAGTACGAAGCAACTGCTATCCTCAGAGAGAAATGACCACCATTTTCTGATCTATGAGGAATGCTAAAGAGAGAGAGAGAGATGAAAGCTGTGTTAAATCAATTAATCAGAAGGAGGGCTATTATATTCTTTGACATACTCTATGTTTAATCCAGCCCCAAGTTGTGAGGACAGTTTAAGGGTCAGGACTTATGCTAATACAGCCATATTGCGTATGTTGTGCAATAGAAATCTGAAATATCCTTCATGAAGTCCTTTCCCAATTTAGCCAAGCACAACTTCATTCAATGCTTTTGGATGGCGCATGTGGCATGTTTATAGCGCACAGCAATACTGTGCAAGGCTTTTTCGCTCAAAGAGAATAATAACTCATTGAAACTGCAGGGGGAGTTCATGATACTAGTTAACATCTATCGGTTTCCTCCTTAATGCTCTGCCCTAAAGCACAACTTGATTTTTAAATGGTGATTCCTGCTATCTTTCCATTTTTGCCATTATGCTTTATTGCCTGTCATAGTAGCAAAGTGACTTGCAAGAGTTTATCCAAGGAGCTGATGACTTAGTGAGGAAACTGAATCTCCTTAGCCACCCCATCTAGTCCAGATCTCTGACTTAAGGTTCATTACATGACACTAGAAAGCATCCATCACAGATGCCTTGCAGTCTGCCCTTTTATTTCCAGGATTCTCCGTGTGTGCGTGAGCAGGGGCACAGATGAAACTTGGACCTCCCTTAGAGAGAGCCTGTCCACATGCATTTAATGGGTGGTACCGAACAAGGGGCACGGGTGGCGCTGTGTGTTAAACCACAGAGCCTAGGACTTGCCAATCAGAAGGTCGGCGGTTCGAATCCCTGCAACAGAGTGAGCTCCCGTTCCTCGGTCCCTGCTCCTACCAACCTAGCAGTTCGAAAGCACATCACAGTGCAAGTAGATAAATAGGTACCGCTCTGGCGGGAAGGTAAACGGAGTCTCTGTACGCTGCTCTGGTTCACCAGAAGTGGCTTAGTCATGCTGGCCACATGACCCGGAAGCTGTACGCCGGCTCCCTCAGCCAATAAAGCGAGATGAGCGCCGCAACCCCAGGGTCAGCCACGCCTGGACCTAATGGTCAGGGGTCCCTTTACCTTTTTTGAACAAGGTATTTATGCTAACACAAGAAATTCTGCTTATGTTACAGAGCTTCCCCTGCCTCTTCTCTCCCAATGCACACCCCAAAGCAGTTCTATAGAACAGGCTTAGGGGATACACGGGGAGAAAAGAGGGAGGGGAAGCCTGCCTGGCTCCCTGCCTCTTATCTGGCACAATACTTTTCTCTCTTCCCCGCACTCTGCCCTCTCTGACTCCCAGGAGCTGCAGCAAAGGAGGTGGTGTTGGAGGAGGAGGAGGAGGCAGCCTCAGTTAGCAACCCTCTCTTTCCCCTGCTTCCCCCAACATGAAGCCATTTCTGGTTAGTGTACCTCAACAAAAATAGGCATTCGGGACTCTGTGTGACAAAATGAGAAGCTGTGATGGCTTAAGAGTTTTCACGATGGTCCCGAATTATTTTTTTGGGAAATCATGCTTTTGCAGGTGTCACAAGAGGTGGAGCCATTTTTCACGACATGGTCCTCTATGCTGAACAATCTCATATAATTAAGCCTTTTTCTAGCTACTCTTGAACTATTGACAGACAAAGGGATTCCATATTATTGTATTTACTAAAAGGAACTGAAGTGCAACCTATATATTTCAAACATGCAGATGTGTTGATACGATTCTGAAAGCAGAATCTAAGGCTATTTTCTGTACGCAAATAAACATTTTTTCACCCTCTCAATGTTTTATTTTAGGAAAATGATCATGATCCTAGCTGGTTTGGAGGCCAACCAGATTTAAACCATGGACATATGCATGTAAAATTTGCACAGCACTGCTGACTTATCATACTAATTAATCTATTAATCAACTAATTAATGACAGATTTAGAATGCAAATTTTTAAACTGGATTTTAATCAGTGCTGTCCTCTGTGAAAAGATATTCAGTGGTGCAGCATTGCCTTTTACTTAGGCAAGGGGTGGGATCCAAGCAGAGCTAGTCTAAATTTAGCCCTGCTGAAATCAATGAGGCAAGGAATGGATTGAGCCCATTTCTGTCACATGATGGCAGCAGAGCTGGTTCAGGGCCCAGTGAATCCTGTGCTGGCTCCACCCTCTTCCACTCCTGGAATTACCCATTTCAGAGATTTCCATTGGCTAACACCACTGGTAGCTTCCACTTGGCTGCTATTTGGGTCGGTTCATTGGTGTGCGCCTTGCCGGCAGAGCTTCCCCGCTAACTTCTGATATATATCAGATTGAAAATAAGCATTGTGCCCATGCTCTCCCTCCTTCCCTTCCGTCCTCCTTCCCTTGTTTACCTTAACACAAAACTCCTGGGGTTTATTAAACCACAGTTCCCCTTTTCCTACAAACTTGGGAAACTGATCTGCCTGCTGATGGAATCATTTCACAGCCCTAACAAAAAGCACATCAAGAAGAGTGGCAGATGAAGGTGATGGACTATATGACATTGGCCGAGATGACTGGCAGAATCCGTGATCAGGGGAAAGAGACGGCGGAAGAAGATTGGAAGAAATTTAAAATCTATCTTAAGAACTATTACAAAATTGATGAATGTTAAAATGTCGAGGTTTTGAGAAAGAAAAAGAGATTACAGCGACATAAGATTAAGTTAAAGAAAAGAATAAGAAGAAATATATTTGATAAAATTATTTAGGATTTGCTGAAATAATTTTGGAAATCGGGATGTAGGAAGGGGAGGTTTGGGGGAGTCCGAGAAGTGAGGGATATGAAAAAAAGGTTATGAAATTATACATGTTTGTATGTCTTTTTATTTGTTTGTATTGTTTAAAAAATGTTGTAAAACCAATAAAAAATTTATTTAAAAAAGCACATCAAAATCTTAATATATACCAGGAAGCTTGTATCAAAACAAGGTATGAAATTCAGTCTCACACCATCCACTTTTTTTTGGGGGGGGGCTGTTGCCCCTTTAAAGGTTGTCAAGTCACAATGCTGCAACGACAGATGGCACACAACCTGCACAATTCCTTTGTTATGGTCTAAATTCTAGACTGGAAACCTTATCTCTCTTCCCACACCCATAACATAGTAAGCTTTCTAAAAATGCTTGCATCCTATTGCTAACACAATATGCCATCTAAGAAGTGGCATTGACTTAGCAACACCTGTTACCATCTTGGCAGTTAGTCAGGAGCCTGAGGCCAAAGGCAAAATAGAGACATCAAATTTGCATATCAATTGACAAACATATTACACGCAATTGATGCTGAATTTGCAGGACCATCTCCATTGTTAGCACTCATTCTCCATATCTAGGGAGCTCACAGTCCTGGAATGTTTGCCTGTGCACATTTAAAAATGCATGACTTTATGTTATTTAACTAATGCAAATTATTTCTGTGCAAATATACAGTGGAATTCTAGGCCACTGATGGGCTGTAACATGCACACACGCCACGCCAAGGATGGTTCACATTGAAGGCATTGTTCTTTCAGACATCAAAACATACCAGCAGGACAGCAAAATAAAATAAGCCCCCAAAGGTCAGCAAACAAGGAGGTTGTGGGCAGAAACAAACCCATCTGGTAAAAGCACAAAAGAGCAAATAGCTTTCACTGTAACTTGGAAGCCTGAACAGTAACACCTGGTGGAAGTACCAAGAGGCTAATTGCCAAGCCTTTTATTTCTTTATGCAATTAATAACATTGTAGATAAGGAAACAACCAAAGGGCCATTTAGTCCAGCACCCTATTTTCCAGAGTGGTCAGCCAAATGCCCATGGGAAGCCCACAAGCAGGCATGAGTGGAATACTCCTCTCCTGCTGTCCCCGCCCCCCCCCCCCGGACTAGTATTTTTTATATATATAATAATTTTTATTAATTTTAACATTTTGATTCTCAATCATACAACAGAACTTCACTTCTTATACAATCTTTTTGGACTTCCATCAGCACCTCTGATGATCCTCCATTCTTATCACTTCTTCTGCATTTCTTAAATACATATTGCCTTTAACTATCTTAACTAACAGTTCCCCTCTTTACCTTTTTTGCAATATTTCAAATAGTTCGCCTTACAAAACTTCTTGCAAACCCACAAGTGTAATCTGATCGTCACAATTACTTTTCAAGTAGTCCGTACATTTACACCAGTCTTTTGTGAATCTCATGGTCCCGCAGGTTTCGAATTCCTCCTGTTAATTTATCGAATTCTGCATAGTCCATCAGTTTCATTCTCCATTCTTCTTTTGTCAGTATTTCTTATTGCTTCCGCTTCTGTGCCAATATTCTTGCTGCCATCATTGCATACAAAAATAATTTGCAATCCTTTCTATTTATATCATATCCTACAATGCCAAGTAAAAATGCTTCTGGTTTCTTAATAAATGTACTGTATATTTCAACGTTTTCTTCATCTCATTATATACCATTTCCCAGAAGTTTTTCACTTTTTTACATTCCCACCACATATGATAAAATGTTCCTTCTTTTTCTTTACATTTCCAACACTTATTACTCACTTTGTACATTTTAGCAAATTTAATAGGTGTAATATACCATCTACACATCATTTTCATCACATTTTCTTTTAAGGCATTGCATGCAGTAAATTTTAAACCTTCTTTCCATAGTTTCCCCCAAAATATTTAGCCCAATGTATCATAACCAACTTTACCTCCTCATCTTTCAAATGCCATTCAAGCAGCAATTTGTACATTTTAGACAAAATTTTATATTTATTGCTTAATATCTCTACTTCCAACTTTGATTTATTTTCATCAAACCCCTTTTCCTTAAAATCCTATTTAAACATTTCATTGACTTGGTGATAGTGCAGCCAAGAATTCACATATTCTTTAAGTTCCTCATATGGCTTCATCTTCCATTTACTCCCTTCTTTTTGTATTAATTTCCCATAAGTTGCCCAATTCCCACTCATATTTATCTTTTTCAACCCTAACCCTACCTCCCCCGGACTAGTATTAGTATATAGTGATAACATCCCTAGGTGTAAATTTCTGGTTTAAAATTTGAGTTTTAAATTTATTAGCTTTTTAGGATACAAACCTGTACTGGAGCACTGCTGGCTGAGGGGTTCATCAGAAGTCCTGCTCTGTTGGCAGAAGGCCAGTCTCACCATTGCCACAAGATGCAAGTTTCCTCCCTCCCTTGGGCTGAGGAACCTCCCACATTTGGATCCAACTAGGTCTACCATTTGGCTTGTGAACCCATTCTGGCTCCTGCTTGGCATTCTGTTTCCTGCTTGGCAGGGGGTTGGACTTGATGGCCCTTATTAAGTAGTGGGTTGACATAGCAGCCGGCACAGCGATTTCTTCAAGTAGCTCTTTATTAAGACAAGCTGGAATAGAACTGACTGCGAACAGCTCAGCCGGCCTGTATTTATAGGCAGCCGGCTGTCAACATTGTAACCACAACAGCCCAGAGTTCCCGCCTAAACTAACTGCCGCGGACCTGAGTGAAAACTATCTACAGACCTGAGTGAAAACTATATACAGTATCCCCCTGTTGGCCCAGGGTGAAAACTACACTACATAACACCCCTCCCCACCGAGATAAGGCGTTAGGTACAATCGTAATGGTTTCCTTATATACAGCACTACGCGTAATGGTTCAATTAGGCACAAAAGCATAACGGTTACAGTCCCATACTTAGACCAACAGTGATACCTGTCCAACAACGTAGTCCTTTAAATAAGTTGGGCGCTTGGAAACTCTGCCAGACCGCCTAGGTGGCGTTGGAACCAACTCCCCTGGATCCGCTGCTGTGGGTGGAGCCTCCGCAAATGGAGTGGTCTGAGTCTGTTCTGAGACGGCTTGGTTCGGCTCCACGCTGGCAGTTTGCGAGGGAGGTGTAGGTGGGGCCTCGCCATCTGTACGTGTCTCTTCTGGAGCCGCAAGCGCAGTTGGGGGCACCTCGGTAGTGTCCAAGTCGCCAACCCTGCGCCTAAGCTGGTCTATGTGCCGTCGCCACAAACGTCCGTCTTCGAGTGCCACCTGGTACGAGCGAGGTCCAGTGACTCCCACTACTGTGGCTGGCACCCAAGGGATGTCCCCCACATAGTTCCGGGCAAAGACCTGGTTTCCTGGGACAAATGACCGTGGTGCGTTGGCACAGCCTGGGGGTTCAGCCACGGCAAAGTCTGGGTGTAGCCGGTCGAGCGGTGACCTGAGGCGGCGGCCCATAAGCAGTTCAGCAGGACTCCTCCCTGTGGCCGCATGAGGAGTGATGTGTTGCACGAACAAGTATTCGGCGACCCGCTCATGCCAGTCTCCCCGGTCCAGGCGCGCCAGTGCCTCTTTTGTCGAGCGCACCATTCTTTCCGCTTGCCCGTTGCTGGATGGATGAAAAGGTGCCGTTAGGGCATGGCGGATGCCCATTTCCAAAAGATATCGCTCAAACGTGCCTGACGTGAACTGCGGTCCGTTGTCAGAGACAAGGACATCAGGACACCCATGCGTTGCAAACAGGCCTCGCAGCACCCGGATGACAGCTTCGGTAGTGGTGGAGGGCATCAGGGCGACCTCCAGCCATTTGGAATAGGCGTCCACCACTACCATAAAGGTCCGACCGTGAAAGGGGCCAGCCAGATCGATGTGCACCCTCGACCAGGGTGTCTTTGGCGTCTCCCAGGTGTGTCCCTTAGCTGCCGGTGGTGCAGGCCTCGACTCTTGGCACGCTTGACAGGCGGACACCCAGGCAGTGATGGCATCGTCCATATTAGGCCACCAGACGTAACATCGAGCCAACGCCTTCATTTTGACAATTCCCGGGTGGCCAACGTGCAGAGCCTCCAGGACGCGCTGACGGAGTCCCTGGGGAATCACGACGCGGTCTCCCCACAGCAGACAGCCGCGATGAGCTGAGAGTTCATGTTGTCTGGTTGCGAAGGGCTGGAACTCCGATGCAAAAGGCCCTTGTGGCCACCCCCTCCACACCCAGTTGAGCACCCGGCTGATGGTGCGATCCTGGGCAGACGCGGAGGCCACAGTGGCAGCCGATACAGGCGCTGCCGGAAGATCCTCAATCAGAAGGAGCGATGAAGCTGGAGCCGGGTCTTCCACAAATGCTGGAAGAGGGCAACGGCTGAGGGCGTCGGCATGGCCCATCGATTTCCCCGGGCGATGGATGAGCCGGTAGTGGTAGGCAGCCAGGAAAACAGTCCATCGCAGCATGCGTGGTGAGAGGACCGGCGGAGTTGGACGATCACCAGCGAGGAGGCCCAGGAGTGGCTTGTGGTCAGTGATGAGGTCAAAAGTCCTGCCATAGAGGTATTCATGGAACCTCTTCACTCCAGCCACAAGTGCCAATGCCTCCTTGTCGAGCTGGCTGTAATTCCGTTCCGCCGGAGATAGTGTCCTGGAAAAGTAGGCGAGCGGTGCTTCTCTTCCATCTGGAAAACGGTGACTAAGGACAGCACCGATGCCAAAAGGTGAGGCGTCGCAGGCAAGGACCAGCAGTCTGGATTCACTGTACTGTACCAGCACACTGTCTGAAGAAAGGAGAGCCTTGACCGCGTTGAAGGCCGCCGTCTCTCGATGACCCCAGGCCCAAGGCGTCTTAGTGCTAAGGAGTCGGTGAAGAGGCTCAGCCACTGTGGCTTTGTGGGGCAGGAACATGTTATAAAAGTTCAGCAGCCCCAGGAATGCCTGCAACTCCGTTTTGTCCTTTGGGGTGGGGGCCTGCTGGATAGCGCGGATCTTGGATGTGGTTGGATGAAGGCCGGAGGCATCGATAAGATAGCCCAGGAACTCTACCTGTGGAACGGCAATCAGGCACTTCTCCCTCTTTACCTTGAGCCCGGCCTCCTGGAACCTGGTCAGCACGGCACGGAGGCGCTCGAACAGCTGCTGGTGTGAGTCTGCAGACACCAAGACGTCATCAAAATATGGTACCACGCCCGGAAGCCCTTGCAGGAGACGCTCCATAAGGCTTTGGAAGATGCCAGGAGCCACACTCACCCCGAACTGCAACCGGCGGCAACGGAATGCCCCCCGGTGGGTGACGATCGTCTGGGCTTCAGCAGTGGCATCATCGACTGGCAGTTGTTGATAGGCTTGGGCAAGGTCCAGCTTAGCGAAGACCTTACCCTCACCTAGGGAATGCAGCAGGTGTTGGACAACAGGAACCGGATAAGCGTGCTGCTGAAGTGCCTTGTTGATTGTGCACTTGTAGTCAGCGCAGATTCTCACCGACCCATCTGGCTTGACAGGCGTGACGATGGGGGTTTCCCACTTTGCGTGGTCAACGGGCTCCAAAACTCCTTGGGCGATCAGTTTGTCCAGTTGTTCGTCCACCTTAGCCTTGAGAGCAAAGGGAACCCGGCGTGGCTTAAGCTTGATGGGGGCGACTTGTGGATCAAGGCTAAAGGAGATGGGCGTACCAGTATATTGTCCCAAGGTGCCGTCAAAAACCTCGGCAAAGTCTTTGACCAGACCCTCAGTCTCTGCGTTAAAGATGCAGTTAATGCCGGTGACTTCCAGGCCGAGGGCATCAAACCAGTCTAGCCCTAGGAGGCTTGGCCGCTGACCTTCGACCACCACCAACCGGAGCAGGCCCGAAAAATCCTTGAAGGCGATCCGGAACCGGCCAACGCCTACCACGGGAATGTCGTTTCCCTGGTAGTCTCTCAGGTGTACGCGGTGAGAGTCGAGTTGCCTTTTGGATACTCTGGGTACCAGTCTTTTGATGGTGCTCCATGACACGACGGACAGGGCAGACCCGGTGTCGATCTCCATGTCACATGGAGCTCCTTCAATGAGCACCGTGACGTTCAGCTTGCGTCGCGTAGACGAGTCGGTTTGGCCAATCGTGGTTCCAGACGGGCAGCGGCAGTTGGTGAGAGCGAAACAACTTTCCTTGGCAGACTGGAGTGAAGACTTGAACTTGCGAGTCGATGAAGGGGGGGTGTCAGACGGAGCCGATCGGCAGACCTTAGCGATGTGGCCCCTTCTGGAACACCTCCTACAGATGGCGTCTCTGAATCGACACTTGGCACGGGAATGGTCGCCTCCGCAGCCAGCACATTCCGGTTGGCCCTTGGACTTCTGTTGGAGCTTCCTGCGCTCCCGCTTTGTCTGGTGCACGTCATCGTCTTCACTGGAGGATGCCTCATCACTGCTGGCCTCTTCATGATGCACCGGAACTGGCCCCCTAGCAAGACGCGGGCTGCTGGACTTGCGGATCTCCTGGGCGGAGCGTTCAGCAGCTTCTGAGGCCACAGCCTCCTCAATGGCTTTCTGTAGCGTGAGGTCTGGCTTGGCTAGGAGACGCCGTTGCAGATGGATGTCCCGGACCCCGCAGACGATTCGATCCATCAGGGCATCGTCTAAGTCTCGGAACTCACAGTGCATTGCAGCCTGTCGCAGGGCGGTGGCGTAGTTGTTGATTGACTCCCCCTCTGCCTGGTTCCGGTGGTAGAACGCATGGCGGGCAGCAATCTTGGACGGCTTTGGTGCGTAGTGGTTGCGGAGCTTCTCTTGGATCGTGTCCCATGGTGTTGCCTGGACTGCTTCAGGCGCAACCAATGCTCGGGCCGTCTCAAACACCTCAGGCCCACAGAGGCTGAGGAATAGGCCCCGCTTCCGATCCAATGATACTGCTGTCAGCTCGTTGGCTTGGAGGTAGCAGTCGAACCGAGCGAGGTAGGAGTCCCATGACTCAGAGGCTGGCGCAAACGGCGGTAGAGGCACAAGTGAAGCCATGATTCCGATGCCGGCGTGAAGGGCGATGGATGGAACACAGTGCTCTAGCCAGAACAGTCAGCTCTGAATTGGTTCTGCTCAGTGATTTCGCTCAGTGATTTCGCTCTGTGATTCAGCTCAGTTCAGAGGCTGGCCGCATCTGGCTGTGCTCTGATGTCCATCCATCCCACCTTCGTCGCCAGTATTAAGTAGTGGGTTGACATAGCAGCCGGCACAGCGATTTCTTCAAGTAGCTCTTTATTAAGACAAGCTGGAATAAAACTGACTGCGAACAGCTCAGCCGGCCTGTATTTATAGGCAGCCGGCTGTCAACATTGTAACCACAACAGCCCAGAGTTCCCGCCTAAACTAACTGCCGCGGACCTGAGTGAAAACTATCTACAGACCTGAGTGAAAACTATATACAGTATCCCCCTGTTGGCCCAGGGTGAAAACTACACTACATAACAGCCCTTGTGGTCTCTTCCAACTCTATGATTCTATGATGGCCAAGCTCACCTGCCCTACACCCACAGGCATGCCTAAGAGTTGGTCAGTTTGGCTCCCGCCAAGGACACAGGCCCAGGAACACGTGAAAATCTGGCGTCTCTGCTCTGTCTCGCTGGCATGCTCCACATGCTGCTGCTCTGGGCAGCCAAATATCCTTGCCGAGGGTGCAAAGGTACGCCTCTGCCTACACCTGATGTCATATATGAACCAAGTATAGACCTGCCTCAGCTGAAAGGAAGTTTATCTGCAAAGCTGTGTGCAAAAGCCCTGTGCAGAATCAGCTGCTAGCTGGGTCTTTGGGAGTGCTTTGTAAAACAGGCGATCATCTGGTTTTTTGGGGGGGAGGGGCTATGCCTTTGCTTGCACAATTTGATTTCAAACCATGCAGGCAAACAAAGGGTCACCTGATGCTATTGTGATGTCAGGCGATTGCCAAAATGGTCCATCACCTGTTAAGTAATTGATAATGCGGGCCTGTGGGTAGTGGTGGTGATCTGGTTCCCTACGCCTGGGTGATAGGCCTTATATTGAAGTAGACTACGGGTCTATCGAGTTCAGCAATGTCCACACTTACTGTACCAGCTCTTCAAGGTTTCAGGTATGGGTCTCTCAGCCGTGAGATCTTCTGCACATGAAACAGATGCTCTGCCCCTGATCTAGAGCCCTTTCCCAAATTATTCTGCCCAGTTTGGAAAATGGATCTTGGATAAAAAATGCTTACCACACCTTATAATTTGCCTCCGTTACAGATATGCCAGCAGAACGCTCTGTATTTAAACCAATCCATAATAATGTAGGAAGCTGCCATAGACCAAGTCTGGCCATTGGTCCATCTGGCTCACTGTTGTCCAAACTGACCAGCAGTGGTTCTCCAGGGTGTCAGAGAAGGGTCTTCTCTCCCAGCCCTGCTTGGGAGATGTCGGGGACTGAACCTGAACATGTCCCCTTCCCCTTCCCTACTTTGCAGATGGGAGTTCCTTTGCTTGTGGCTGCTGCCTGGTTTTATACTTTTCCTCAATGTGGATGGGTGGGGAGGAAGTAAATATCCCAAATGTGTCTGTCATTGTTCTAACAGAGAGCACCACAGGGCTGCCTTGCTGTACACTTGGCGCTGTGGTCTAAACCACTGAGCCTCTTGGGCTTGCCGATCAGGTTGGCGGTTCAAATCCCCGTGATGGAGTGAGCTCCCGTTGCACTGTCCTGGCTCCTGGCAACCTAGCAGTTCAAAAGCACACCAGTGCAAGTAGATAAATAGGTACCACTGCAGTGGGAAGGTAAACAGCGTTTCCGTGGGCTCTAGTTTCTGTCATGGTGTCCCGTTGCACCAGAAGCAATTTAGTCATGCTGGCCACATGACCAAAAAGCTGTCTGTGGACAAACGCCGGCTCCCTTGGCCTGACACGAGATGAGCAACCCCACAGTCACCTTTGACTGGACTTAACCGTGCAGGGGTCCTTTACCTTACCTTCACCTTACCCCATGGTCCTCGAGTATTGGGGGCATGGCAGTGTGATGGACACACCCCTGGCTTGGCCTGCCCAGGTTTGCTCTGGGTCTGGGCTTCTACACTGACCACAATCCCTGAACAGTGGACTGTGATGTTTTCCAGGGTTGCTTTGGGCGTGTCTGCCATTTTTATATTGCTTCTGCATTCCCCAGACTTTATGGTTTTGACGTCCCATAACAGGCAGAACACGCACGAGCTATGTTGCTGCTATAACTGTGGAATGGCATTATGTGTATAGGATAATGCAGCCCATCACGAAAGGTGGAATCACGTAGTAATCGATATTTTAGTGTCCCCAAGTTTTGCAATTTGTCTTCACGTATGCCAACTAGTATTGCCTGCACACAATACTGTACACATGGGTGTGGCTGGGCCATACAACCGCAGACACAATAGAAGAGGTGGCAAAGACTGCAGTTGAAAATCCACAAAGCTCACTGAGTGGCCCAGGATTGAGATTTATAAAAAATGCATTTCAACTTGTTTTGATTTTATTCTGATGAGCCACCTTGGAATGGCAGCATGGAAATCATTAGAAATATAACCACTACTTTCGCCTTAACTTGCTGTAGGTTTCCACACTTAAAAGCTGCTTATTTGGAGGTAAATATTGATGCAAGCAGATGTTTCAAACTGGGATGCCAATTTTCATGCCGGCCAAGGTTTCAAACTGGGATGCAAATTGTTCAGACCCTGCAAGGTACTTTATGCACATAGAAGTACCGTGAAGGAAAATACAGTGTTTTAAAGATATAGTTATCCCGCAGCACATCGCCACAGGTAACGTAGCACATTACAAAACCCACAGATCCATGAGCTCTGGCCTCCTTCCCCGGATATACGACGGTGACCTTAACAGTAACTGAGCCGTGTGTGATTTTTGGGCGTGGTGTGCTTACCTTGGTTTACGGAACAATGAGAAGGGAGTTGCGAGGAGGTGGGGTTAGCTGATTTGCATCTCTCTGACTGGCAGAGAGGAGGGACCGGGCGGGGAGGCAGGGGGAGCGCGTGCTTAGCCCGGAATCGGCTTGCAGCAACCCGATCAAACTGTCGCTTTATTTCCGTGCATTTTTCACACTCGGGACGCGCCAAAGGACTGGAGTGGGTGGGCCGCCCCGGATGCATCCGCACAGGTGCGGAGGGCCACCTACCTGCTCCGAAATCCGATTGCATCTGCCGCGAGCGCCTCGCCGCCGCTTTGAAAGGCTGGAGAAACGCGAAAGGACTACGGGCTGCAGGCAGCGCAGCCCGTGCAAAGGCTGTTTGGTTGCATAGATGATCTTTCGCTCCCCCCCCCTTCCCTCGGAGGCTGGTTCATTTGCTCATGACGTGCCTCTCTCGCTGAGCTGCCAGCCCTCCTGCTCACTCGCTCCTGCCTCCCGCTGCAGCTGCCTTGCATTATTAGGCCCCCCCCCCCCGCCTCCCTCGCCGCCGCTTTGCAAGCCAGCCTGATTCATTTTTCTTGCCGCTCTTGGAGGAAGAAAGCAGCAGGGAGGGGGAAGAGAGAGAGAGAAGCGGCTGCTTTTTAAAACCCCAACCCCCCCATTACTCTTCGGAATCTGCATTTTTTTGTCACTTTAATTAATTGCAAGGAGGCTCGGGAGCCTGTGATTCTCCTCGCCAGATGAACGTTTCCTTGGATCCTTGGACGTCTTGACTCCGGATTACTCGGGGGAAAGGAAAAAAAGAAAAGAAAAAGGTTAGCCATGGCGACGATTCCCCACCCCCATCTTTCCCCTCGCCTTTACCCCGATGCCACAGCTTGCCTTCGCCCCCTCGCCCCGCCTGCTGGAGCCACTCGGGGCAACAGGGGCGACCGACGCCCCGGCGGTGTGGCTGGAGCTCTGCGGAGCCAGGCGGGCAGCGGGATCACGTGGAGGTCTCCGGGGAGGCGCCGGTGGTAGTAGTAGTAGGAGTGGGAGGAGGGAGCGACCTGGTCACGCGTGTGCGTTTTCTCACGATACTACAAACTCGCTTCCTTCTTTCCCACCGCGTCTTCGGTAGCGACCGTGTCCAGGTGACATTCCTTCCCCTTCCTTCTCAACTCAGCTCGTTTGCATCCCTCGGGATCATCTCCATCCCCCCCACGCCTTTTCGCTTGTGCAGCGCCCCCATCTTCCTTTCCTCCGAGAGGGGCAGAGGGGTGTGTTCCTTTCTTTCCTCTCGACGGCGAATCAGCGCCTCCCCCGCCGCCCTTGGCTGCTTTGCCTGCTGGAAACGGGGGTGGCCGAGTTGGGGGGGGGGGGAGAAGCCCGGCCAGAGACGTTCAGGTGTGCTTGCGCCCTGTTGATCCTCTCTGTGTAAAGGGAAGCAATCCGTCTTTAACTGCCCCCGCCCCTTTGGAAATGTCTCCTTCATGGAACTGAGCGCCCTCCCTTCTTTCCTATACATGCATGCCTTGCTCGCTTCCGAGGACGGGCAAGCGAATTGGGTTGGACGTTTATGAAAGGGCGATGTGGGGGGGGGGCAGCTGCTCGATTGCTCCCTTGCTCGGCTCCCCCACGCTCGCTCGCTCGCTCGCAAAGTCGATCAAAGGGCGAATCTCGGATTCCTGTTACTCTGCAGGCGTGTGTATGTGTGTGTTCCCCCCTTTTTTATCTACGGAGAGGGCGGAGCTGCGTACAGGTTGCTTCTTAAAAAAATAAAAAATAAATCCTGCCGTCTGTTGTGAAAGACAAGCCTGGTAACCAACCCGCGCGGCGAACTCGGAACTGGCAAAAATGTCTTGCCCAGCGTCGATTTCAAAGACTTCGCTTACTCCAGAGGCGCCTTCCTAGATCGAACTCTGGTTCCCTTTCAGTCGAAGGAAAATGGGCGTTTGTGGGTAGCCTCGGCGGAGAGGGAGCGCTTTCTTGGAAGGGCGTTGCTCTTCCCTTTGCTTATATTTATTTTATTTCAGTCTTACCCCTTAGGCAGGTGTTCTACCGGTAGGGCATCCCCCGCCCCCGCCAAGGTCAGAAAGCACCGGGAGCTCATTCCTCTTTTCAGGGGGGACTCGGCTTGGGGGCCACACCCAAATGGCAACTCCAGTCCTAGGTGCGGCCGGAGCCTTGAAGCCCATGCAGGCAGAGTTCCATAAACACATTCTAGATTAACATTGTGTTTGGGGAAACATATTTACTACTTTTTAACGTCCCCACCCCCCTTATATGTGTTTGGCTTGAAGGCTTAATAACTTCCCATGATGAAGTCCTGAAAAATCAGGAACTCTTACGGCTTAGTTGAGTGTTTGTTCGGAACAGTAACGATGCTGTTCTAACAGTAGCACCTGTAGTAGATGTGTGGCGGAAACTGTCAACGGTCTTGAAGGAGTTGCTTGTGGTTTGTAAGGGTTTGGGAGAGAAACCGCTGGCCTGGGTAAAGCGAGTGTCTGGTTTCAAAGTCCTTACTCGGTTGTAAGTCCCCACTGAGCACAGTGGAGCTTCCTGTCTAATTAATAGACAACTTAGTTCTAGACATGCTGATATGTCAGTGAAAACAATTAAATACAGTGGGATTTAAATCTGAATTAATATGCATAGGATATGACTATGAGTTGGTTAGGTTCCCCCCCAAAAAAACCCCACCACAAAAAATAGATATGCAATGCTTGGGAAGGCTCTAGTCACATTTATAATGAAATATTATCATTTTTGTTATGTTCAAGGTAAAGTTAGTGACTTTAAAACTTCTCAGTCAGGAGCAGGAAAAGTGGCAGTTTGTGCTATTCACCATTCATTGAAGATGGAAATCGCTGACTCTTGTGCTTCAGATACCATTCAGTGGTGATGAGACACTGTTTGAATTGTTGCCATATGCTGATCAATGCTCCATAGCTAACTGAGAGCTAATCACGAATGCCAACATGTAACATGTCAAAGAATCCATAGCACTGTAGGAAGTTTGCCAGAGGAGAGGTTGTAAGTTTACTTGGCAACTTGCAATCTGTGATCCCCGCCTCCTGTTGCATTTTGTCATTTGGAACACCAGGGCCTCCATCTTGTATCTCTGAGCTCATTGAACATTTTTGCCACGGACTTGGGAGGGATCTGCATTTATTTTCTTCAGCAGATTGAGGCTGCATGCCTCTTGTGCAGGAACTGGGTCTCTCTAATGTAGAGTTTCTCTCCTGTAAATGTTTAATTAGTTGGTTGCAGATGATCTGCAAAATAATCCTTATGAGTATCTCTTCCTGCAATGCTCCTGATTCTCATACTGAGGGATGCCTGAGAATGAATTAAGGCTACATATCAGTGAAGGAGTTAAAGGCTGGCATTTGCTGTCTTTCTATATCATTCAAAGTGGCCGTGTGGAGAATGCCTGTGAATCTTGGATCCTGTGCTGCAGACACACTGAAGGAGTGGCCCAGTTGAATAATAGAGATTGGTGTAGAGATCAACCATTGATACTCACATAGAACTGTAGTTGTTCTCCTGCCCTTCATAAACAGTAATAGATCTGTTGATTTCAGGAAGGTGATTTACATTGAAACATGTAATGCTGAAACATGAAAGAAGCATGTACAGGAGGATAAGGATAGATCCTTGCATATTTTTATTTCTTGAATATAATAATATTCAGCATGAAATACAATCATATGGCAAGAAGTGGACCAGTCATTTTCCTAATTGAGTCATTGGCAATTGATTGATGTGGGTAATAGACATTGAGGTATTTCACTTTTTGCAGTTTGTGCTGTAATCCATTCTGTGTATTGTGGCTTTCATTGTGGCATTATTTAAGGCAGGCACATCCAATTCCCCCCCATGATGACCATACCTTTAGTTTCTGAGCCACACCCCCTCTTTTGTCCTAGACCTCTTACTGGCATGTTTTCCCAAAACTTGCATGATAGCAGGAGTATCTTTAGTCTTGCTGCCAAGAATGTTTGCTCAGTTGTATTTTGCTTTTTTCTTTCACTTTCTGCTGCAACAACATAGTGGTTTTAATTTTTGTTCTGTTAGAAGAGAGGCAGAATAATTCAGCATTCCACCACTGACCACTTTAAGAGCTAAGTCTAGCAAATTGGTTTCCCTGCCTTCCATTTTGTTGCAGCTGACTACCATAATATTGTTGGCTTTATGTAGGCTTCAAGCCTTCCATGGTTTCTGTGGCCACCATTCTTTCAGACAAGTAGATTTACCAAAACAGAGCCATGAAGTAGTTAGACCCAATGAAACAATGGAAGCTCTATGGTAGAACCCCTGCTTTGCATGTAGAAAAGTCCCTGGCATCTCCTGGGAGAGCTAAGAATGACTCTTGTAGAAAATCTTGGAGAACTGTTGCCTTCAGTTTACAATACTGAGCTAGATGGGCCAATGGCCTGATTCTGTATAAGGCAGCTTATTGTGTTCCACCATGTGTGGAAGCTTGCCTAGTTGAATTCATTCATTCTGCACTGCATGTTCTGTGTCGTGCAGTCCTATGTATGATCACTTGGATATGAGCCTCATTAAGTTCAGTGGGACTTTGTCATCGGTTAGCGTGCAGAGAATAGCAGCCTAAATGAGTTAAGATAGTATTCTGTATCACTCATGCCTTGATTTTTCCTGTCATCTACTTGAGATGCACAACAGTTTGAAGCTGCACAACTGCTCTTTGTGTTCATTATGATTGACTGAATCCATTGATGATATTTTGGGTGTGATATGATGTCTTTGTTTCTCATCCTCCCTTTGTGGCTCTCAACTAACTTTGAGTATCAGGAGAAGCTTTTGTAGAGGAAAGGAGAACTGAACAGAAAATGGCCTGTTAATGACCATGTGCTCAATTTTAAATATGCAGGCACATTTTGAAGCTGAATAGGATACTGATAGTACTATAGAGATTCAGCACATGGCTTTTCCTCACCCCTCCTTTGTGTTTTGTTTCTCTAAAATCTGCTGAAACGCTCTTTGACTGTCAAGGATTTTGCTATTATTTCTCCTGCTGTGGGGGTGCGAGGTGCAATTCTGCAAGCAAGGATTTACTCTTAACAGGCTTTGTGATGTTCCTTTGTGTTGTATTCAGCAAGGTAAGTTTTAAGCAACTTACCTAAAGCAGAAGAGAAAAAGCTGGATATCAAGTGTCTGTGTGGAATCTTCAAAAGGTGGCCTCTTGCAGCCTTCCCCTCCTGCCACTGGTGGCCCAGAGCCAGTTTGTTTACACAGATAATTATTTGATAGGAGCACCAGTTCTTAGATGGTTTATGCTTTGCAGGTTGAACAACACTCTGGACCCTTTGGTAATATGCTTCTGGATTTCAAAGGCAGGTGTAAGAAGGATTGATGGTGCTCCCTTCTTGAATTTGGACAGTCTGCACCCATCAATTTCTATTGTGAAGAGGAAAAAAGTGGAACCCAGGATAGGTCTGTACAGCTGGCATGCAGTTTAATTTAGAATGACCTGGACCACTGGGAGAGTGGAGCCTCTGATCCAGTGGCATCCCTGAATACACTGGTGCAGTGAGGACAAAAACCTGCCTTCCTTCTTGGTGCTGGTGTGCTCTGCTGGAAGGGGTTATAATAACTTTTTTCCCTTGCATGCAAAGTGCAAGTGGGATGTACTGCAGGTATACACCCTCACTTCCCCACCCTGCCCATCAGCATGACAGGTGTTGTGACAGTAAATACCGTATTTTTTGCTCTATAAGACACACTTTTTCCCTCCTAAAAAGTAAGGGGAAATGTTTGTGCGTCTTATGGAGCGAATGCAGGCTGCGCAGCTATCCCAGAAGCCAGAACAGCAAGAGGGATTGCTGCTTTCACTGCGCAGTGATCTCTCTTGCTGTTCTGGCTTCTGAGATTCAGAATATTTTTTTTCTTGTTTTCCTCCTCCAAAAACTAGGTTCGTCTTGTGGTCTGGTGCGTCTTATAGAGTGAAAAATACGGTATAAGTGTACACACAGAACAAATCTTTTGCCCTGTACAGTATATCTTTTTTTCAGCCTCAGAGCGGAATGAGAAACATGAGCTGGCATGTTAAGCCTTACTGATGCTTCCTCTCTCCTGCCCATTTATCTTTGTGCCCAGTGTGTACCTCCCTTGTGCCCACCACTGATGGCAGTGAAAAATGTCCCCATTCTGTTTGCAATCACTGGGTTGCGTTTATTGCTTTGGATGGTAGCAGAGGCATTAAATCAGGCATTTCCCATAAATAGGGATGAAGCATTTGTGATCCCTGCTGCAATGGGAGCACATATACATCTTGAGGAAGGTGCAGTTTGACTGCTCTGCTGTGCAGAAATAGGTGGTTGATTAACTCATGGCTCTGGGAGATGAGAACCAGTGTGTTTTGTTTCCAAACAACAGCTATGTTTGTACATCTCTTCCTCCAAGTATTTCGATGAGAAGAGTTGCATTCCAAGGGGTTTCCCTAATGAAAGAGGTGGATTTTTGCAGCACTGATTTCATTGGGAATGAATTTGCACTCTTAAAACTAAAATTTGCAAACCATGTCCATTTTGATCCATTGGCAAGACACGTTTTGTTTTTCTTTTGAACTATGGAGATCAGTTGGAGACCTGAATCCCAGTTGCTGCCTTTGGAAAACTTCCCATGATGTGTTACATTTCTCAGGGAACTGGAAGGTCTGATGCAGAAGGTATTGGCTTAAGAGATTTCACTTTCTTTCTCATAGTGTTTGTGGAAACTCACTGGCAAGCTGCATGATGTTGCTTTGACATTTTGCAAAAGGAGAGAAGTGGAATGCCATGTTAATATTTTGTTACCTGGGGAATCATGTCATTGCCTCATAGAGAAGTGTGTGTATGTGTTTGAATGTAAAATACACTCCTTGGTGTGTTGTAATTTTCACAGGACAGGTTTGGCAGCTCTGTATCTGTTAGGCATCAGTTCAGCATTTCTCACCCCTTTTTTGAGATTCCTTTCTGACACAGTAGTGTTGTCCTAAATCCAGAGCCCCTGATGTACTCTGAAGCACCCATGTGGACTTCTCCATTCACTTCAATAAAGGAGTCAAGTTTTTGTACACCCACTAGTGCCCCTTTCATTGAAGTGATTGGGTCATTCCCTGCAAGATGAAAAGCTGTGTTTTGGCACTAGAGGCCTTACACACAAATACGCCCCCCCCCCCACGTCTCTGTTCCGGAGTGATGGTTTGCTGGGAGTAGTGAACAGAATAAAGCAGAGAGAAACCCCCCACACACACTGAATTGCATTGTTCAAAACGTATGGCACACATGCACACCTACATACATGTGTAAATTTTGCTGTCTCGAAAATTGTATGGCAGTTCCTATGCACAGTGCATCTGACAGATTTAGCTGAGCAGCCCATTGTTCTCATTGGAGCAGTCAGATGCCTCTGAGTCAGCAGGTTCCCGTTGTATTTTGCAGAATGAAAGAAAATTGCCACCAAAAACATTGCAAGGATTAGTGCAACAATCTAAATAAATGCTTGCTTGCAGGAGCTGGCTGATAGCTATTGAAAGTTATGACAGTTGTGTCAGGGCGCCCTGGCAATAAACATCAGGATGTTTATTATGTTAGCCATGCTCTTGTGTTGAAGGCAATGGTAAAAGATGGCAGGTTCTATCCTATGGTGCAAACACTTCCACAGTGGTGCTAACATGACTCCCTTGAGTTTTTTGCTTACTAAGAAGGCTCTGATGCCTCCTTAGCCAACATGGTGCCCCCAGCTGCTCTGGACTACAGTTCCCATTGTCCCTATCCATCGGCCATGCTGGCTGATGCTGATGGCATTTGCGGTTCCAAACACCTGGAGGGCACCAGTTGGGCAAGGCTGCTTTGCAGATTATGTAATCCAGACATGGATTCCTAGGTGCAAAGGGTTCGTTCGCTTTTTCTTTGTGTATTTCCATGTGGCTATGAGCAAGATCTCCATTTGACCACCTGTAATTCTTTTTGCAGGCAACTTTCTATTTTCACAGTAGCTCAGGCAATTGAAAATGTCTACCAGCTTGGATTAAGTACCACAGCCAAGAGTGTTTCTAGTTTTGGTAATAATAACAGCTGTGATGCAAAGAATTAAATGTAGCGATAAGCTGCTACGCACCTCATTTGTTCTATTCCACCGAAGGTATTTATTTGACTTCTGCAACTCCAGTTCAGCTATTCCAGGGCAGAGGAATCTTGGGCTAAGCCTTCTTAGGTGGCCTTTGGGATTCCACCTAAGACATGCTGTATCCCCAGCCACACCCATAAATGGCCCTACCTCCGCCCTTCTTGTGTGTTTTTTGCCTGACTGGAGTGTATCCTTGAATTCTGATTAATGCATTTTTGCTTACCTGGGTGGAGGTTAGAGATAGGGGTGTAGCTGCATGTAGACACTAGCCTGTTGTCTAGGTAAGGTTCACACAAGCTGTTCTGTCCACTTTTGCCTCTGACCCCACCCGCCACCACTGGCATGTGGCCCCCAGAAAGTTGAAAATAGGAGAATGTGGCCCTCGGAGTGAAGAACAGGTTCCTCTCTCTTGAATTTTTCGGAAAGCCTCTACTGTTGCCTCTCCTTGCAATTCATATTTGAAAAAAGAGACCCTTGTTTGTTAAGCTGACCCCAAAGTGTTCTGCAGATTCAAATGGGCTCTTAACTCTTTAATCTCATGTCTTTATCGCTGAACATTTTTCCATTCCTCCATTGTATTCAAAGCTGGCGAGACCTGGGATGTATTCTGTAGTGGTATTTACCGTGCATCAGATCTGAATGCAAATGCACAGGGTGGAGCAGTCTCCTTCTGCACAAAGGAAATGTTGTTTTCTTTCTGTCTGTCTTCTCTTCCCCCCCTTTTCCCCTAAAATTTGAATAAATGGGGGAGAGATCAAAGGCTGTTTGAAGCTGTGTTAGGGGCTCATAATAAATTCATGGCCCTCCCTATCCCTATGCCTGTCTCTGTAGTGTGGCACCTTTCAGCGGATATTTTTAGCTTTGATTTCTTCCTTGGTGCAGGATCTTGACGGGAACTGCGTTTTGGTGGAAAGAGAGTCATTTCATTGTGTGTGTGTGTGTGTGTGTGTGTGTGTGTGTGTGTGGAGGGGGAGGAGGGATGGAGACTTGTAAGAAGAAGGCCCAGCAAAACCCCACTGTGCATTATAATGACACCTCTTTTTGTAATGGACTAATCTTGTTTGTTGCCATTAGTGCTGCTGGAAAGCATGATTGGCTGGGGGCAGCCAGGTATGAGTGCCTGTCAGGGCTGCTTTTTGTAGTGAGGCAGGTGAAGTTGGAGCGATGTCAAGCATTTGAAGGCAGAGGAGGCAACAGACTGCCGGTTTCAACCGCCCCCCCTCCACCATTTCTCCCATCAGAGGTCTGGAATCTGGAAAGTGGCTTTCTCGTATTAATGCAAATGTTGAAGAGGCAGAGAGGAGGAGGATGAAAGAGGCATTGTTGGATATTTCTGGAACTACAGTGTGGGGATGATGGATCCGAATGAACAATGGAAGCAATTAAAGTGCTCTAATTAGATGCACTATTGATCTGGCACCGTTTCTGCTGGCAGGAGTTTCTGTCGATATTGGGTAACATGGCGCACACTGCTGGGCAGTCCAGGTGTCTGCGGTTTCTCTCTCCTTCTCTGCCCACCTGGGCCTTGGTACCTTGCAAAAAAAGGGGAGAGCTGGGTATCTCTTTATTAAAAAGGGGCTTGGCCATATTATATTGGCAGAAATACTGATATTTACATGCAAAGCGCATGCTCTACCACTAAGTTATATCCCTTCATTTGTGAAGTCCCTCTTTTTAGGAATATTAAAAAATAATCTCTCTTAGGCCAGAGCAGTGGTGGCTGTTGCCCACTGAGACTTGTAGCTTTCCCCCCGCCCTCCTGAATTCTACAAGGGCAACACTGAGGCTGAGGAGGAAGAAGGTGACAGACTGCACTACTCCCTGGACTGAAGCCAGTCAGGTGCAGGATGGCTGAGGGCAGGATGAGGCTGGTTGGGCAGTGCTACATTTGTCCTAACACAGGGGTTCCCAAAGTGGGTGATACCACCCCCTGGGGGGATTACCTAGTGGGTGCTAAGAGGCAAGTGGGTGGCAAGGGGTGCTGGAGGTGTCAATGACTATGTGATTTTGAAATGCTGATATCACTGGCTCAAGTTCATCAGTTTTGTTGACTTAATTAAACTAAATCGTTTTAATTGGGTATTGAATAAATGTGCAATTAATTGTTACAGTTCTGAATTTTTTTGTGTTACAAACTTTCTTTGTGGGTCGTGTGAACAACTATCCTGAATATTACTCTTTATACGGTAGAGGGTACTGGGGATGAGTTTATGGAACAAAGGTGGAGGAGGCGCACAAGAGTTTGGGAACCACTGGTGTAAGGGACTGGCATCTATTGGATTGGGCAATGTTGGTTCCTTTTCCTATGATGTTTTAACTATTATTATTATTAATATTACTTAAATTTAAATACCTTCATCCGGGGACCACAGAGCAGTTTGCAGTATTAAAAAAACACAAAATACACAACAAAACAACAAACAACAAATGCATGTGCGCACACCCAGCTTCTATTTATATATGCAGGCCAAATATATTATGCTGCCTGAGGCAGACAAGATGGCATTCCCCACTCAATTCCATGTGGAGAACCTGAGCAGTTGCAGTGGTGATGGAACAACATCCCTCACTGTACCTGAGGGCAGAACAGGAGGCTAGTTTAAGAGACCCTGGGGAAATGATGAGGGCTGTTTTCTACAGCAGCCAACGCCTGAGGCACCTGCCTCTTTCTGCCTCATGATAGGGCAAGCCCTATCTATGAGCTACCTTAGTTAAATTCTGAACAAGACAGGAACAAATCTTTTAAATAAATTATGGTCCGATAAATTATGGCTGCAAGGATGAAGTTGGGCAAGCCATGTCTAGAGGGCATATATTTATTTTATGCTCTACTTCCACGCCCCACCAGCACCACCCAGGAGCTGGTGGTGGCATACATGGTACTCCCCTACTGCATTGTACTCTTGTAACAATTCTCTGTAGTAGGTTAAGTTGAGAGACAGTGACTGGCTCAAGGTCACTAAGTGAGCTTCACCCCTTGTCTCCCAGGTCCCAGCCCAAGACTTTAACCACTACAACCCACTGGCTGTAATGAACACATGCCTACCAGTTAGGCTCCAAACACAGTTAAGGTATGAGGAACAGGGTATAGACTGGGCTACTTATTAAAAGGCCATATGCTAAAATATTCCAAATGATCTCATATGTACCAGGGCTGGTCAGGAAATTAATTTCGTGCTTTCCCCATGAGGGAGACAAAAAATAATAATGTTCCATCAGCATTTCCACTATGGGCAGGATTCACCTAATGAACCCTGTCAGCGGAAGCACTGCCTAAGGGCTTTGACTTGTGCAACGAAGCTTTCTCCCTGCTTCACACCCCACACCCCCAGAAATTGGCTCGAGGGGGGTCAGAAGAACAGCATGCAGGTGGAGGAGAGGGAGGCCATTCTGCCTGGCAAGCTGATACTCTTGCGCAGAAGAAATGTTTGTAATAGTGCAATGTTGAATTCCACCCGATGCCTGCAAGCTTCTCATTGTGGCCGAGGCATCAGTGCAGCAGAGCTAAACGCAGTCATTACTTTGATTGTCCAGACAAATAAAACCTCAGATTTTATGGAACTGCATTCCCCTTCTGATCAGAATGCTTTGATTTCCCACCCTGTCAATTGACACCATGGTCAAAATGGGCAACTGCTGTTGTGATGGTGAGTGAAGCAAAAACGGAAAGGGCAACTTGTCTTTGGTGACCTGTTGTTCCTGATGTGGCTGTGTCTTCTTCTGCCTTTTAATCTTCTTGTTCACTTTCTCCATCTCCGTGCTCCAAAAGTTATTTGATCCTCTACTGTGTCCCTTCAGAAATTGCGTGTGAGGGAAGGGAGATTCAAGCCGGACAGTTAAATACCTGGTTAGCCCTTTGGTGTCTCCCAAGTGAGGTGATAATATTCCCCTCAAACAGTGTGAAGGAGCAGTCACTAAAGGGAAATGCCTGTTGAACACAGTAGTGTTGGGAGCTATCTGGTGTATTGTTAATTGCAGGTGGATATGTGCAGAAACTGTAGCAAATTCACCTACTCTAATGAGATGGCAAAGGGTGATAGGAAGAGCCTTTAATCTCCTTCACAAACTCCCATGAGCTTTTATAGGTGTTGGTATATTGTGGGAGTATGCCTGAAGGAAAGATGGAGGCCTCCTTTCCACTCGGAGCTATTTAACATATAACATTAAGCTTGCATAGAGTGGAACGATGCATAAATTTCCCCAACACACATTTATGGCAAAAAAACCCCAAAACAGGTCTGTGCGCACTCTTTATTAGATATGTGCTTGCTTGCCCCATACAAATATTATGTAGGTGTGGTCACATACCTAAACTAGCCATAAGTGTAGGTCAGAGAAAATGCTCACCCTTGCACATGTCTGGAGTTGGTATCTCATTACTGTAATCGGTTGCCAACCTTTTTGGACCAGTGGGCACATTCTGTGTTTTGAAAGATTGCTTTGGGTGCCATGTCACAAAAGGGCTGCCCTGATGAATAGGCGTAATGGCTGTTATATCTAAAAGCGCAGAAGAGATGGGCCCACAATTGGCTGGCAGGCATTCTGGCACCACAGGGGCCTTGTTGGCAACACCGAAAGCATCACTTGGTGATGTATATGTCGTTTGAATACACAACCAAACTGAACAATTTCCACTTAAATCGTAAGATCTAAAATAAAGCTACAAAAAAATTATATCAATAGCGGCAACAGCCCCTCCCCAACAAAATTCCCTAAACAACACCTAAGAGTCTGATCAGCAGCCTCAGCTTTCGTAGCTGGAGTCAGTCAGGGCCCTGCCCTCCCAGGCCTGGTGGAAAATGCCTGCAAGGCAAGGAGCAGGTCTTCCAGGACTCACAGCCAAGATGGTCTCCAACAATCTAACAGTCTGTTCATAGCCTTCCTTTGCTAGATCAGAACCATGGATCTTGCGGCAACATTTCCTTTGATGTGCCACCTGCCCTTCCTGAGACGGAAGGCTGGTCTTTCTATTCCCCAACCCACATAGTCTTGAATATAATAGATGCCTCTGCAGACGTCTGTATGTCAAGGTCAGCTCCAGGGCTAATTCTAGCTTGTGGAGAAATTCTACCAATAGAAACCATGTGATCTAGTGCATTTTCCTTCCTTAATAGAAAAGCATTTCAAGGTATTTTTCCAGCCAGGAATGGGAAAGCTATGGCCCTCCATGGAAAATGCTGGCTGAGGTTGGTGGGAGACGTACTTACAACATAGAGGGGGCTACAAGTTCTCCATCTCTGTCTAAACTTAACTCGCTCAAAAGTCTGTCTCCCACTGAGCTTTGTACTTTGCCCTATTACCAGGGATTCAAGAGCGGAAAAGCAGGAATAGCAGGATTTCGAAGCAGTTCAGTGCAATTTCTAGGAGATCACACCTGTGCAGCTGAGCTGTTTACCCATGTGGCTTCATGGAGACTTGCTTTATCTTTTCCTTAATTCTAAAATAGAATTGAACTGCAGAATCTTTTTTCCCCCACCTTTGTGGGATGAATATATCTCATATAGCTTACACTGGATCAAGACTCTTGTCTCCTCCTCTACTAGCTACAAAAACACTCCTCTACTAGCTACACTTAAAACACTGACTCCTGTTGGATAACGTATCTCTTTCAACACAATTGCTTTCCAGTGGGCTGCTTCATGTTTTATGGGTGCAAGATTGCAAGGCTTTGAACCCACTTGAGCACAGCAAATGCACCCACGAGGACTCGGGTCTCTTCAGTGAATTCACAAACACGGCAGTGCTTTCATGGCTCTTCCAAGTAAACTGCCAACTCTGGACAAAGCAGATTAATTAGCTTGGGATGATAAAATCTCCGTGGAAACAGGTGATATTGAACTTGGGTCATGCATGCCAGTGTGGTGTAGTGGTTAAGAGCGGTGGACTCGTAATCTGGTGAACCGGGTTCGCGTCTCCGCTCCTCCACATGCAGCTGCTGGGTGACCTTGGGCTAGTCACACTTCTTTGAAGTCTCTCAGCCCCACTCACCTCACAGAGTGTTTGTTGTGGGGGAGGAAGGGAAAGGAGAATGTTAGCCGCTTTGAGACTCCTTCGGGTAGTGATAAAGCGGGGTATCAAATCCAAACTCCTCTCCTCCTCCTCCCTGGAATGAAGCCAAAAATGACACCAGGACTGTTTCTTTGGGTTGTCTCCTTTTCTTAATGGTGACATGGACCATTCATAATGTAAGAATATTCTTCACAACTGTGAGCAGGGCAGTGGGGTGGGGTAAGTGAAGACAAGCTGTAACAGTTAGCTATAGTGTTGTTTGCTGCTCTTGCTCAGGCTGCCCAGCAAAAGCACTTTGCTTCCTGAAATTCATTCTAATTGTGCGGATGAAATGCAACTGATAGAATCCGACAGGGTGTCATATTGGTGTGTGAATACAGTCCAGATCCAATGATCCTCAGGCACGCACCTCCGGATGGTGGAGATGTTGGGTGCAAAAGGCGCCTGGCTGATTTTGAACACTGTGTGTCTGTTCATTTATATCCTGCTTTTGTTTTATCAAAAGCGGTTAACATTAACATTCCCTCGAAAGTACAAACAGCAAAAAAAACCACATTAAAACCAAAGCAGCAATCAAACACAACCCAAATCGAGTGCCACATCACAATCAAAGCATACCCCATCACACAGTACAAAAACCCCTGCCTGTAGTTGCCTTGTACAGTGGTACCTCAGGTTAAGTACTTAATTCATTCCGGAGGTCCGTTCTTAACCTGAAACTGTTCTTAACCTGAAGCACCACTTTAGCTAATGGGGCCTCCTGCTGCTGGAGCACGATTTCTGTTCTCATCCTGAAGCAAAGTTCTTAACCTGAGGTACTATTTCTGGGTTAGTGGAGTCTGTAACCTGAAGCGTATGCAACCCGTGGTATTGCTTCTTAGCCACTGTATTGCAACCCACTGTATTGCTTCTTAGCCAATGACAAAACTTTAACAGTGCTGGGGCTAAGCAAGCCTCTCTCAGGAGGTCATTCCAGCGCAGTGGTGCTGGAAATGATAAGGTCCTGTCATCATCAGGGCATCACATTGGCGACTCTTGAGCTAGGCTGTTGTATATGTAACACAAAGAATTACCTCGACGAGTTGTTTCATTAATATTACTGTGTATATTTGAGTTTCACTGTATGAGTGCTAGTACAACTTCGCTGGAGGCAGTGTTGTTCAAGGTCTTCATTAGCAGAATACCGTGATGTAATTTTGCTATGAGCCTTTCGCCCCATCCCCCTTTGTTGTTAAGAGGTTTGTTGAAACTGAGATGCTCATGAGGAATAAGGAGTCAAAAAGGGTCAGGTGGAAGGTGACACGCTGGCTGAATTGTAGTCGTTTGTATGGCAAGGGTTCTTGTTTTTGCCTGTGCGTAAAATCGGAGGCCACAATTACAACCAAGACTTGATCGTGTGGATTTCCACTTGGAGGCCATTTATTGCGAGTTAAATAAAAACGTCACGATAAACATATAATAGGACTGAAGATGTCACAGTAAAATGAGAACAGCAACAAAGCAAAACCAAACCCCAGAAAGAGGTTTCACAAGAAGGAACGTGTTTTCTCCAAGATACTACCTGTTTAACTTGCCATTGCCACTTCCTGAACTTCTATTAAGGTCCTATAGATGGACTGCTGTGTCTGCGGCGCTGCATTAATCATTCTTCTGCGGCTGCGGTTGTGTTAAAGAAATGTTGTTACAAGTGTGTTTTGAGGATTTGTCCTTGCAGTGTATGTTGCTATGTTTATTTAGAAAACAGTTGGCAGGCTTTGCTTCCAGAGGTGAAGAACTGGAATATCAAGAATGGCTGGCTTTGCTATTGATCAGATAATTACTTGCACTGCCCCTGCCCCTTTGCTCTTGTCTGTTCTTGGCTTTGTTTGTTATTTCTTTCTCTGTTGCTTGCTGTTTTAACTGACTGGCATTTATAGGTGGGGTGGAGTTTTAAGAGTCTGTGAGCATGCAGAATTTGGTGCATTCTGAGAATCATTTTAGTTTCAAGCGTGGGAGTAGCCAGGGGGATGGAGGGGGGCAGTGCCCTCCTAAAACAAGTAAATAAATAAAAATATTTAACTGACCAATTGTGTTCTGCCCCCCCGAGCATAATGCTTGCCCCCCCAACATAATGCCTGCCCCCCTCCAAATAAATCCTGGCTATGCCCATGGTTTAAAGCAAATTTCTAGCTTTTATAGCAGGTGTAGGGAACCTTTGGCCCTCTGAAGGTTGCTGGACTTCAGTTCCCATAATCCTTGGTCATGCTTGCTGAGAGTGATGGGAGTTTCAGCAACATCTGCGGGGCCGCAGTTTGCCATATTTGCTCTATGGCTACAAAATAAACTTCAGTGTGTGCAGGCAAAGGCTAGTGAAATTTCAGAAGCCCAAGGTGAGACTGAATAAGATTTCCAGTGCCAAAATGTTAGGAACATAAATATTTTGGGCCGTTTTTTTTAAGATTAGCAAAAGTAGAATAAATTATGCAGAGCAAATGAATATATGTGGAAGGGTTGCAGAATGAATTTTACAGATTTTTGTGTTACTATAGTGCAGGATTTTGACTTGTTTAGGGCTCAGACTACACTGCACTGCCTTTTGTAATTCAAAAGTGTCTCTAATTGACTGGAAAGATGTAGCCACTTGAATTAAATATCATGCTAATAAGGTATTGTGTAGTAGCCAGCAGATAATAAGGTTAGTTATGTATTTATTCTCCTGCAGGCGTGTACGGTTTATAAAATAGGTGCAGATAAAGTATACTGGTAGAGCACCTGTGACAGAATTCTTGATTCATAGCTAACCTCATATAGGGGATCTCATCCAGCCCCCAAGCAAATGTTTATGGTCTTCCAAATATACACTGACTTTGGCAGCAGCAAACCTATCACTGCAGTTGTTGGAGAGTAGTAAGCACACCTGCCCTGCCAAGTACCCTGACAGGGATGTAAATTGCCCCCACCCTGGTCATGAGCTTGATCATTTGATGAGTGAAGAGGGAATGATAGCTACCATTCTCAACATGGATCAGCTGAGGGGGGAGGAAGGCTGTGTGACTGTGCAGTGTAGTAGAGCGAGGGGTGGCCACACCCACTGCCGGCATGTGCCCACAGGAGTGTCGGCGAAGGGTGAATACAGCCCTCAGGCTGAAAGAGGTTAGTCACCCCTGACAGAGAAGATGCCACCCAAAGAACTGCAGTTTTGTCTCGTGTGGCATTTTGGAAGCAGTAGCCTGAGGTTACACTCCCTCTGAAGGAGCAAGTACATAGCTTGGGGTATTTCTGGAACCTCAGTGGCACAGAGTGGCTTCCATCAACTTGGGTTAGTGGCCCAGCCACTATCTAGAGGGGGGTAGCCTAACTTCTTTTGTTTACACTTTGGTAACCTCAAGAGTAGCTTACTTCAATGCATTATATGCGACACAGCCCAACTGCACCTGGTACCAGTTTGGTTACAGGCCCAATTCAAAGTCTGGTTTTGAGCCAGTGTGGTGTAGTGGTTAAGAGCGGTACAGTCATACCTCATGTTACGTCCGCTTCATGTTACGTTCTTTCAGGTTACATCCCGCGGCGGCCTGGAAGTACCAGAAAGGGTTACTTCTGGGTTTCGCTGCTCGTGCATGCACAGAAGCGCAAAATGATGTCACGTGCATGCGCAGATGCACCACTGCGGGTTGCGCTCTTTTCATGTTGCGAATGGGCCTCCGGAACGGATCCCGTCTGCAACCAGAGGTACCACTGTAGTCTTGTAATCTGGTGAACTTGGTTCGCGTCTCCGCTCCTCCACTTGCAGCTGCTGGGTGACCTTGGGCTAGTCACACTTCTCTGAAGTCTCTCAGCCCCACTCACCTCACAGAGTGTTTGTTGTGGGGGAGGAAGGGAAAGGAGAATGTTAGCCGCTTTGAGACTCCTTAAAGGGAGTGATAAAGCAGGATATCAAATCCAGACTCTCTTCTTCTCTTCTATGTGGCTCAGGACACCAATACCCCAAAGACTTCCTCTCCCTAAATGAACTGACCCAGGATTTTGCGATGGTAATCTGAGGCCTCCCTCCAAGGGGGATCTGGTGGGTGGGAACACAAGAACAGGCCTTTTCTGTGGTGGTTCCCTCATTCCTTTTTGTATCAGGCCTTTGGCTTTTGAATATCTATAGCCTTTTTGCATGAGTGAGATGTTTTAATGTATGCTGTTCATTTTAAAATAGAATTGCCTTTTAGATTTTTTTTAATGCTGATTTTAATGTAAGCTTGCTTAAAGCATTGTATGTCACTTTGAGTTGGTGTGGCAAATGAAGACTAATCTAATCAACCAATTAATAATTGTTCCTCTTAGTTTGGGTTGATACCAAAACCTCTCCCTCATTTGGGTGGTCCACAGAAATCCAGAGCTCAGCTTAAATAGCCTTGGATTCCACAGCTAGAACAAAAATACACTCTTTTGACCCAAATAGGGTTCTTATTAGCTTTGCATGAATTTGCACTGATTAAATGATTCTCTGTGAATGGAAGGAGATATGCAGGAAATATGCAAAGGTGTACAGGTCATGGTTGCACTTGGGAAGGATGAAAAGATGAAAGCAAGCTTTTCTCCTTTAACAAAGCATTATATCCACGAGGTCATATCAAATTAACCTTTAAGGCTGAAGACTTCTTGGTGGAAAATCTACGCTGCCCTGGTTGTTTGTAAAAACAGTAAGCCACAATTTGTGTACATTTAACCAGGGTGCATTCAGCTTGATGCACTTGACAAAATTTAAAAGGGAGCAGGTGTTCAGGAAAAAAAAGGCTTTGGCAATCCCACCCGCCATTACACCTAATGTGTTTTGACTAGACATGATATTGCCAATCCCTGGAATGTAACCCCCCACGTAAGTCGCAGGCTTAGAACAGTGGCTCTTTTAGAGCTGCATGTACCATCGAGTCTTTGCACAGACAGAATGAAATGTGCAGCCTGGCTAAAGGGGGCAGTTTTTCTTCCTTACCCTTGTTCAAATGCTCTTCTTTCCTTCTGCAAGAAGCTCGCTAATGTGAGAAGCAGGCCATTGTAGGATGCTATTTACATTGTTTCAATCAAGTTGGTAAACTTACACAGGCTGCAGATCGAAGGGTTGACTTCTAAGCCATCCTTCAAGGTCCAAGACCAAACCTTTGTGGCTTTCACATCTGGGTCTGTAATGAACTCCGCAGGCCAAATGTTGCCTTCCAGAACTTTGGTGTCTCTGCTGGAGCAGCAGTGGTGAAGTTAATGTATATAATGAGAAGACAATGACACACAGAACAGATGGCTCTAAAATTAGAATGTGTTTAATAATTCCTTGTGCAGGCCAGAAAAAGTATCCATTTCATTTCCTGAGCGGTGGATTGTTTTCCCAAGATTGGATCTAGTAAATACATACTTCTATTACTTTCATAAATAAGTTTGAATGCATAGTGGTTGGCTGCCTGAAGAAAATGCTGCTGTTTCATTCATTTTTGTCAGTGAAAAGATGCATATTTATATCCCACAAGGGAATTTGCTTGGTTGTAGTAAATACACAATTGTTCAGGACATTGTTCAGGGCATTATTGTGGGTATGTTGGTTTCATCAGCGTTTCATGTAACAAATGTCTGAAGGGTGAATGACAGGTGTACTTCCTTAAGTAATTATGTGCCTGGGAGATGAGATTGGCTCATGGCTTCCCAACGTATGTACCTGGATGTTTGATATATTTATTATTCAGACCCTTCAGGTTTACTACCAGGAATTCAGGGGTCTCTATGGTAAATACATAATTGCCACATAAAAGCTACTTAGTTTGCAGCAGGGGTAGGGAACTTGCTCTGGCCATTGGACCAGATCCTTGTCTCCCCCATCACATGTGAGTGAGGCTGCCTTCCTGTCAATCACCTGATGCCACAATGATGTCAGATGACTTGCTTCAAAGGCTGCACTTGGCTCCATGCAAACCCTGACCATCAGCTGATGGTCATTTTTTGCACAGAGTCCTGCTTGTTGCTCTGAAGTCCTGACGATAGTGCTTTCCTAGAGCTGCAAGGGCATTTGGAAGCCTGAAAGGTTGGGGCTTCGAAGTGCCACACACAGCTATATGCAAGGCCTGGGTTTTATGCAGGCTTTGCAGGGTTTCTGATTAGCCTGAAAACCTTTTCGACCTGGCCAGAAACCTCTTTCACTTGTTGCACACCTGACATCATGTCAGGTGTGACTTGGCCAAAATGGCCTCATGGGCCAAATGGAGAGAAACCTAGAGGGGCTAATTAAGCCCACAGACCAGAGGTTTCCCATCACTGCTTTGCAGTGTTCAGATAACAGAGGTAATCCCAGATCTTATGAAGAAATGAGAGGCATATTAACAGTGACAACTTTTGCAGGAGACACACTTCTGTTCTTTGCAAAGGCAGCGTTACATTTTCTCCTCCCATTTCTCACTCTCATTTTTCTCCTTCTAGTGTCTGAACAGTGCTTGAACGGAGATAAAATAGTCCAACAGCAGCTGGAGACTGGGTGAGTTTTCTATAACCATTTAATTGTCTTTCCTCAAACCCTTCACTTTTGCTTCTTTAAATGGAAGATTGCCAATAAAAAAGTGACTGTGGTCTTTCTATCATTTTTTTCAAATGCTCTTTTAAAAGTACCATCTTGTAGTTTACTTGTTGCCTCCTCCGCTAGTGCTTAAAAGGTGTTTGCTTTCTAAAACCACAAAGAATCTACCCTGGTTGGCTCACCTGCAAGCAGCTTCAAGCGTACTGGACCTCCAAACTGAGTTGCTTGCAGTTTGGCATCTTGGATAAATTAAGAGATACATGTGGGAAGAGGCCAAATGCAACCAGGGCGGATCGCAGCAGTACCTATTTACTTGCACTGACATACTTTCAAACTGTAGGGACGCAGGTGGCGCTGTGGTCTAAACCACTGAGCCTCTTGGGCTTGCTGATTGGAAGGTCAGTAGTTCAAATCCCCGTGACGGGGTGAGCTCTGTTGCTCTGTCCCAGCTCCGGCCAACGTAGCAGTTCGAAAGCACGCCAGTGCAAGTAGATAAATAGGTACCGCTGCGACGGGAAGGTAAATGGCATTTCCATGTGCTCTGACACTCGTCACGGTCCTCTGTGTGCCAGTAGCGGTTTAGTCATGCTGGCCACATGACCCGGAAAACTGTCTGTGGAGAAATGCCAGCTCTCTTGGCCTGAAAGCAAGATGAGCGCCGCAACCCCATAGTCGCCTTTGACTGGACTTAACCATCCAGGGTCTTTTTACCTTTCTGCCACAGTAGTGCATGTCTGTTGATGACACATCATAGTGGTCCTCCATATTAGTAGCTGCTGGAGCTGTTTTCTACAATTGATTGTAGTAAACAGATTTTTGACGCATACAGAATAGAGTGAAGGTAGATCAGGATATAGTGTAATAATTAGGAACGATGTTTTGAGGTGATAACAATCAAGCAAACAGATGTTTACAAGTTCATGCACTCAGACAGATGTGCACAGAAAACATTTCCAAGATAGTTGAAGAAATGATTTCTCACCCCTGGCCAGCACACATTTCCAGCCACTGGTGCTTTGAAGAGTTTTTCATCCTTTATATGTTTACTGTAAAGAATTTGACACCATAATAACACTTGCTCACACACAGCAAATAGCTTTATAATGTGTGGAATCATGCTAGTGTGTTCTGTGACTAATGTGTATGAATGACAGGGGTTAGATTACTGCAATACATTAAACATATAGGGTTGCTGGAGCAGAATTCGGCAGCCAGGATGCTCACCAGGGCAAAATAGTTTGAGTATATTACACTGATCCTGACTTGACTGCCCTGGCTGCTAATTAGTTTCCAGGCCCAATTCAAAGCGCTGGTTTTGACCTATAAAGCCTTAAATGGCTGAGGACCACAATACTTCAATAACCAACACTCCCTTTATGAACTGACCCAGAACCTGCAGTCATAATCTAAAGCCCTTCTTTGTGTGCCTCCCCCATGAGCAGTCCGGAGGGTGGCAGCATGAGAACGGGCCTTTTCTGCAGTAGCTCCCTGTTTGTAGGGTGTTCCCCCTAGCGAGGTTCATCTGGTACCTTCATTACTTATCTTTTAAGTGCCAGACGAAAACATTTCTCTATAACCGGGCCTTTGACTGATTAACATTCTGTGCCCTTTTTAAATGTGTTTGTGAGTTGGTTTTTATTGGTTGGTTTTTGTTTCTATTATGTATTTTGGGTTCTCATTTTGTATTTTTATGTTGTGAACTGCCCTGTGATCTTCAAATGAAGGGCAGTATACAATTATTTTAAAAAATAACAAAAAGAAATGCACATATCCACCTGCTTGATGTATATATGGCAGAGAACACAAGGACTGTGTAAAGTACAGAGCTTCTTATTGGTACAACTTTTTCTCCGCGGGTAAACTAGAGGATAGTCCTTAAACACGGGCACTTTCCATTTTTAAAGTGATCTGCACTCTTGTTTTTGAATGGGGTTCGTGCATCTATCCAGAGCAGGAGGCAGGTTCCTACTCTCTCTTTCTCTGTCTCTCTGTGTAGCAGTAACTGCAGTCTTGTCAGGGAATATCACACTAGTAGCATAAGGGAAATCCATGTCTTTGAGGAGAGCTGTAAATGGGTCAGTGGCATGGATGAAGATAAAATGCATGCACATGCCTCAGGGGCGATAGATTTCTCTCTCTCGAGTGTGTGGCTTGTAAATTTTTATGGGCAATTTCTACTCTGTAATGCCAAGTGCCTTACATTTTATTATTGCAAGAGTTGGGTCAGGGGCATGCCTTAGTTCACATCTTTCCCTCCGCCCACCCCCAGCTCCCTGTTATGGATAATGATTGTGATCATTTTTTCCCTGGGGGGAAAGGAATACATAACTAAGACAATACTGTAATCTTCCTCCTTTGTAAAAAAACTTGTCTCTCTCGGTTGGAACATGATCACTGCAATTCCCAATCAAACCTTTTCTTGGGATTACGTATTCAGATATTTGGTTGTGGATATTTAGCTCCAAATGCACTTGGAACAGGATATACTTCCAACTGAGCAAGAATAAGAAAGATGAAAGGTAAACCCCAAGATTATTCCCTTCCCTTCATTAAAGAGAGAGAGAAAGTCAGAAAAGAATAGGTACTCTTTCTTAATATTTTCTACATTATTGGTGGCTTCTTATTATTATTATTATTATTATTATTATTATTATTATTATTATTATTATTATTATTATTATTATTATTATTTTATTATTTTACCTAAGGGGAGAGGATTATTTGCATCCCTATCAGGGTGCTGGGTTGATGGAGAGGTTTAAATACCTCTGCTGAACCCAGTGCTACTGCCCACTTCACCTTTTATTGTCCCACTGCCAAAAGGGGTTTTGAGTGGAATTTAAATTAGCGCGGGGGGGCATTATCTGACCGCTGAGCCTAGGTGTTGGCCACCCCTATTCTCTGCTCTGTATTGCTTCAAACAGAAGCCTGCCTTTCCAAAGGGAGAGACTTTATCTCACTAGAGATGGGCCACAAACTCTTTCCCCTCTCTTTTATTACCTCTTTCCAATCTATGCTAGCTCACACTCATTTTTTACCTGTTCTGTTTTGTTTTTTAAGCATTTGGCACTTAGCAATGTCTTACAAGGATAATCAACACACACACAAGGAAAACAAACAAGGGAAGAGAGACAGACCAGGTCTTAGACAGTGATAGCTCACAGTCAATCTCACATGTTTAAAACCCAATAACTGCATTTTGTTTTGCTTCTGAACTGTTGTCAGACCTGTTCTACCAAAGGTTAAGAGGGAGATGCAGCACTCTGTGCATCAGTGATCCTACTGAGACAATGATAAATACCGAACTATTGTGGTGGAAGCCCATTTTAATTCATACTTCATATTTCACCTTCACCTCTTGGGTAGTTCAGCATTCCTTCTAGTGCCATGAACCTTATTTTCCTGCTGAACATCTGTTTGCAACATTTCTGGAAAAGGTGAAGGTCAAAATGCCTGTATAGTTTGAAATCTATTGCAGCCCACTAGGCAAAACAGTACACAAAGCATCGGCAATCCAAGGATTGCGCTGTGAAAATCTCCTTTTCTGTAAGCCTTGCCTTAATTTTCCCCACACCTGACACTAAATATAGTGTCAAGTTGAGGACAGGTGGGTCTGACTTGGCCAAAAAAGCCTAAGAAATTCTCATGGGGACTTGATCCACTGACTCTTAACAGGAGCAGTTATTTTCTATCCACAGTGGTGATTTCAAACTAGCCAGGCACAGTTCTGATATCAGAGAAAAATCACCTTGGGGAACAGGTTTCAGGAAGGTAAACCACAGGTGGAGGAGAGTTCTGCTATCCTCACCCGCATGCGCTCTGTTTCTCATAAAACTAGACCCACATAGCTTCTTTGTCTGTGCTATCATGACCATTCTGTCCTCATAGAATTTCTGTTTGTTTGCTTGCTTATAATCTACCCTTTTGTGAAAGTACAAGGTGGTGTGCACAAACATAAATTGCAACAATAAAAACATCAATTTTAAAAAAACCTCCATGAACACTAGTTGGGTAAAAGAAAATGCACATTTCAAAGCACCTCTAAATAAGCGACATTTCTAAGTGACGTCTAAAAGAAGGCACTGATGCTTGCTGCCCCATCACAGGATCTCAGTGATCCTGGTGGAACATTAGGGTTCAGGTGGTCCTTAGGGCGCTCTAAGTCCAAGATGTTTAGGGCTTTGTGAATGAATGCATGAACCTTGAACCTTGCCCAGTAGCAAATGGTGTAGACCATTGTATGCTGTCCATGATGGTTCGGGAATGGTTGTTGCTGGTGTACCAGCCAGAGCTGGTGGAACCCATTCCTAGCTACCGTGGTTGCTTGGTCCTCTAGAGATAGATTAATGATCACTCCTAGACCTGCTCCTTCAGAGGGAGTGCAACCCCATCCAGAACAGATGACTGATCCATGGCTGAGAGTTTGGGACCAACCACCCATAAGTCCTTTGTCTTCCCAGGATTCAAGCTCTGCTAGTCCTATACATGCCTATAGTATTGGCTTATTTGCAAGTTCAGTCATCCTAGTGATAAAGGTATTTCAGTTATAATGTGATTATTTAGAAAAAGCTCCTCTTTTGTTCAGAGTCTGATTTTGCATTAACTAATGTCCCTTCAAGTCTGGCTTTAACGTTCAGCATTTCTCTGTTTCCTGGATTCCAGCTATCTTTTCTTCTTGGTATGGCAGAGAGTAGCAATTTATTAGCAGACCATGTGAAGTTGGTGGAAGAGAAGGGGGGGAGGAGGCTGCCTCTGTCTTCAGGATCTTTGAATAAACCAACAGTGCAGCAAGCCTGAAGAATAGAAACCGAGCCTGTCAGATCTCCTATAATTTGAGCCTGACTACAAGTCCTATGATTGAAGTCCTTTGTTGTTTTTTAGGTTTCCCAATTTGTACAGTACACTTAGTTTCACCTCCAAGGTGTTAGCGTGTCAGCAAGGGAAAGAAAAAGTGCAGCTACAAAGGAACTAATTTGACAGTCGCCCTGTCAGCCTGGGGGAACTCCCAGGAAGTCTGCGCCGAATGTACAGCTGTTGCAGGAGAGATGAAGAAACCCAAGGAGCCTGAACTCTGATCTGAGAAGACAGATTTACTTGTGTGCTTGATTTCCATTGGGGTACCTTTGCCGTGGTGAGATGTGTGCATGCTCAAGCAGGTGTTTTGCTTTGGTACATCCTGCCATTGTGGAGTATGATGCCATGCCCCCTCATGCTCGTTTCTTTTTCTTTTCTATTTTTTCACCTAGCCCATGGATTGCTTGGGAGGAATACCCTGGTTGAGGCATTCTTATCATTCAACAAGGGAGAGAGGGAGAATACAGTAGCTAGATCTGTCCCCTGCATTACATCCCTTTTCCTCGACCCCAGCGATCTTCCACATGTTGGAGGGCAAGCTGCTGTAACAGGGAACCCGATGTACTTGTGGAGGCTCCCCATGTGACTTAGAACCCTGCATGATTGGGGTTTTGAATTGCCTGGGGAACTTCCATGGGTACAGCAAGTTCCCTACTGTAGATGCATGGATGCTGGTGGAGTGAGGTGATGGGGACATGTGAGGCTGCTAACGGGGACAAAGAGTGTGAATTGAACATTCCGTTCCACTATTTTAAGAAGAGATGGACAACACATTCTTATAGCTGCTGTGGAACTGCTATGCTGACAACAAAGGGTGTGTTATTCATTTATGTACCTTGCAAAGATTCTATTTAGGGAGCAGGGTTGGGAGGACCATAAATACAGTAGTAGTCAGGATTGTAACGGTATTAGCTCACTATAGCCAGTAACAGAAACTCTATGGTTGAGCTTCATTTTCTTGTAGAACCCCCAGTAGAACCCCCAGTAACCTGATGCAATACCATAGTTCCATCCCCCAGGATCTCATATCAAAGTCTTTCGTTGCTTATTTTTGTCCTTCATTTGCACACAGCAATGAACTGAAATAGGTACCGCATACTGGAGGTTTGCAGCCAAATGACACAGTCAGAAATATTGCTGGACAGTTGAACTGATATTGCGTTGCACCCCTTCAGGCTGCTGGGAGTAATAGCATTTAAAAAAACAACCCAAAACCCACAATCCCTTACATCAAAACTCCCTCTTAGTGGAAAATGGATCTGCCAGGTAGAAAGGTTCTGGCTTAGTTTTCTCTGATATGGTAGATTTCTACATGTCTCCCCCCACCTGCACTCCAAAATGATATACAGTCCAAGAAAGGCTTTAGTGCATGTTTCTGAACATGTATTTCCTTTGCTGTGATCCCATGGCCCACTACATAGTGGAGGACTCTAAGTATGAGGTTCAGATGGCTTCCTTGGATAGCAACCCATTAGTCGCTTATTTGGTGCCCTCCCAGTCAGAGTACAGTCCTGCCACCATCATCTGACTTAGAGGTACTGCAATAATCTTATGCTCCATCTTCTCAGCCTTGCAGAAGTCAAAGACTACAAAGTGAAGTGAGGACTTTTAAACCATGCAGCCAGTTCCTTCATAGAGGTGGGGCTTATCACGGTTCAGTTCCTGCTGAGACAACATGCTCCCATAGCTGCCTTATGAGGAGAGAGCTTCAGCTAGCTGGGCCCCCTTGGAGCTATCCAAGGTCCTGCTCTTGTCTGCCCCCTATTCCGACTAGTCTTTTACCTGCTGACTTCCTGGACACTGCCTGCTTCCTTGGTAAATCTCAGGAACACATGGAACTGGGCATTCTCAAGCAAGAGAACATGCAAGAGATAAAATTTGCACTGTCTTCGTACTGTATTATTTCTACACCGCTCTTAAACATGTGCAGTTATAAAAAAATTAGAGATCCTTTAATGCCAAAAAATTATTACACGTTCACTGAGCTATTAATTGCAACAAATGTACCGTATTTTTTGCTCTATAAGACTCACTTTTCCCCTCCTAAAAAGTAAGGGGAAATTTGTGTGCGTCTTATGGAGCGAATGCAGGCTGCACAGCTATCACAGAAGCCAGAACAGCAAGAGGGATTGCTGCTTTTACTGCACAGCGATCCCTCTTGCTGTTCTGGCTTCTGAGATTCAGAATTTTTTCCCCTTGTTTTCCTCCTCCAAAAACTAGGTGCATCTTGTGGTCTGGTGCGTCTTATAGAGCGAAAAATACGGTACATAATTGCTTGAATCTAAACCAGCCTTAACTTCGGTGTGAGAATATAGGGTGAAAAATCTCTGCTGTCTATATGACTGCATGTTTTCAGTCTTGATTTTGTTGCAGCCCCCTGATCTAAGGTACTATCTGGTTGATGATTATTCTAAGAAAGCATTTGAAGATCCGTGCAAGGAGTGGGGTGATACGCTTATCATTGTGCATGTGAATCCGTTATCTCTCTCAGGCTTCATTCTACAGCTCAAGGACTGCTAGTATATTAATCTGTCTTATGACTATCATGTAGAGCTTGTGACTGTGTCTGTATATCAAACAGGAAAGAGATAAAGAAAAGGCCTGGTCTCTTTGGTGTACTTTTCCCTACGATTGTGTCTTTTTCATGCAAGCTGTTGCTAGTACACATACAGATTATGCATTTTTAATCTTGCAGAGAAATGATAGCTCTGGCCTGTCTGCAGGCCGTTGAATTTCCCAACAAGGTAGTTGGTAAGATGGTTGGACACACAACAGTTGCAAGTCTGAAGTTGGTGATGTGTCAAGTTTGTTGGGTTGGTTAAGAAGCCTCCCTATAAAAAAAGTCTTAAAGGGACTCTAACTCTACTTTTCAAGCCGCTTTACATTTAAGTACAGATTCAAAAGAGCTTCCTTGGTCTGTGGCCTCTAACCTTAAATACCAGAGTGAGATTGGAAAACCCTATTTGGATATGATTTTGATTTGACCAGATGAAATTTCCACACGACTTTAAGATGCCCAGTGAATAGCCTGACCTATTAAACTTCCATGACACAACCAATGTCTTGTATTGAAATGTTCCATGTTTCCGGGAACTCTCATTCCCTTTCTCCCCAACTGACAGACAGACTTAAATATATACAAACTGGCACTAAATACATCTTATATAGGCCCTGTTTCCTTAGCTCTATTTGCAGGAGCCATTAGCATTTTCCCAGCACTTCCATCCGGTCTATTACTGCAGTGTTTCCCAACCGGGGGCCATATGGCCCCTTGTGGGCCCCCAAGATATTCCAAGGGGGCCACAGGATAAGGCTAGGGGGCCACAGAGGGAAGTGAGAAGTGAAGAAAAAAAGTTGTTTTTTAAAAAAATCCTGATTGGCTATCCGCTTGGCCAATCACAAGGGGGCAAGGGGGTAGCACATCAGGGCCTAGTGCTCCTTTTTGCCACGTGTGTTTTCCTGGAGCAGTCTTGGTTTGTTTCCAGTCGGAGAGGGTGACCTCTGAGGCTTCCATTTTGACCATTAGAGCCCACAATCCAGAACCCCCAGGTTAAGTAAATGTGGTGTTCGGGTGACAATGGGTAGGGCTGGATGAGCTGGAGCTGCTTGTTGCTGCCACCAGTGTCTACTCAGTAGAAAATCTTACTGAGTTCAGTGGGTCTTACTCCCAGGTAAGGGTGTGGTCAAGGAAATAAGCAGCTATCTTATTTTTAAAAGACATCTGAAGGCAGCCCTGTTTAGGAAAGTTTTTAATATTTAATACTGTATTGTTTTTAACACTTGATTGGGAGCCACCCAGAGTGGCTGGGGAAACTCAGCCAGATGGGCGGGGTATAAATAATAATAAATTATTATTATTATTACTACTACTACTACTACTACTACTACTACTACTACTACTATATTTATCTTGACAGCAAGGGCTCCTCAAGATGACAATATCTTTTTGCATCGGGGGGCAGGGCACAGGAAGGAAACCAGGATGGGGGGAAAGGGTTGGGAAGCACTGTGTTACTGTACCAAACACTGGTTCAGGACAGCCACAAGACCATATGCCTGTCTCCTCCCCTCCCAAGTATTGAATAAGAAGCCAACATCTCAGATTGTTGAGGAGCTATTATCTGTATTTCTGCACATGGCATTTTAATCTATACCTTTGCTTTGGGCTAATAAATGTCGCCAACTGGTTTGTCTGCCCTGCTAAACAAATGGTTTACGAAGCCATATGGTTTATGAAGCCATGGAATTCAGGTTCTGTCATGGTAGACCCAAAGCAGGGTGAACTTCTGGTTCTGGTAGGGAAACACAAAGGTTTTAGGAAGACAAAGGAAAGTTTGTTTCAGTTAGTACCTTGGATAGTTCCACATGGACTTTGGCTGGAGACTCGTACAAGCAGGTTAAAATGTTGCCTCAGCAACCAACAACCCCAAACTTAGACCTAAATAGGATTTCAGCTCAGTGGTTGGTTAACCCGGTCACTACTGTTACAAGCCGCTTCTGGTTAAAATAAAGGAGCCTTGTCTTTTTAAAGGGACTCTGAGTCCAAAAGGTGCAGAGGAGACGGTGGCTCCTGTGATGGAGTCCTCAAACTTGGGTGGCATTATGTAATCTCAGGCTGCAGAGGTGGTGGCAAAATGGGCTCCTGATATGTTGTATCTAGGGAACTCCGGTCATTTTTGGGTCAGAGTTGAGTGCAACTCCATTTCCACTTCAACACCACCACCTCTTGGGTCCATAGCTGTATCCATGGAGTATGATTCTGGGGTCACAATGCCTATCTGTTTTGCATTTGTATCTTGCCACTGGCTTTAACATGGCTAATAGCTGGTTAGTTTCTTCTAATGGGATATTCCAGGTTCACAAGGCATTCGGGGAAGATGTTGCTAATGTCAGCACAGTCAGATTGGAATGACATGGCTTTTGATCCACAACAGCATGGCTAAATTTGGTTTTGGTCCTTAAAAAATATCTGTACTGTGTTTACCATTTTATCTGCCAAATATTTATACAGTGGTACCTTGGTTTACGAACTTAATCCTTTCCAGAAGTCTGTTTTTAAACCAAAACCGTTCTTAAAACTGAGGCGCGCTTTCCCTAATCAGGCCTCCCGCCACCGGTGCCCTTCCACTGTTCAGATTCTGTTCTTAGACTGAGGTAAAGTTCTCAAACCAAGACACTATTTCCGGTTTTGTGGAGTTTGTAAACCAAATCGTTCTTAAACCAGACTGTATTTAAACCGAGGTACCACTGTCGTATGTATGTAGTCTTCACTTCATCTCCCCACACTCCTCATTTTTCATAAACATTGTGGATACAAAATAGTTAAATGTTGTTTGAATTGTAGTAGTACTCCCTCCTCTGCAATCAGCTGGTACTTCTACTTTTGTTTTCCTCATATTTTCACCAGATAATATTTGTATCACCTTAAGGAGTCCTCTGTTGTTTGTTTCTGATTTCTTTCTCTCCCTTTTCTTGAACTGTTTGCAGAGAGTCCACTGCCTTCACTTTCGGTGTTTGACTTCTTGACTGTCTTGGGCTATTTCATTTGTTCTGCATGTTGCCAAGTCAAATAAATCCCCCCCCCCACAACCACTCTAGATCATCATATGTCCTGAATCCCACAGTGTCTGGTCCCTTATCAGTGAATCTTCAATATCTCTAAAATTGCAACTGACTGATAGTGTCTTTAAGCTGATGCAGTTCTCAATCAATACTGTCTCCTGTTCCTTGATTTTGGATGGAAAAAGTATTTATCTCCTCTCTTCCATTATTTCTGGGTTGCAGTGAACGTCAAACAGACCATTATCACAGTCAGGCTACACTGAATGTGTGGGATGTCTGTACACAATATTCTACTTATCCTTCTCCAGTTTAATTTTCACTGCTTCCTCTTTATCTGCTTTTTCAATCTCCACATACAAATTAAATTCCGCTTTCTAATTCTTCCATGCCAGGACTACATTCTTGGATTGCAGGTTTAACATCCCTGGCAGCTCCAACTGTACCATTTCCCCCCTGTTCTTCTGCATCCTCTGCCTCTTCTACTGTAAAATCAGTTTTGTGGGTTCATCATTCTGTGGTGGACTTAGTCACTAGTCCCACTATATTTGAAAAATTGGTGGAATGGCCCGAAATTCTTAAAATGCCACATGTGCTTTGCATTTTTCAAAGCAACTTGTAAGCTTTGCAGGTTCTACAGAACTTCTTCCACCTGTTGCCCCTCTTAAGCCAGACAAACTTCATGTCACTCTTAGCTGGTTAATCCCAGAAACCCAGATGATCCGGTAGAAGTGCCCAGATACCCAAACTTGGGACTGTATTTTGTTTATTAGTTTCATTAATGCCATACTTCCCTTCCTCAAATCCGTGCACATGGACTTCCTCCCATACTATCCTCATAACAACCTTGAGATGTAGGTCAGGTTCAGAGATAGTGACAGCCCAATAAAAAATAAAGGGGGAAATGGAGCCCAAATGCAGGTGTGTTTTCCTCCCAGCTCCATTCCCATAATGATTCAACTGCCATTTTGTTTGTGTAGGCAAATGACACAAGAACCTGCACAGCATTCAGGTGCCGTTTTGTGCTTTGCTTGGTTTAATATGATTCTCATATTTATAGATGCACTGTCTGCATCCTGGGACTTTGAGCTTTTCTGAAAATGTTCAGATTTTCAAAAGTGAAATAAATGTGGACTCTCTTAAAGCCTACTAAGTTTGTAATACACACCATTGCTGCATTGATTGCTGTATGCAACCAACTGAGTCAGAAAGACATCTTGCAGCCCTTACTGGAAATGCATCCTGCCTATAAGTAATCTTTGCCTGCTGGCATGGCATTTGAAAAAAATAATAATTGAATTTGTAGGCTTCCAGCATCACATCTATTCCTCAGATACTTCTACAAAGGAGCCGACTTCTCCGGAACTGGCTGCTGAAGGGCAGTGTCAAAAATACTAACTGTTTGGGATGGCGAGAAGTTGCTGAGAAGTTGGCATTATTGCCTAGAGGGAAAGATGAATGGCAGTGTGTTCCTTGTTTAATGAGTTAAAGGTTTGCTTAATAATTTGAGGGTGGAGAGGTGTAGCATAATGAAAGTTCTGGCTGCATACTCTAAACTTTTGTATGTAAAACATCCTGACTTTGGGGCACAAAGCTATATTTTTTATATTGAATTACGAAGGGAATGTAACTGTGAACTTGTCTATTGCTAGTGGGCAGGCAAGAGGAATTCACTTGAAAAACATGGTTACGGTTAATTAGAAAAAGTAAGAACGATCTTAGTTCTTTAAATCCCTCCATCACTGCTGATTCTTGTCCCCCGCCAAAGTCTTCAGTTCTAGCACATTCTAGATGCTACTTTTTGTGGTGTTTGTATTCTCCACAGTGGTTTCCTGATGAGAGCCCGCTCCTTACGATGTGGTTCCCTCCAGGACAAAATTAGATAAACTGGTGGTTAGGAGTAATACACACCTGTCAGGCAGGTATGTGTATATTAAATATTCATTTCTGAACTTCTCTGTTACTCACTTTGAGGATATTTCTTTCAAAGGAGGTGTAGCACACAGTTGTCATTTGAGGGGAAAAGGCTTTCAACTTCTTGGTCCAATGGATTCCGAGTATTAATTTGGCGTTTTTTAAAAGTCCCCTTATAGCTGCAGTTGATACGTATATATTTTTATTGATGAAGAACTGCTATATGCTGTTCCTCGGAGTTATATTTCCCTTTTCTTCTGAAGTGTGTAAAATCACTGATAAAGAGGTTTATGTAAAGGGTACTGTCAGTCATGTTCTCAGAGCCAAACTAGATGAGACATTGGAGAGCCTTAACCAGATATTCTGTCTGTCTTAATTTCTTTCAGAAGAGAGTGTGTGAACTGGATTGGAACCATGGTGTTGTGGGGAAAGCAGATTTAACTGTTTTCCTGATCTAATCTCCCACCTGCTATCTGCCTCTTCAATGAAAAAAATATAGATGCATGTTTTCCAAATGGACAAAAATTGGTGGGCGGGTGGGGCTGCTAGAGCAGGAGAGCAATGCAGGGGAAAACATTTTACTTCCCCCACTCATGGCTCTATGGGTGCCCTTCCCTCTCCCCACAGCACCTTTAAAATAAATTAGTGCTCTGATGACAGACCTCCAACTCATCCTGTCAAATTTGATGTAGGAGTAGGAAAGGGCAGAGAGTTCCTGTTAACTACCAGCACCACTCTCTGCCTGTGCATGACAAAATAATTGAGGTGGAGGCAAAATCCTTCACCTACCCTAGACTCTAGGCTCAATAGCTAGAACTCCCTGCTATCCTGTCTTTAATTCCAGACAACTTATTTTCTCCCTTGGAAAGTCTGTGGTCCCTCATTGAGTTACAGTGGTACTCTGGTTGTGAACTTAATTCATTCCAGAGGTCCGTTCTTAACCTGAAACCATTCTTAACCTGAGGTACCACTTTAGCTAATGGGGCCTCCTGCTGTTGCATGCGATTTCTGTTCTCATCCTGAGGTAAAGTTCTTAACCTAAGGTACTAATTCCGGGTTAGCAGAGTCTGTAACCCGAAGTGTTTGTAACCCTAGGTACCACTGTATATGAAGCAAATGGCAAAACCTTTGCAGTGTAGACAAAGTGTGCATCTTCCCTCTGTGGGAATGTTCAGGGAGGCAGGAGAGGATATATTGTTTAATAATATCCTTTCTAACTTGCGTTAGCAAGTCCCTTTACTTAGCAGAGTACATTCCCCTTTTAAACACACAGCGGTTAGTTTGTTGCAAGCTTGTTAAAGCTTCTCAATATAGGATTTCTGGTAATCCCCTTATCTCCCCCTTGAAAAGAATAGACACAACACAAACTTGTGTAAAATGTATAAAAGAAGTTTACTCACACATGCAGTTCACAGATGGATCCCTGAAGGCAGATTAGGTTACAAAGTATATACATGTGGAACTACCCATAAGGGAGTTAGTGACAGTGACTGCAGACTGGCAGTCACTGCTGCTCACACGTCGAAAGCAAGATGGAGAAGCGAGTGTGTGTGCTGCCTGTCTCGCCCTTTTGTTACCTGGGCAGGTAAGGTCACGCCCACCTCTAGTCACATGCAGAGGAAGTTTGTCCCAGCTCAGGAGGAAACAGGAAGTTCCGACTGGCTGGAGCAAACATCCCCTTACATGTCCACTCTGGGAATGTTGTATTTGACTGCTATCTATGTGTCACATCTCACACCCTCACCATCATCAGTATCTGGGGTGGTGGGGCAAGTATTGCTTCCTTCTCCCTGGTTTCATTGTTTGATGGTTTGCAACCTCTTTCCTTGATTTCATAGAAGTCAGTGGAAGATGTTCACATTTTGTTGTTTTTTTGACAAGCTACAAAGGGTTTGTGATGAGGAACTACAATTCCTCCAGTGAGGACTGTGCTTCGACTCCATACAAATCAAGGTTCTGATGTGGCACTACAGATCCTCCACTGGGGGCTGTGTGATGACATTTATTATATTTAAGAAGAAGTATAGACAGTCATGCTGATGACCCTGTCCCTCATGAATGTGTAATTCTTTTCTTCTTAATTTCCTGTTTTGCTGGGTCCTTGATAAGGCAGAAGTGCTGGTAGACACCAACCCTCATTATTACGAGAAATTCTAACCCTCCATTTAAGACTGTCTTAATCAGCTGAAAATTTTCCTTAGTTCCGCTTCATACTGCTTTTCATTTAGACTGTGGGCATGCAAGGACATTCTCAAATACAGAGGGACTACATATCAAGACTTCACTTTAAAACTCTAGCAGCAGCCACTCTAACCACTTAAACTGTTTGAACAGCTAAATACAAAAGCATAGTGGTTTCCATAGTCCTTTTTATTCATTTCTTTTCAGACCCTACTTTGCTTAGCACACACGTGTGGACATAACACACACCTATTTTACAATTATGTGACATGTTAGTGATGAATATGAGTCAAGTCATATTTAAATGGTTTTTGGTGCGCCCTCTTCAGAATTTAAGCTCTTGCTTTGTGCCTGCAGGATGCTAAAATCTGGAACCCTGTTCTGCTTGAAGTTCCTAGCTGATAGTCTCTAAAGACATTTCTCTGTAGTTCTTTTTGTTAGGATCCCAACTTTGGGCTTATTCAGACTGCCTTTTGTGGCAATTTTCTAGGCAAAGATCCAGGCTTTAAAACTGTGTCCAGGCAATGTTGGCACCTGTGGGTGCAATGATGACCTTGAAGGTTTCATGGTGCCCAAGACATTTCAAAGTCGCTCAATGCTTCCTTGGTTATGGTGATGGTGGTGATTACCCTTTTCTCCCTTGGATAACATAAAGAGCTGGAATAGGGAGTTGGAAGAATAATAGTCTTTCCCACTTCCTCTTTTAGTTTGATGTGCTTTTCTAGACTCAGATTAATTTTGCTGGATCCAGCGCTTAAAAAAACAAAAACTGTGTTCACATACTTTCTTTCCTCCTCTGCGTTGGAGGGTGGGTTGAACTGGGGGAGTAGAAAGAGCAGTGACCAAATGGTGTGGTGCCCATAGCACTCACTCAAAAATGCAGATGTGTTCATTGGCCTTCAAAGGCTGGTAATGCCAGGATTTAAGGCAATAAAATACCCTAAGAACTGAGGCTAAAAAATTAGCAGGGATGTAACCCAAACCCAAAATTAATTGTGTTGCCATGGTGAGCACGCCCTATCTTTATCTTATCTTGTGCTTCTCTGCTGAATTTTGCATAGAACCACAGAATCTGTGTACTCCAAATGCCTGGGGGGGGGGTCATACCAATTCACTCTTGGTGACTTTTTTTTTACCAATATCTGGAGCAACTTGAGGAATGAGGGGAAGATGTGTGATTTTCAATGCTGATAAGAGAGCTTTCTATAGGGAAGCTAGAGCTGCTTCTGCACAACATCTCTTCTCTGGCTGTTTTGTGTGTCCTTTTTGCACTTTTGGCTGAACAATTCTGGTGGCCAATCAACACTTCTGGCCCACATTGCTCAAAGGAGCCAGAATACATCCAAGGCAATCACTTGAGCAATGGAGTCCTCCTTGGTTTAGATGCACGAGTTAACACTGCAGCTGTTTCTTCTGCTTCCTTCATATTGGAAAAATAAGTGAGAGTGCAGGTACATGTGATTGTGCAGAGAGGAGAATAACCCATTCAGTAGCAGTGGGGAATGAATAGGAATGTTGCAGAAATTGGAATCTAAAATGAAGAGCAGGGCTTTAGCTTTGCAGGCACACTTCTGTTCTTTTTGCCTGCTAACTACCTTGGACCTATGCTATGTGTGTGTCCCCATGCCTGCTTCGTTCAGTTCTGTCTATGCATCTCATTCCTCATTTTCTATCCTTTCCTGCTGCTTTTACTCTGCCTTAGGCTACTGCTCTGGCCATGTACTTCCAGTTTCCCTTAGAATAGAACCTGCTGTTTTTGTCCTCTCAAATAAGCAGCAGCAAACTGTGTGATGATGGTCTGAGATGCAAGGGCACGCAGGAGGATAAGGTGCTAATAAATTGCAGCCGTATTTGAGTACATGACTGCCTGGAGACAGGCTGCATGTTTGTCCTTCTAACCTGAATTTCATTCTCCCTGAGGCACTTTAATCTCCTCCTTGCCCTCTAGATATACCAGCCTGATGCCCATGGAGGCTGGCGCACTGAGGTTATTTTTTTAGCTAATAGCAAAAATGCAACTCCTTAGCATTATAGATGTTCATTATCTGTCTTCCTCTGTGTGTAATGACTACAGACTTCATAGAAGGTGCAGATGTTTCTGCAGCTGGCCAACTCCTGCAAGTAATGATCCCCACGTGGCCTACTTGTGTGACTGTTGAAAGCACAAAATTTTGCAGTTGTGGCTTTTCAAAATCCCCCCTCTTGTTCGTAGAAGGGAAGGGGTAATCTTTGCATGAGTTCACTCTTCTGCCATTACACTGCTGATATAAGCAGAACATACATGAGTAGTTACTCACTCTTGGCTGCAGTACCATTTCTTCCTGGTCTTATGGTGCACTTCCACATAGTATCAGCATTACTATGCATACACCATCAGAAAGGCACATCACTAAAACCTGTAGAAAGCATGCATGTTGGACTTTTTTCATTTATGCATCAAGCAAAATTCTGCACATGGCATGAAGGAATGTGCACAGACAGGCTACCTTATCTCTCCACAGCTGAAGCGCTGGTGCTTCTTTTCACTGTTGTACGTGTTGGAGATAAGAGTTGGTAAGTCTCTTCACACATAATGGATTTCTTGAGTTACGGTCAGAAGCAACCAGGGCTCTTACAGTTCCCAGGATTTTCTGAGGTGCTAGGAAAAAGAATGTGTTTTAAATGTAATATGTGCATGCAATCTGTTTCTCTTTTTTGTCTTTTTCCTCTTCTCTGTTTAGCACACCTTTAGCAGTTTTTTACATAAAAAAAAGAAAAGAAAAGAAATTGTGTGTATCAGAGAGCAGAGATTTCTCCTCATCCTTCCCCATTAACTGAGAAACATTGCTGTGGCATCCTTTTTGTTATCTGTGCCTCAAACTGAAGTTCTATACAGAGAAAGGGACACATGAAATTTAGATATTAGGAAAAGTAGCACTGTTTGGCTGTCCATTTTTATCGGGTCCCAGTGCTAAAGAACTGCTACACCTCACAATCTTCAGTGAATTTTAATTGAACTCCGCACCCCTATGAAGGAGGGGAAATGCCATTTTGCTTCATAATCGAGGAACACAGCTGTAGAAAAATAACAATTTGTAGCAGAATATGTTTCAAGCCTGAGCCAGTGGGGCCACGCCCCTCATCCTTTTTAAATATCCACAGCAAGTTTGCATTTTGTTTTTGTTTTTTCAAATTTTGATATTTATTGCTTTTACAACAATTTAAACACTACAAAAAAGAAAAAACAATACATTACAATACAAAGACACTACCTTACACTAAAACATTAAACTAATAAGACAAAACAAAAACAATTTAAAAAACACATCAACAAAGAAAAGAAAAGAAAAAAGAAAAAAATAAATAAATTTCAATGTCTTATCTTTCTTTCACATATTTCCACGACCTCCTCACACCTCCCTTTTTGTATTCCACTTCTATTAATTATTTCAGCAATTCCTTTCCATCTTCCCGTTTCCTATCCTATAATTATCTTAACACATTTCAACCTTATTTTTCTTTTAATACTCTATTAATCTATTTGTACTTAATTCCTTATAACCTTTCTACTAAAGCCATATCACTTAATTCCAACATTCTTCTAGCATTCCTTAATTTTACAATATTTCTGTAAATAGTCTTTAAACTTTTTCCAGTCTTCTTCCACCGACTCTTCTCCCTGGTCTCGGATTCTGCCAGTCATTTCTGCCAATTCCATGTAGTCCATCAACTTCATCTGCCATTCTTCCCTGGTGGGTAAATCTTGTGTCTTCCAATACTTCGCGATGAGTATTCTTGCTGCTGTTGTTGCATACATAAAAAAAGTTCTATCCTTCTGTAGCACCAATTGGCCGACCATGCCCAGGAGAAAGGCCTCTGGTCTCTTAAGGAAGGTATATTTAAATACCTTTTTCATTTTATTATAAATCATCTCCCAGAATGTCTTAATCCTTGGGCACATCCACCAAAGGTGAAAGAATGTACCTTCAGTCTCATTACATTTCCAACATTTATTATCGGGCAAATGGTAAATTTTTTCAAGCTTAACTGGTGTCATGTACCACCTATAAATCATTTTCATTAAATTTTCTCTTAGGGCGTTACATGCCGTAAATTTCATACCTGTGGTCCATAACCGTTCCCAGTCAGCAGCAAGTTTGCATTTTGGTCTGCAGACCGGAGGGCCAATTCACCCAAACAGTTGTTGCTCCTGCATACCTAAAATAGCTCCTAGTAGCAATGAATGAATCTTTCCCCAAAATGTCTAGCTATATATACATTATTTACACAACGGGCCCCACGTGATTGGCTAATTCTGGGCTGCTCCTGTAGGCCAATCAGGTTGCAGAGTCACCTCCTCCAGAAGCCCGATTGGCTGCTCCTGCAGGCCAATCAGGTTGCTGATTCGCTTCATCCAGGAGCCTGAGTGACTGCTCCTGCAGGTCAATCAGGTCGCTGATTCACTTCCACCTGGAGCTGGATTGGGTGGCTCCTGTGGACCAATCAGACTGCTGCATTCTGAATCCTACTGTTCTAGGATTCAGCTCAGTACATAACAATACCCAACTTTCCTTGAGGATGTTCTTGTATGGTGTCCACCCAGTTCACTTTGGTTATTTAAGAGATGAGTAATATTACCCACCACTGGGAAAGCAGCGCAGAGCTGATTTGGTAGTCCATGTGAATTTTGGTAGTTCATGTTCATACTGAACCAAGATTTTCTACTCTATTCCCCTACTCTTTCCTTTCAGAATATTTAGAACTAGATCAGGAAATGGGGAACTTAGGCAAGAAGCCATGACTGCTGCCTATGGAATGCACAAAGCCTGTATAAAACTACATGTGGAATCCCACCATCTTGCCTTAATCTTGCCTCCTTTGTGTTCAGGCCCTTCCATAAGTGGCTTGCCCCACACCTTTATAAAACTTCTTAGAACTTAAAAAAAAGAGAAAGGTTGCTTTTGTGCATTCTGTATTTCCTCACCTCTTGTTAAAATGCTGTTTAATTGGGTTTGTAAAGTGACTTCATTGCCTTTTGTTGTGTTACATAAGCAGTCACGATTGTCTGGGGTGCCAGTTTGTGAAGATGCTGTTTGCATGAAATGGCAGTAAGCAGACTATAATTACTTGTTGATGTGTTTTTAAGAGACCTGTGCCAGAAATAGAGTGGCCATGTGCCCTCTTCTAGAGGACTGTCTTCTGTTTGAAGGGCAGTCAGAGTTATTTTAAGGCAAAATTGGCCCTGCCAATGTAGGCTGTCATATGTACAGATTTCCCCGGACATTTGGCCAATTCCCACCTGGATGCTGCTGACCAATGCGGTTTTCCAGATATGTCCAGGAAGTGGACGTATTGCAACCCTACCTTTACATTAAGGAGTCCTTTGTTTGAAGAGCTGTTGGGTCCAAGCCCAGTTTAAAGATAAAGAACCACCAGATAGGAGGGCAGGAGAGGCCTTGAAGTTGTCCACCAGCTGTTCACACCTGAACAGCTGACTTAGCAGGCAGGTAGGTCACCTGACTAACCTTCCCTGCTGTGGAGAAATGTATTTCTGTTGAAATTATCCATCTCCTTTCTAAATTTGCATAGATACATATCAATTAGAATGTGCAATTTTTATGCAAATTTGTGCCCTTGTCCTTTTTCTTTTTTTAGGAATGCTCTTTCTCTCTCTCTTTTTGATCATGAATAAGTGGCTTCCCTAGTCAGAAAAACCCCTGTGTAGGGCTGTTAGAATAAGATAGTGAAATAAGACTGTTTAAATAACCCTGATAGTTCTTGTAGCTGAGCGCATACTCACTGGTCCTGTGATCTCACACAAACAGGTTGTTGTTGTTGGTATCCCAGACAAGTAGAAGTGAATAGAGAGGGTCAACTCAAAACTTAAGTGGTCTATTAAAATTGCCAAGGATTTGCATCAGATCCTCCAGGAACTTTCATTTGCAAACAATCTCTTGGTCTAAAAATATTAATTAATTAGTTTGTTTGGCAGGCTCTCATGTGGGCAGGACTACCATGGCATTAATAAGCTTCAAGACTAGTTCAGGAAAACCCAACATACAGTGGTACCTCGGGTTACATACGCTTCAGGTTACATACGCTTCAGGTTACAGACTCCGCTAACCCAGAAATAGTGCTTCAGGTTAAGAACTTTGCTTCAGGATGAGAACAGAAATCATGCTCCGGCGGTGCGGCAGCAGCAGGAGGCCCCATTAGCTAAAGTGGTGCTTCAGGTTAAGAACAGTTTCAGGTTAAGAACGGACCTCCGGAATGAATTAAGTACTTAACCTGAGGTACCACTGTAATTTCCCTCCCACCTTCAATTTGGGATGCGAAAAAGCCCCACCCCTCTGCAAAGGATTATATATTAATCATGGAATTTGGATGAAAAGGAGAAGAAGGAGTAGAGAAAGGAAGGGACTGCTGTAATCCTATTATGGATTCAGTGCCGCTTATTCTGCACAAGATCATTTTGCTGCTGCTAATAAGGGACCGTTGTGTGAGTTGCCAAGGTAACCAAGGCTTTGGGTCTATTAGGAATCACTACTGGCTTTGCAGTTTATCTCCCCCCTTCTCTCTCTCTCTCTCTCTCCCTCCCTCTCTCTCTCTTAAAAATGAATTAACCCCCCTCTGCTCTGTTTTTGCCAGCATGTGGCGTTAAGTAATGGAATGATCCCAGTTATTGTCACCAGCAGACAATGCGAGTTTTGTAATGATGTGTCCATGACTTGCACGTCCAAAGCATCTTTCAGCCATGGACCTCTAAAGAGGACTAATGCATCCTTTTGTCACCCTGTTTAGCCGTAGCATATATTTCCATTACTTTCACACCAGTGCTCAACAGCCAGGAGTCACAAAAGTTGCTCAAGCAAGCAGTTAACGGGAGAGCAAACTGCAGCACTGGCTTTTTATTTGGGATTTTAGAAAGTGAGGCTATCATGCACAACCCAAAAAGCATTTTTGAGGCCTTTGGTGCTTTTCCTTAGCCGCTTATGAGTGGAGATTGTTTTTTAAAGTTGTGTGTACCATGTAGACCAGGCACCCCCAAATTCGGCCCTCCAGATGTTTTGGGACTACAATTCCCATCACCCCTGTTAGCTAGGGATGGTGGGAGTTGTAGTCACAAAACATCTGGAGGGCTGAGTTTGGGGATGCCTGATGTAGACATAGGTGACTAGCCTTTCGCTTGCCCCAAAATCATTTGTAGCCTTCCAGAGTTCAAAGTGAATGCTTGGAAAGCGGTGTGTGTGTGTGTGTGTGTGTGTGTGTGTGTGTGTGTCTGTCTGTGTGTATTCACTGCAGATGTTCAACTTCATGCTGAAGCATCACCTAGAGATTGAGAATCCTAGTAGGTTGCCCATCTGCTGGCAAGTGAGTCACAGTGCCCTTTCCTGTTGCAGAATCATGATTCCCTGGCAGGAAATAAAAATGTTCAAGACCCTGCAGTCTTGATTGGGGCCCTCTGCTGGTTGCTACCCTAGCTGCCTTTCCCAATGTGATTTTCATTTGTCTTTAGGATAAGAGATCAGAGTAGCAGTGGGAGAAAGGCTAGGCATGTGAGCAGAATTGAGGCAAGGAGCTTACATCATAAAAATATTGACCTAGTGTCTGGCAGGTGAGCAAAAAGCAAATTCTATGTTAGGGATCATTAGGAAAGGGATTGAAAATACAGCTGCCAGTATAATAATGTCTGCCGTGGCCCCAGCGGTCAGCCAGGTTGGGTCCTGGCTAAGGGTTCAAGCCCTTACTGGCCTGACCTGCTGCCTATTTGCTCACAGAGTCGTTCTTTATTATCCAGCTGAAGCATCATCCAAACACTGTGCAAACATTTCTGGAAACCTAAAATGAGCTATCAGTTCTGAGATGGCCTCTTCATGCTTAGAGCAATGGCAATGTCCAAGAATGGCTTGTGAGTTTAACAAATGATAACATCCAGACAAATGCATGGTCTTCTGCTTTTTAAAGTATCACCTTCTGTACATGGTAGGTTATTCATTTGATGCTGGCATTTCCTCGTTGCTTTGGTGACAATACATACATACTTAATTTTATTTTTCTAGTACCTTTCCATGGTTCAAACTATGTTCAAGGCGGCTTACAACATGAAAAGAATACATAACTAAAACATAGCAAAAGAAGTCATAAACAATAAATGAAACATTAAACCATACGTAACCAAACTGAACAGTTTCCATATACTGTAAATCACAAGATACGTAATAAAGGTACAAAAAAAACAACAGCAACAACCCCCACCAAGCAGGAACAAAACCACCAGTTTCTGTTTCACTTTGTGTGAAAGGCAAATTACCTGCTCACCTTTGTGAAAAACCTGCATATCCCAGGGACAATACGAGTCTTCTTCGCATTCATTTTGGGGCCAAGAGAGTTACAAACGTATCAATCTGTAACTGGTTTCAAAATTGAGCCAAAGGTAAACTTTTAACTGGATCTTCAGCCCACGCTTCAGCTTATCAGCTAAACATTACAACCTGAGCCTGAAACTTTCACTGAAAGCTAAGCCTGCAATAGTTGAATTGAGGCTGACCTCTCTTCTTTCTCAATCTGCGCTATTGTGAAATACCTTTTTTGGGGGGCGTTTTATTTACCCTCATTAGGTTTCTCTTATTTTTTTTGAAAAAAAATTGTACCCTACTCTTCCTTAAAAAATAATAATCTTGGAGCAGGCTACAGTGTAAATATAAACACACAATACACAAAAAATCTCATTAAACCAATAAAACATACAATGGGCATCAATTGGAACAGTTCAGATGTTAATGAGGGCCAGCTGCCTAGCTTCACAAATAATTTAGCCAATGGCCTGGGTAAGTAAATGTGTTTTTAACTGGTGCTGAAAAACCCATCAGGGCTGCCAGTAAAATTGTGAGAGTAAGGCACTCCACAGTTGGAGTGGAAGTGGATATTGAGAATGCTCCCTCATTTGTTGCTGCATAGCACATATTCAGCAAATGCAGCATTATTAAGAAGGCATCCTCACCTGATCGTACATCCAGGCAGGTACATCTTATTATGCAAAATGCTTTGCAATTTTTATCTTGCTCATTCTTGTAGCAATCGCATGCAAGAAGTTGTTAAATGTCATCCAGAAGGTTTCATGACTAAATAGAAGAAGAGAAGAAGAGTTTGGATTTGATATCCCGCCTTTCGCTCCCTTTAAGGAGTCTCAAAGCGGCTAACAATCTCCTTTCCCTTCCTCCCCCACAACAAACACTCTGTGAGGTGAGTGGGGCTGAGAGACTTCAAAGAAGTGTGACTGGCCCAAGGTCACCCAGCAGCTGCATGTGGAGGAGCGGAGACGTGAACCCGGTTCCCCAGATTACGAGACTACCGCTCTTAACCACTACACCACACTGGCTCTCATAGGGATCTTCTATCCTGTAGTTGCAGCCTTTTCAAGTTCCGAGTCAGGCATTCCAGCCCCAAAATATGCTCTGAGAGGCCTGGTGTTCAGGTTGACCTTGGCTTCTGATTGGGTGGTTATTTTCACTCCCACAGCCTCTTGTTTTAACACAAATACCTTGTACCTTTTAACAAGACTGACAGCCTTTCTGATGCTTTCTGAAAGTTTGCTTTGTAAATGGTAGTGTCCTTTCATACCCATCAACAATCATTCATTTATGAGAGGCGGCTGCCTGACCTGCTTTGCCAGCATTCTGTGTACCGTGAATTTTGGGGCTTTGAAGAGAAACATTTAAGCTCTCTTCCCCCTCCTCCACCCACTGGTGTTAAGTTGTGTAATGGCATCAAGCACTGTACAGATTTGTTCACCTCCCTGTCTCGAATCTTTTTCATTCCTCTGTCTTTGCCTGCATGAGATTTCATTAACAGTGCAAGGTCAGTTGGGCTGTGGCCACCTGCCCTATCCCTGATGTTGTCATATATGATGTCAGGTGTGGAAAAGGCAAAGACCTAGCTCAGCCAAAAGGTGATGATTTAAAACTCTGGAGGCAAAGGGTCTGTTGGGGAGATAGCGATCTGGTCCACCAGCCATACTCCGTTCTTCACATCTGCTTTAGCCTTAGGATCGCATAGGGACTAGAAGGGTCATTGCCAATGGCCCTGCCTTGCACCAAAATGGGCAATCACAAAATCAGATAGATAAGGACAGAGATCAGAAGAATCAGGCAAGTCAAGGGCACAGCAAGAATGAGACCTGGCGAGCTATGCGTGGAGCCTGTAAAGAGCCTGGGGGATGATGTTTTTTAGTGGCTTTTCACACCTTGGTACTAGTCAGCTGGTAGGCGACAATTTTACTGGACAGTGCATTAAAATATGGGCTACTTTTTATTGCATCAGAAGCAGGGTTGCCAAAGTAGGATGGTCCATGCCTGCAAATAACCTGCATTGACAAATGAATATATTGGGTTTGGGTGCAAGAGCCACTTTGCTATTGCAGTGCAGCGTTACTTTGGCATTCAGTCAAGCCAGTGCTGGATGCCAAATGTTTTAGGCTGTCACTGTGGTGCAATGCTGTTGCAACAGCTATTACAAAGCCCTGATGTGGCACAGAAGTAGGTAGAGGGTGTGTGAAGTGGGGGCGGAATTGGCGATGACTCATAAGCTGAGTATAGCCATTGAAAGGTGTGTGTGTGTGTGTCTATCTGCATTTCTAATTTCGGTCCCAGATATATGCATTGGATGCGATCTTCAGGGTATATATTCAAATGCACATTTTAAAATGCTAAATTGCTTGGATATGTATTTCTGTAGCCAAGTTTTGCACTGATTTATTTACTTCTGTGCTTTTGGCACACTATGGTTCTTTGCAGAAATTATTGGCCTTCCACCCCTTTCCACACGGAGCACTGGGAAGCTATTGCAGAGAAATAGGAGTCCCACCACAGCAAACAAACTGATGTTAGTGTCCAAACCAACTTCCAAATGGTGGAATGGATGCTGTGTGTGGCATCTTCCAGCATGAAGTTGAATGATTTCAGGTGACTCCAGATATTAGCAGTAAACTCTGCAGACATAGTCACCGTTCTTCGCATGTAAACTGCACTATAAATTATTTCCCGACAAGGCTATGTATATTACCATTTTCCGTTTCTTTTTACCCAGCCTGCCTCATATTCTCTAGAAATATTAACACCCTCATCATCTTCCCTAGAATCATATGAAACTATTCTTCAGAGTGCATTTATTGTGGCGATTCATTCAACGGGGATGATGGAAAGGAGATTGATGAGATATTTCTGGTTTTCATATATCTGGGTCTTCTTTTCCTTTTATAAAATGCATTCCTTTAAAAGGGAACTCCAGGTTATCTCCACTGATTTGGAAAGATGGGCATCACTTAAATTTAGTGTTTAGCGTAATGTTAATATACTGAAGAGGGATATTTTGCCATGGATATTCTATGCATTTCAAGATAATTCTTTATGTATTCCTCAAGTGTCTCTTCAAAAGATCTGTGGTATATTTCAGAAGTTTATTCGGGATAATTCTCCACTTCTCAAGAGAATACAACTACCAGTACTGGGAGGATTTTATTTTTAAAAAATATTTGTTTACATCACAAGTCATAGATTTTAGTGCATGTAAATGATGGGCAAGTTTCCTTTTCTATAAATATTTCTATGGGTAATTTTAGAAATTATTTAGCACCCCTCCTAGGAGGGGTTGCTTTGGGGTCTAAGTATATATATAAAAAGGAAAGGACTTATACTATCTATAATTTTCTATCCTGTGGTTTAAATATAATTTACCGGTGAGTGCTGAATGGCAATATCTTCAGCTGCAGCACCTGTTGGTATCTATTAATGGGCCATCTGCTTTTGAGTGCTTTGGCATATCCTAAATTGTTGGAGGGAATTATTGGATCTTCTCAGAAACCTAAATTCATGGTTGTGGTTTATAAAACACTTGTTGGACCTTTGTAAAGGAGCTGTTCAGGAATTTAGCCTGCAACAGGGTGAGCTCCCGTTGCTCGGTCCCTGCTCCTGCCAACCTAGCAGTTCAAAAGCACGTCAAAGTGCAAGTAGATAAATAGGTACTGTTCCGGCAGGAAGGTTCCTTTTTAACCAGGCTTTTGGTTGATCTGATTGACATCCTATGCCCTTTTAAATGTGGGGTTATTATTGGGGGGTGTTATTGGGCTGTTGTTTTTATTTTGATTATATCTTTTGTGGTTTTATATTTTGATTTTGTTCTGTGAACCACTCTGAGATATCTGGGTATGGGGTGGTATATAAATTCCAATAATAATAATAATAATAATAATAATAATAATAATAATAATAATAATTTATAAAATTGTGGCTTGCATACTGCTAGGTAACAGACCAGGGATTTCTGGCTGAGACTATTCTGCAACTATTCTGACAAGCTACAACTCTCAAGATTCCTTAGAGGAGAATTGTTATAAAACCAATGCAGTACGATTGTATCTCATGGGGGGAGGGTTTGGTTTCAAGAGTTCATGTATATGCAAAAATGTATATACTTGAACCCTTGGAACTGCCCCTACCTGAGCATCTCAGGTCTTCTGGAGCTGGTGTGCTGAAAGGGTCTTTCCTCTCCCCCACACCAAGCAAGGCAGAGAGCTCAAAAGCTCTTTTTGCACATAATATGCAATCATTTCTTAAATCTCTTTAAGAAAAATAATGACCACTCTCCTTTTTTCTGTATAAAATAAGGTGCCTGCTATTGTTGAGGAGAGTGATGGAAAGGTGGTCTAGCTCAGTTATCTAGTCAGCTAGTCTGTCTTACATTCCAGTAATACACCATTCATGTTACAATCTCTGGCTCTTTGCAGAAACTCAGTCTAATAAAACAAAGTTAAGCTTTGTGTGAACAGCCTCGAGGGGTACGGATTTCATTGTTTGTTAAAGGAAATCAATCTGCCAACATTTTATTTGCAATTTTGAAAAGCCCTGTTTGGTCCAGCTCTTACAAAACATGGAGCGGTAGAAGTCGGCGGTTCCTCAAGAATGGAAGGCTGCAGAGAGGCTGAAACAAAGGCTGTAGTTTTTTTTTTAAAAAAAAGATGAAGAGGACAGATATCAGTTCATTGTTGGTATCATTTTAGTGCTTTTCTTAAAGGAATATGCAGCTGGCGAGCTGTATTATGTTATTTTATAACTGAAATATATCCTTCAAAATGGCACCTAGTAAAAAAAAATAAGGCCCTGATCCAGCGGTTCCAATTTACATGCGGGGGCAATGATGTGTGCTCAGATGGTAAGAAGGGACTATTTCATTCACTTGGATTTCATTCACTCACTGCCTTGGGTTCAGGATACCTATAGGATAATCTGAGTGCTGTTATGCTCAGGTTCTGCTGTTGGGCTTCCCACAGACGTCTGATTGGCCAATGCAAGAACAGAGTTCTGGATTTAATAGGTCTCTGGCTTGATCGAATAGATTCTCTTGCATAGCCTGTCCACTGCCTAAGAACTAGTGAAGAGAGCCTTCTCTGTGACCCACCTGTGGTGGGAACACAGTTGACTGGCGAGAGTTACGCATTTCTCAATGGCTGCAGCACTCAGATTTTGGAATAGCTTCTCCATGAAACTTGGATGAAACCTGTCTTTATCCACCTTCTACTAACTAGTAGAGATTTTTGTATTTCAGTAGGCTTTTGTTCTGGACAGGAGATGTTTTTACTGAAGTGTGTGTTTTTATTCATTTTGGCCTGGCTCTACTGTATTTTGTTTGCTATTAAGGCTTTATGGTGATACTGTGATTTTAATGGTTGCAACTGCTCCAAGGGATACATTTAGAAAGTTGGCATTAGAAATGCTCACAGAAAAATAAGTATTTGCATATTGACATCCGTCTTGTTTCTTATATTGAAATGTGCAGCATACAAACTTTGGTCCGTGTGAACCGAGATCTGGACGTAAGTTAAGAAGACATACATGCTTGTGTGCAATTTGTAATCAGAATATTTTGGTGCAAAATGATCTCATTCACGCTTCCTGAACCAATGACTGAACAGAGAAACACAGCTTTCCTTTGAAATTTGCACTTGGTTGAATTTTGTGATGTCGTTCTGTGAGCAAAAACTGCACATGGAAAAGCTTGTATTAGGGGAAAGTGCACATGAAAATGATTATATCAGTGCAAATACTGTACAGGATATTTTCCTGCAAAAATGGATATGTGTAAGGTAGTATTTCCATTCCTTCCTACACCCAGTTTTGACTCTGGCTCCCCCGAAAGGTTGTCCAGAAGGGAATTGGGCTCTCAGACTTTAAAATGTTTCCCCTTCCCAGTATATATATATATATACATATAAATTAGCATATGCATTTTTTCTGCCATTCTGAGTCCTTGTTTATCTTCTTTTGGAGATGTATTTCCACTTTTTAAGCAATAAGTAGCCAGGCTACTTAAAACACAGCAATTTATTCACAATTCCTGTAGCTGCATGTTTTTCTACAGGGCACTTATTAACATGGCGGTGATGATCTTGCCAGTTAAAGGTCAGATAATTTATTTTTATAGACTAGTGTAGTGGTAAAATTGTGTTGTACTCTCATTTTTTACTAGTTTTTTGTTCAAATGATATGTCAGCTCTCTCTTGTTTTTGTCTCTTGAATCAAACACAGCAGATTTTATTTTCCAGTTTTTTGTTTGCTGTGATTAGTGTACCACTTTTTAAAAACTCTCCCCTTCCAGTGAATTAATCTTATTTCTGAAGTGAACTGAAATGAAGCAGAAACCTAAATTGTGTTTTGAACACCTACACTGCTTCCTTTCGGATACTGGAAAGCCGGGAAAGGTGCGGAAGAAAAGAACCCAAATGAAACGGGTGCTGGAGCAATTTCCCTGTGAGGAAACTTTATTATATCTGGGGCTTTTTAGTTTAAGGAAAAAGTGAGTAAGGAAGGAGATGCATAAAACTATTCATGATACTGAAAAATTGGGTAGAGAACTTGCCTCCCCCAGCTCCTCGAAATAGTAGGATTCCAGGATCATCCAGTGAAGCTGAATGGTGAGAGACAGACAAAATGAAGTTCTTCAGAAAGAACACAGTGAAGCTGTGGAATTCTCTACCGCCAAATGGCCACCAATTTTAGATGGCTTTAAAAGGGGATCAAGGCAAATCCATGGAGGTTAAGGCTCTTGATGGCTACTAGGGATGATGCCTAGATGCTACCTCCAAGATAGCAGAAGGACTATACCTTTGACCAGGGGTTGGCAAATTTTTTTAGCTGTGGACCAGTCCACTGTCCCTCAGACCTTGTGGCGGGCCAGAGAAGCGGTACCGGGGGGGGGGGGCTGGAAGAGAAGGCAAGGGGGGCAAGTAGTCCTCCCCAGCCCCAGCCCCAGCCGCTGCACTTACCTTCCCTGGGGCTGCCACTGCTGTTTCTTGTGGGTGGTCAGAGCAAGCTCATCTGCTCTGCTGTCTGGCCCACATGAGCACCAGGGTGGCGGCGGCGGCGGAGGGAAGATGAGCGGCACAAAAGGGCTGGCTCCAGAGAGGAGCTACTTAAACCATCTCAGCCCAGCCCCCTTCCTCCTCTAGGCAGGGCGGGGAGAAGCCAGGAGGAGGGAGGGAGGAGGCGCTGTCGCGGTGTGTGTGTGTGTGGGGGGGGAATGGAATGGCTCAGGGGGGTGGTGCAGCCCGAACGAACAGAATCCCCACGCTGATCCACAGACAGTTTGCGGGTCGGATCCTGAAGGCAATTAGGCCTGATCCGGCCCGTGGACCTTAGTTTGCCGATCCCTGCCTTTGACTATCACCTGCTGGGGAAACAACAGCAGGAGACAGCTGATGAGCTCTTGGCTGGTTTGGGGGCTTCCTATCAGCATTGGATCCGCCATGGAAGAAAACAGGATGCTAGACTTAGGGAGGCCTTTGGTCTGTTCTGGCAGGGCTCTTCTTAGGTTCTTAATTTATTGATGAACCCCAACCTCCTATCCCATTACCACATATTTGCATTTCCCTCCCTCTCTTTCCCTGGCAAGAGTGCCGCACTGGCTTGTGGAAAGAGAAAACAGCCTGAAGATATTTGGAGACTTGATGATGACTTTGGAGAGCTTTTGTGTTTTTCGTGGAAAAGCTCTTGGTGTTCTCTATTGAAAAGGCACACCAGGAAAATTGTCACTGAATGTGAAAATGGATTTTATTTTTTTGTACCATTGGGGGCCTTTGTAGTTGAAACGTGACTGGGACTTTTGGGGGAGAGCCCGAGAGGATGACCCTATTTGTCACAGGAACATAGGAAGCTGCCTAATGCCAGACTAGATTCCTTGCCTGCCCATCTTAGTAGTACTGAATAACAGAGGTCTTTCCCATCACCTGCTGCGTGGTGCTCCTTTATATTTAACCACAGGTACCGGAGACTGACCCTAGACCTTCAGCAAGCAAAGCATATTCTCTGCTCTTGTTCTCTGTCCCCACGCTGAGCTTGTCGAGCTGCGGCGTAGGGTCGGTAGAAGCTGCATGGTGGATAGACTTGAAAACAATTGTTGTACAATGTGCAGGTGAATGAAGACATACCCTCCAACAGTTCAAATAAAAATAAGAGACAGCTGAGCATTTGTAGCAGTCTCACACCAAAAATTGCCACCATTACATACTGTTAGCTTGTCTGCTGTGCGTTCTGTTTGTTTTACCGTGCAATAGCATGCCCTGGCTTCTGCAGCAGGATGTGTTAAATAAAATGACCATGATTCTTTCCGTTTTAAAAACCCAGAAACAGCATGTTTCCATATTCTGTTAATCTAGTTATATTTATTACAGAATGGGTATGGTTGTATCCATTATAGAGCAGTAGTGATTTTTACTCACTCAGCTGCATTTATCATCTGAAAAGGCAGTTATGGGAGTTCTGGGGGGAGAGGAAGGAAAACAATCAGTGCACTGTCATTTTGCATCCTTGGGTGTGCATTTATTATTTAAAACTCATAAAAAACATTTTCATTGGCGCTTTTCCAAGCTGTCCAGGTTGGATGCAAGTAAATAAAAATAACTTTCAGGTTAAAAATGCATGTTTTAAAACAATAAAAGAGGAAAACAGCAGTACAATAACTGCTAACGATATCCGTCATAATTAATAGGTCTAATAATCACACAGCCCCAGCTATTAACTAAAAGCCTTGTGGAACAAGCAGGCTTTGCATTCTTCTACCAGCAGAGAAGGAACATGCACATCTTCTGAGAGATCATTAGATGACCTTGGGGCTTACTGTAGGGAGGGAACTGGAGCAGGGGCTTAGAAGTTATTGGTGCTTGGGGGCTCGTGGGGAGGGGGGGGAGAGAGAGAGAAAGAGAGACAGAGGCTTTCTGGAGTATCTTCAACCTGGGGATATGAGTGGCGTTAAATGTCAAAAACTACTGCTTTAAATTTAGCCTGGAAGCTGGCAGCCAGTACTGTTGACTCAGTATTGTTGGTTAAATGTTTGTTGTTATATGTCTTACACTAGACAGGAAGTAGGTAGTGGTATTCTGCTGCAACCTACTTCTCTGGGAGAATTTATCAGAAGTCTTATTTTACATCACAGGTTGACAGTACTCTGCAGATTATCCCTAATCTCATCACTGATATCACCTTCAGTTTCAGTTTGTTAAGCATCAGTCTCCTCATCACATCCCTTAGTCATTGTTTCATGATGACACAATTATGGTTCCCAGCTGTTTAGCTGAACAAACCTAGAGCTGGCTGTCATCAGGATGTCACCTTGCTCCAAATGATTGCTCCAAAGAGCTTAATATTTTTATCTAAAACATTTACACCACCCAAGGAGATCAAAATAATAAATAAAAGCATAACTAAGATACTACAAGAAGACAGGAGTGCCCTGCGTGTTCTGGTGCATGGGGTCACAAAGAGTCGGACACGACTAAATGACTAAACAACAACAAGAAGAAGATACTACAAACACTAAACATTTGAATTTTAAAATGAAAACAATGTTAAATAATAATGGTGACAAAATACTGAATATTAACCCTTCAAACCACACATCAGAGGAGGCATTATTGATGGCAAGCTTCTGGGACTGCACCATTTTTAAAAAGAAGAGTGCAGTTGCTGTCAGAAAGAAGCCTCATTACTTCCCCTGATGTTAAGCATGCTGCAATAATACTCCACCTTCTATGCAGCCTAACCCAACCTGGTGCCCATTATTCATTGGCCCTACAGAGTCAAAGACCGCAGAGAGCTAAGAGAATAATCAGAGATGGTAAATTTCCAAATGAAGCTCACCCACCAGAATCAGGAAAGTTGTCTGCCCCCTAAATAGGCAGTGGAAGCCATATTTAGCAGTGAGGAAAGACACATTATCTAGGTGTCTCTGCGACTGTTCTGCCACATGTTTTAATTACTGTTATTTATATATAAAATATATTTTGCTCATCTGGACTGAATGGAACTAGAAACCGACTGGATCTGTTTTTAAGGCATCCTAGGGAGAAGGACTGGGCGGTGTTCCAGTGAGCTAAGATGCAGCTTACTGTATATCAGGGGAATGAAAGCTGGGGAAGGTACAAGGGTTGAGGTAAATATCCTGGGGGAAGGATGGTTGCTAAGCAACCAGTGAAGGTAGAGATTGCTTGTTGTCAGAGGCAGTAGCCTCTCAACTGCTGTTTGGATACCCAGAGTATTGTGTCTGTCTGGTTTGCAAATGACCTTAATTCAGCTGATTCACTACTAAGCTAGGTGTGGTTTTCCTTTTCTGGCCCTTGGGGTGTGATAATTGTGGCTGCCTGATATTGGCAAGTTAAAGGTTGAGAGCTATTTTTCATTTCTAACTTGAGGAATACAGGGTCTTTCTCAAATGCTTGTCATTCACAAGCATCACACAAAGCTGCCAGAATTGCATTGGGAAGTTGGTCAGGATGTGCAAATGCTGACAGTGTGAACATGGAATTTCCTGAACAGAGAATCCATCTGACTGAATAAGGCCCCATCTGCAATATACATTTAATGCTGTATCATCCCACTTTAAACAGTCAGGACTTCCACCAAGCAATCCAAGGAACTGTAGGTTGTTACTGTAGGTGTTGAGAGTTGTTAGGTTACTGTGATTCCCCTCACAGCTATTTTTCTCAAGAGTTCCATAGGAAGAGGCATTGACTGTTAAAACCATTCTGAGAAACGTAGCTATTTTTCACAATGTGTTATCTATTCTCTCTGTTTTCCCTCCGTCTCCCCACTTCTAAAATGGAAGTCCTTTTTACAAGCTTTGTGCTTGTAAAGTGTTAAGATACCCTTTGGGTGAGAGCACTGAAGTATTCCAGAAAATGAAATGCACAAAGTTAACTTTGCTGATGGTGATTTATGGCCAGATACTTCCAAGACGTGCAGGAGAGCTCTGAAGTTCACAGTTCTTCTAGAAATTATACAGTTCCTGAACTACTTCCTGCTACTAAAAGTAGAATTGTTGACAGGTCTTGGCAGTTCTGTGAACCTGGGGATTCATGCCAGGATATGATCAATACCGTTGGCATGGCCCCGGGGTACTTACTGAGAAAGAGCTGGGCACTGAAGCTTTCTCAGTTGTGTTGTGACACTCTTAAGGCTGCAAGCTGAATCTTAAGCAAACATTTGAGTGTTCCCAGGGTCAGCGGCAAACACTTACTCTGTTCCCTGATACGTGCCCTGACTGTTGTTGGAGAGGCCGGGTGGTGTGATGTTAGGTGATGTGAGAGCCATGGATCAGAAACCCTTTAGACAATTTCATGAACTCTTCCGCTGGTGAAATCATCCCTATTCACAGGGTGTGCATCCTGGTGTGCCTAATGTTGTTGTTGTATAGTCATTTAGTCGTGTCCGACTCTTTGTGACCCCATGGACCAGAGCACGCCAGCCACTCCTGTCTTCCACTGCCTCCCACAGTTTGGTCAAACTCATGTTAGTAGCTTCGAGAACACTGTCCAACCATCTCGTCCTCTGTCGTTCCCTTCTCCTTGTGCCCTCAATCTTTCCCAACATCAGGGTCTTTTCCAGGGAGTCTTCTCTTCTCATGAGGTGGCCACAGTCTTGGAGCCTCAGCTTCAGGATCTGTCCTTCCAGTGAGCACTCAGGGCTGATTTCCTTCAGAATGGATAGGTTTGATCTTCTTGCAGTCCATGGGACTCTCAAGAGTCTCCTCCAGCACCAGTACTTGCTTTTTGTATGTGTTGAAGTTCAGAAGTATGAGGAATGAAGGTCTTGAAAACTGAGAGAACAAAGAGTGGTGGTGATAATTTTTGTATTATTTTAGGAATAGTGTTTCTAAAATAGATATTGGAGGGAGGCAGCAAACTAGATTCTATTCTTAGCTCCTCTGGAAGTCCAGTGTAATACGGGCATACCATCTCTATTTTATGTGCCTTGTATTTTGCATAGATTGTGTGCTTCAGGAAGACTTGACTCATTCCCTTACCAGTAGTGAGTAAGACATTCACTCCCTTGGGAATAAAAGCCTTGTTCCTCAGCAGCATCAGAATGCAGGCTGTCATTTCAGCTAAGAAAACAGAAAAGTATTTGAGGCCCTTGCTTATCTGTGTAATAAATCATAAGGTAAGGAGGATCGTGTTGATGCCCAAAGCCAGAATATGGTATTGTGGAGTTTAGACAGGCAGTAGATGCAGAGACAGGCAGGACACATTTATTAATTTAATGACTTCATCCTGCAGTAGTCTATTCCAGTGTTGCTGCATGAGATGTTACTTACTAGTCCAGGGATAGGGAGCCTGTGGCCCTCCAATGTCTATTGGTCATGCTCGTTGGGGCTGTTGGGAGTTGTAGTCCAAAAGCATCTAGAGCAGGCATGGGCAAACTCGGCCCTCCAGATGTTTTGGGATTACAACTTCCATCATCCCTAGCTAACAGGACCAGTTGTCAGGGATGATGGGAATTGTAGTCCCAAAACATTTGGAGGGCTGAGTTTGCCTATGCCTGATCTAGAGAACCTATAAGGCTCCCCATCCCTGCTCTAGTCAATGCGATTGTATGATTCTTATCTTTGTGAAATCTCTTGGCTATAACAATACTGTATTATGATAAAGCTACTTATTTGTGGGGGCACTGGAATGTAAACACAGTAGTAACAGCACATTGCTGCACAATACGCCGGCATGGGGAACTCTAACCCAAGTTTAAACTGCTGTACCCAGTGCTCCACAAATTATTTCAGGCCTGCAATTTCCACACTCAGGCTACCTCCATGCTCACCCTCCACAGACAAATGCCACTCAGAAATGTTATGCCAGAATGTGAAATACTGTAGGTGTGAATTCTGCAGGAAAGGAACACAGGTGAGAAACTTGTCTCATGAGAATTCTAGATGGTATTATTATTATTATTATTATTATTATTATTATTATTATTATTATTACTGTTAAGCAAATGCTTCCCTCTAGATTCCTTTGTGGGAAAAGACCGTATTTTTCGCCCTATAGGACGCACTTTCCCCCCTCCAAAAATGAAGGGGAAATGTGTGTGCGTCCTATGGGGCGAATGCAGGCTTTCATTGAAGCCTGGGGAGCAAGAGGGGTCGGTGCGCACCGACCCCTCTCGCTCTCTAGGCTTCGCGGACCTCTCCGCAAGCAGCGGGAGCGCTCCCGCTGCTTGCGGAGAGTTGCCGGCATGCCGAAGCCTGCACGCGCTGAGAGCAGCGCGTCCAGGCTTCGCGGACCTCTCCGCAAGCAGCGGGAGCCAGCGCTGGGCTCCCACGGCTTGCAGAGAGCTGCCTGTTTGGGGGCTGGGGTCGGGGGAAGCTCGGGCCTCCCCAGCCCCGTGCGTGGGGGAAAAATAATTCCCCCCCCCTTTATTTCCCCCCCCAAAAAACTAGGTGCGCCTTATGGTACGGTGTGTCCTATAGGGCGAAAAATACGGTACATTGCAATTGGCCTCTCACTCCCATATGTGCATCTTCACACATTGTCTTGTTCATTCTGGAATTCACCAGTGAAATGATTTTTGAACAAATCTTTCTCATCCTGACACTGCTTAGGATTCTTACAGTACAACCCTATAAGTAATGAGACATACTTCTAAGTCTTATTAGGTTCAATGGGGTTTTTTAACCCTGGATAATTTTGTGCAAGTTTTAAGCCTCATTCTCTTTGTGCCCATATAAGACAAGCTGTGGACCATCCTTTTTGCAGGAAGTGTTGCGGGTACATAGTGCATACTGCAGGGTCATATGTCTAACGGCCTCATTTGTGAATGATGAGAAGCAGATGTCCGGGCTGCAGGAAACTGCTGACATGTTACAAATGCATAGCTCTCCAAAAACGCATACAACACGTGTTAATGAACTGTTAGCTCATTAGTCTTGAACAGCTTTGCATGTCCATTCAAGCAAGTAAAGAGTCCTGTGGTTTCTGCATGTAGTTGCCCATTCTGTCTTTGGCTCCAAGTTGTACATGGCAGTAAAGTATTATTGTATTGTATTCTGGTATTTTTTCCACTGCCAAGTAGTAGGTTAGTTGATTCAGTGAGGTTGGGAGACCACATAGCTATAGCTTTGCTCCTGGTAATGATGGAACTTTGGCCACACACATGGATGTGAGGTGGTATAACTGATTTTGACTTAGGTTAGCCTAACAAGGCTGCCAAGTTAATCTCAAGTGTTCTTAATATAATTAGTTTCCCCTCTCCCTCTTCTGTGTTTTGCTTCTGATGTTCCCCTGGTGCTCCCTGGTTTTTAACAGGTTTGAGTCTGTGATGTTATAGGTGAGCACCATTTTCTGATCTTGCCTTTCTGTAAACTAAGACAAGACGATGCATTCTAAGTGATTGTCTTCTATCACTGCGGTTCCCAAGCAAACTAGAAAAGTGTTAAGTTGTGGGTGAACATATCAGACGACACAGCAATTCTTCAAACAGCTATTGTTTATTCACAGGCCAGAACAGAACTGAACTGAAGGGTTCAGCCAGCCTGCTTATATAGAGCTCTACTAGAACGCAACAGTAACCATTTTCTGTAACTATCCAATCACTGAACTTTCGATCCCTTATTTGCATATGTGGACCTGAACTATCTACAGTATCCCCCTGCTGGCCCAGGGTGAGAACTTTAGTACATGACAAAAAGTGTGTAGGGTGGTGGTAGGGAGACCCATTTGTAGGATCCCCCCCTTGCAGCCATTCCCCACCCCTCTGGAATTTAATCCCCCTAGTTAGTCAGATTACTGCATTGCCAATAAACTCAACACCAAAATAAATGAACACCAACCGCAGGACAGGGGAGTAGGACTTCATTTACTTAGTTATTTTCCGTTTATATGAATGGGTGGCATCTGGCCAACAACCCATTAAATGAATTCTGGACCTCCATCAATGCACAACTAACATTGCCAATGTGCTATTCTACTATAGCAAGTAGGTAGTTATGCAGGATGCTGAGCAACTGAAGTAATTGAAGCATGGGCATTTCCAAGTTGTAGCGCTTCCCACAGCAAACATAATTCAACTCCATTTCCTTGCTGTAATGGTCTCTGCACCAATTCAGAGCGCTGCAGTTGTGATGGAGAGAAGAGTTGCGGGAGCTGTGGGAGCAATGGCTTTTGATTTCTTCCCTGGCTTTTATTTGCATCTGACTGCTCTGTCACAGCACCTCATTAATTTTTTTTTATACTTCTGTGCTGAGCATCATGTTGGTTCTTATACTAATCCAAAGGAAAAAAAGGCAGATGCCCATGTAGGCTGTGGATTTTTGTCCAAGTAGAGGACAAAGGACCAAAGCCACAGTGGAAGAACCAAAATGTGTACTGCAAAGTGGCTTTGAACTACACTTTGCTTGCCAATTCGTGACTGCAAATGCTTAGCTGCAATTTCGTTGATGAGATGTAATAGGCAGGAGGAGGGTTGTAAAGCAAAGATAGCCAACTTAGTGCCCTCCAAATGTGTTGGACTCCAGCTTCCATTGGACATGCTGGCTAGAGCTGATGTGAGTTGAGTCCAACAACATTTTGAGAGCTTTGTATTGACGATTCCTGGTCTAATCTTTCCCCTACAATCCCTCTCCTGGGAGTTGTTGAGACCCTTGTTTCCATCTCACTGTGTGAGAAAACAGGCAGTGAGAGATGAGATTGTGTCTGGGCTGTTAATGTTCTATGCCGAACAAACTCAAATTCTGTGATTGGCTTTTTGTGTGTTCGAAATAGGAGCTGCCTGCCTTAGGCTACAGTTGTGCACATAACCTATTTGGGAGTAAGGCCCACTGCTTTTGATTAGGCATATTGTGAATGTAACGCTCAGTTTATAGGGTGGTTCTTTTGTTTTGCTTTTACATTATTAGTGATTTGGGGGCAGGGCACATTCATGTGACAGCAGGACTGAGGAACAGCATGGTGGTTTGTTTTATTTTAAAATATTTCTATACCACCCTTCATCATTAATGGGAATTTGCAGCTATAAAATACACAGGCACAATAAAACAGCAGATTAAAATAGCATAACCACAACAAAACCCCTCAGAGTTTCACTCACAGTTGGCAGGTGAATTGTGACTATAGCTCTGAATTAACAAGCATTGAATGTCTGGGTGAACAAATGAATCTTGAGCAAATGTGTTGCACGCAGACAGTCCCGGGTTCAATCCACAGCCTTTCATGGTAGGGCTGGGAATGCCCCCTGCCTGAAATAACACCACTCATTGCGGACAATACTGAGCTACATAGGCCACAGTAGCTTCCTATACCATAAAGGCCACCTCAGAGAGTCTCAACATGTGGGCAGGCCATTATAAACCTCCCACCACCTCTGTATTTTTAAATTGATTTGAAATGTAGAAGGATGAAGGCAATGGTGAGCTGCTTGACTGTGAGATGGTACTTCCTCTGGCAATCACCACTTGGTATGTTTACTTACTTAGGGCTAAAGCTAAGTGCTCTACCATTGGAGCATAAATGACCCATAAGCAGTTGACTTTAGTTCCTTTCCCAATGTAAAATCCAGTTAATTAGGAACTTTCTGATGGTAAGAGCTGTGTGACAGTGGAACAGGCTCCCTCGGAAGGTGATAAGCTCTCCTTCATTGGAGATTTTTAAACAGAGGTTGGATGGCCATCTGTCAGGCCAAGCCAGATATGACATTAAATATGTCTCTGCATTTAATGTGCACGTTCTTAAAATGCAAGAATGTGCAGCTGTTGGGGAGTGTAATAATTACTGAGATCACAGCAGGCAGGGAGGGGAGTTTAAACATTTCCTCCTAGGCTTGCAGCCCTGATGAAAACTGCTTTTCTGAGACTGCTATTTATATTGTTAGGAAAGCTTCCAAGTAGCAGCTATGAATGAGTGATATTTTTTTTTGGTCAGAACTACATCAGGGAGAAGAAATAGTTAAACATTAAAACTTTCCCCTGCTTGCCAGCTGTGATTCTGATAATTATCATCCCCTGGATTTTTTTGATTTTTTAAAAGCATACACCAATGTCTAGTTTAGCCCTGCACTAGGTGCAGAATAGATTCCAGATTGCATCAAGAGCTATTGGATTCCCCCTCCCTTTGAAAATATATAAAAGCCGGCTCAGTATTACTGGTATAGAAAAAAGAAACTTTTATCTCTGTGCAGATGATACTTTACCCTGCTATTGTCAGAGGGCTTAAGCTGCAAAGAAGAGGGGAAGCAGAGCTGACTTGACTAAACAGTCTCAAAATATTGGGCAATGACATTTTTGTTTCTAGGCTTGCGGTGATAGTATTTGCCTTGGTTCCCAGATTCTCTGTTCCTGGACTGCATGCAAATTTGGGCTTTGTTGCAAGGAGAGGGGAGCAGCAGCCAATTCAGACTTAATGAAAAGCGAGAGAAGTTCTGCTTTCAATCTGTAGGAGGTGGAACAGAACACATTTGCAGCAGTAGCCCAGTTTGGTCCATGCCAACTAGCTACATGGCAATTGCTTCTTCATCGGAGCCAGGGAAAATGGTGGAGCCCTGCATTTCCTACTGCGTGAAAGAGAAAGAGAGAAACTGGCTTGGGTAGCTATGCTGTGTGTTCATATCATTTCCTTACCATTTGTTGGGGCCTTTTGTTGTTTGCTGTTTCTGCAGCAGGTGAGTACTGATAACCACAGAGACCCATGCTACGCATTCATCCATACACCCATGCACAGTCATAGACATATGCATGCAATGGGAAACAGCTAGAAGACAAATAACTTGGCAAAGCAGGGAGGGCCATTGGAATTTCAATAAGCTGAAGAATGCTGGGCTCTACACAGCTGAGATCAGGGAGGTTCTCCCATTTCTTCAGAAACAATGAACTATCCAAACAGTGGAAGAAAACAAGCCCCCATGTTTTAATCTTAACTTGGTACTCGGCAAGGGTTTCTTCCTTAATGGTGCTTTTTTTAGCACTGAGGCAATGCTTTTCAGCATTTAGACAATTGATCGAGGCGGGTCAGGACTGCTGATCCTTTTAGATTTGTCAGCAGCCTTTGACATGGTTGATCATGATCTTCTGGACCACCGCCTCGCAGACGTGGGGATACAGGGCATAGCCCGTAACTGGTTGTGCTCTTTTATCTCTGGTCGGGGACAGAGGGTGGCACTAGGGAGGGAAATGTTGTCGCGCCACTCCTTGGTGTGTGGAGTGCCGCAGGGCGCAATTCTCTCCCCGATGCTTTTTAACATCTTTATGCACCCCCTTGCCCAGATTATCCAGAGCTTTGGGCTGGGCTGTCACCAATATGCTGATGACACTCAGCTCTATCTGCTGATGGATGGCCATACCGACTCGGCCCTGAACACACTGACCAGATGCTTGGAAGCTGTGGCTGGATGGTTTCGTGGGAGCTGATTGAAACTAAATCCTTCGAAGACAGAGGTCCTATGGCTAGGTCGGGATGGCATGGGGATGAGGGACCAACTCCCTTCTCTTGCGGGGGCTCAATTAGTGCCATTGCCTTCCGTTAAGAGTTTGGATGTAATCCTTGACGCCTCCCTTTCCATGGAGGTGCAAGTTCCAGCAACAGCCAAGGCGACATTTTTCCACCTTCGCCGCATCAAGCAGTTGGTCCCTTACCTTTCCCACCCCGACCTGGCCACAGTGATCCATGTGACGGTCATCTCCAGGCTTGACTACTGTAATTCGCTCTACGCAGGGCTGCCCTTGAAGCTGTCCCAGAAACTCCAGTGGGTACAGAATGCTGCAGCGGCGCTCCTCACGGGGTCTCTGCCATGGGAGCATATTCACCCAGTGCTTTTCCAGCTGCACTGGCTCCGGTGGAGTACAGGGTCAGATTTAAGGTGCTGGTTTTGACCTTTAAAGCCCTTCACGGCCTAGGACCCTCGTACCTACGGGACCGCCTCTCCTGGTATGCCCCACGGAGAGCCTCAAGGTCCATAAATAACAACACCCTAGTGGTCCCAGGCCCTAAGGAAGTTAGACTGGCTTCAACCAGAGCCAGGGCCTTTTCAACTCTGGCTCCGGTCTGGTGGAACACTCTGCCTCATGAGACCAGGGCCCTGCAGGATCTGATTTCTTTCCGCAGGGCCTGTAAGACAGAGTTGTTCCGCCTGGCCTTTGGCTTGGAGCCAATTTGATTCCCTCCCTCCCTCTCTTTCTTTTTTCTTTTCCTTCTCCTCCTGCGATGAGGCTACATTTTAATATTTTAATGTTCCATTATTTTAATGTTGTATTTTATTTTTGTTTTTAAGTTGTAATCATTCATCTTGTTTTTATTATTGCTTGTAAGCCGCTCTGAGCCCGGCCTTGGCTGGGGAGGGCGGGGTATAAATAAAAAATTATTATTATTATTATTAGCTGGAAGTGGAATTAAAACAGAGGTTCCACACTAGCTGGGTGGTGGAGCTCAACACACTGCCATTTTCTGTTGCCCAATATCCTGCTATAAAGCTAGCTTGCCCTTCAGCAAAATGTACTTATTTACGCATTAGCACAATGTATGTTTTGCCTTTCCGCTGGAAAAAAAATAACAGACGTCAAAATGCCTAACGATAAATTCGTCATAACCATTAAGCTGCAATAAAGCAACAATTTTATGATATAAAAAGAAGCTGCCCTGGAACATTAATTAAAATATCCTCCCTTCTAGATTTAGCCTGGATTATTGCTTCTTAATGAGTGTGGGCTGGGGATTAGTGATGGATAGCCTCTTCATTGCCCCGTCAGTAGCCTCTCTTCATTGCCCCATTGCCAATTTCTGTTATTGGAGGGGGCAAAAGGAGCATTTCTTTACTGATTTCCCTCAATTTTGGCCCCCCCATGTTAAAATAGAAAAGCGGTGGTGTTTCCTATACAAAAATGAAAATGAAAAAAGGATGAGAGTAAATCAGTAACAAAAATCTCTTCCTCCTGACGTCAGGGTTGCTTAAGAGACAGAAATATTGCCACAAATTAGTTGTTTCCATGCATACCCTTTTCTCTTAAACTGCCTTTTTATTTACTTACTTTTTAACAGAAAATTTAGACTACAGATTGGTTTGCACATCGCATTAAGCCCAACTATGGTTTAGTACAACGACATGGGCATCCAGAGAGGAGTTTGAAGCCCCTTTGTTCTTCCCAGGTATTCTGCTGCTGTGCTGTATTAAACCATGATTTTGACAAACCATGAGCTGTTGGCTACAGTCGTGGAGGAAGCAAATTCATGCTCTGGTGTCAGATTATATGCTAAGTGAAACCCTGCCTTAACTCAGCAGAGCAGCAGAATGACCAGGGAGGGACAAAGCAGCCGCAACCTCTTCTTGGAGCTACAGCAAGTCATAGTTTGGTTTAGCATGATATGTGAACTAGGCCTATTTCATGGTCTGAAAGGCTGTTGTTTTGCATCACATTTTAGTGTTTTTAAAAACTTTAAAGTGACCTCACAGTGGTTTAAATGTGTGGATATGGAATAGACCAGACCCAGGGCATACACTGACTAGTTTCAAAAAAAATTGGGGAGGGGGCAGAAGAGGGAGGGTCAGAACCTAAGATTTGGAAGAGGAAAGAGATTGTGATTTATGTTTCATTGCCCTGGCTTCTCTTTCTTTACCTTGCCGCATCTGCTCTTTTTTAGCGCTGTGTTTTTAGCGTAAAGTGTACCAGCAGATGGATCCAAAGGCAGGCAGTATGACTGTTGCATCCCTGGTGATAGGAAGCACTGGGCTGTCTGCCAAACCAGAAGGGTGAGGTGCACACCTGTGAAATGGTTTGTTGGCCAGCTGTGCTCCGGAAAGCACAAAGCCTGGTGGGAGAGAGGGTCAAGATGCCTGGGGTAGGAAGGACCTGCATATCTGCAACAGGCATTCCACTCCTCCTCTCTCGGCTAAATATCAAATGATTATGGAATCAAAGTTCCAAAAACAGAGATGAATTTGAGACTTCGCATGCTATCATAATGGGCATAATTTTCTGCTTTAGGGGAAAAAAAACCCCAACACGTCAATGTTCACTCTGTGTGTGTGTGTGTGTGTTTGTTTTCTTCTTAGTTGGTTTGTATAGCACTGTATGTTTGCTCAAGCGTTTTCGATCATTTTGCTCCAGGCAGCCCAAACAGAAGAATGCTGGGAAAAGCCACTGAATCATAGCTACCGTGGTTACATATTAAGGCTGGCTCCAGGCCAGACTTTAAAGCAACAGAGCTTTTTCCTCCCCCCCTCCCATTTTGGTAACCCCCCTCTGGTAGGATCTCAGTTTTGGATTCTTAGCACCCTCCTAGATGTAATACAGTTCCATCCACAACATACAGACTTACACAGGGCAGTAGCAAAAGTAGCGCTAAGGAAGCAAGCACCCTTTCTCTCTTCTTTTTCCATTTGTAAAAACATTTTCTTAAAGCTCTGGCCCAATTTCTGCAGTTCCATTTAGGCCAAGCCTGCTGCAATCCTCACTTTAGTTTCTAAGTGGGGTCTCTCATTCAGCAAGGTCATGTCTAACTGCACACTTGACCTACACAATTTAGATCCAATGAAGCCAAATGCACCCCACTAGCAATCTAGTGTCCTGCCAGGTGCTTGATAACTGTCTCTCTCTCTTTTTTTGCAATCCTGGACAGATTTGTCTTGCCCAGAGGCCACTGGTGAGGGATAGTGGGAGCTGCAGTCCAACGACATCTGCAGAACACTCCTGATTTAGCACTTTGGAGGTTGATATGCATAGCTTGTGGGTTGCATTTTGCTGGGCGAGTCCCAAGTTTATGCATGTCAGCCGTAGGCAAAACACCCCAGAAATTTGGCAGAGCACTGATGAGGAGCCACATTAAGCATCTCAAGTGCTTCCTTATGACTGTAGCTCCCTTCATGCATTAATCAAACTCCATGCATTGCAGGGCTTCAGTACTGCTCCCGCCCCTACTATTGCATAGCTTTCCTGGCTGTGCTACGTGTCTGTGCATTGAGTGGGGAAGCCTGCACATGCAGAGATCTACACACGTGGGCTTCCTTGCTGTAGACATCCATGCTCCAATGTGTTGGCATCAGGGGAAGAGCTGGGGCAGGCCAGTTGCATTGCCCCACTGACCCTCAAAATCCCCAGAGGTCCCTTCATGGAATTAACATGTGGAAAGGGCTTGTGATACTGTCCAATTAAATGAGTTAACCTAGTGACTCTGAAAATGAATGCCACAGTGGTGTGCCATTAGAGGGCTAAAGTGTACTTGAGAAATTAAGCCATTGTGCTGAGATGCATCCATGAATCTCTCCTGTTGGTGCAGAGAAATCTCATGCAGCCTTGATTTCCCCCCCTTCCCCCGCTTTCTGTACTAGAAAGAGGAAATGTCATAATCATAAAGGAGGAAGTCAGGATGGATTGGGAGATCCTGACATTGCTAAGCACTACAGGTGACATGCACAGAGGGATCCCAGAAGCATCAGCAATGCCCAGAAATCTTGGCTATATTCCTGAGCTTAGGTTGGGGGGGGGGGAGAGAGCAGGACACCAGGATGTAATATTATCCAAAGTATCCCAAAGTTGGAAAGATGACGCTGGAACTGATTACATTTAGGTTTTCATGTACTTCCCATTGAAGAGTGGCAGAGTCCTTTAAATTGTCGGTTCAGGCCCGACAGCGATGTACTAGGTAGTCTGCAGTCGGTTGATTGAAGCCTGCCCCTGCTGGGGTCTAGGGAGCTCTGACTACAGGATTTTAAATGTAAACTGAAATATTCTATTTCAGCCAAGGCTTCTCCCAAGAATTTTGATATTGCGATGTGTTCCAATTAGGCCAGGAGGGAGCTGCCGCCTTTGCTACAGAGCTTCTGAGTCATCCAAAAGCGCTGCCAGTTGCCACAGAGAATACAAATGACGGGCTCCTGCATAGGTTACCGTTTGCAAGGACACAGCAAAATTTATTTTGCCCTTCAACCATATCGGCATAGCCAGGGAAGCTTGCGTGTTCATTTCCAGCAGTGTGAAAAGAACGCTTCTTGTGTGGGCGTCGCCTCCCGTGGAGCTGCTCTTAGTCAAGGCGAGTTCTGAAGTCGCTCCATTCCTTAACCCGCTAGTACATTCCATGTGGGGTCTCTCATTGGACTTCAGCACTAATTTGAGAGAGGGCCATTCAAGGATAAAATCGGAGAGATTTCATGGTTAGGAGCATTTCAATGCCTGCATTTAATATGATGGCTGAGGAGAGAGAATCCATGTATCCTTGCCCAAAGATCCCATGGAGATGAACCAATCCAGTTAAGTGTGACATTTGTTTGGAATGTGGGTGAGCGGAGCCCTACTGCTGGGCAATGTCAGAAGTACTTCTTCGTATACTAATATGTATACTAATACATACCGACCGCAAGGACCAACTGTGGCTGCCTCACATTAATGGCATCTGAAGAACAGGCTTGATTTTCTGACAGCCTAGCATGGCACAAGGTTTTGCCAACCTGATCTGGGTGGTAGAACAGAGTCTGCTTACCAGGAGACCTTGCTAAGGCAACAGATTGCCTTTGTACGAAGCAAATCTGTAGGCCTTTTGGAAGGCAGATGATGTGCGTGGTTAGCATGATAATTGCTGCTACTGTTCTCTGTCCTTTTTTTATGGAGTGCTTTGAATCTGAATTTGCAAGATTCTTTGCCATCTATATTGTGTTCGCCCTCCAGACAGCTCCAGGAGGCAGGACGCTGCTATCTCTGTTTCACAGATTGGGAAACCGGGAACGATTCTGTTCAAAGGCCAGCAGAGCACACGGCATCAGGGGCATACTGGCGGGACTTTCCCCCCAGAGCTGTGGGTTGGAAGTAGCCCTAGGAATGGAGCCCACAGCAAATCATCTCAGTCTTGGTAGAACTTGAGCTTTGGAGAACCAAGCCAATACCAAACAATACTCCAGGCAACAATCAGATGGTAAGAGCAGCCTGGAAGCATTGAACCAGCAGCCACACCACCTGAGAGGCTGGGTTTTCTGCTCTGAAATCTGTCTGGATTTCCCAGGAGACTTGAATTATTCCAGCAACCAGTCAGGGTGCAAATGCCCACAAGCACCAGGCGTGGCTAAAGCCCTAAAGGAAACAGATCCAGAATTTTGGGCTTCTAGTCAAATATTCTGACAACTGAACCAGGCTAATTTCCCACCTCCTGTTTTCCATAATACATTTTGCTCTCTTGCTTCCCAGCTGCACAAACAACCACAGCCCACTGAGTCTGCTTTGGTTCCTTTTGGTGTCTCGCAGGCATCAGCAACCAGCTACGCTGACACCCGGCCCAACTTGGCTCATCTCATCGGCACCCATTTGGGGACACAGGAGTTGACTCTAAGCAAGAAGGAGCCTGTAATGATCACTCCCAAGTTTGACAGAGGATAATGCACCAAATAACAGACAAGCGTTTGCTTCTTTCTGTTTGGAAAATACCAATTCTCCCCTGAGCCTTCTGACTCTCAGCAGCCGTCAAGAGGTCAGACAGCTCTGGCCTGAGAAAGAAGGAAAAAAATTGCATCTGTCGGAACGTATTTCTTCCCAGACAGCTTGTTTGTGATGGGTCTAGTAGATTGCCTAGTCATTGGGAGCAGCCTGACTCAGCTACTGCTGCTGTTATCCTCTTTGGATGCTGGTTTTGTAATTAGAGCCATTAGTATACAAGCCTAGCCTTCCTACCCCCTAATGTGCTTCAGAGTGACCTTGACATCTCTCTTCTCCATCTGGCCTCTTTCCCCACATTCCCAGAGTACACCATTTCCTATATGCTTGCTCTTGCAGATTTTCTGGTTCTATTTTGCCCCATTAGTTCTGTGCAGGTTGCACTGCTTTCTCCTGCAGCTGGTGATTCTCTTCCGTATTATTTTCTTCTTCTTCTTTTTATGTTATTATATATTTAGCTTCAGGTTATTTCCACGCACGCCCATCTTGTTAGGCCTGCTATATCCTTTTCTCACAATCTACTGCCAATGTGAAGTTTCAAGGAGAAGGATTGATTTCCTTCAACCCCAAAGGCATGCTATCAAAGTTCGGATTTATCTGATTTGCTCCTGAGTAATATATTTGGGAGCTAACAGGGTCTCCTGGTGTTATAGATATATATGGTCTTGCAACCCAGCTGGTTTTAAAATGACCAGGTTTCTCTTTTTTTTGGGGGGGGGGTGTTTTGTGGTTCTTGGGTTTTTTTTAACACCCACCCACACCTTCATATAATTCACTTTTACAGTTTGCTCATGCCATGTTTGCATATGATAATTTAATAACATGCCTGTATATTTCAAGACGCTTGTGGCTATTTACCATCCCCTCCCCCCTCCCCTGCATGCTCACGTAGGTCATCCAACCTGTCCATGGACAATTTTGATAGGTTGGCAGAGCCACCCACCTGTTGGTCACCTAACATCAATACGTCAGGTGACACATTTTCCTTTGTTTGAAATAAAACCACCTGGGCAAAAGTACAGGGCTTTGCAGGTGCCAACAATCAGCCGATTGGTGATCCCTGCTAACCCCATTTTCAGTAGGGAGCCATCCATGTCTTTTTACCTGCTCCACATCTTCAGGTGTTTAGGGCAGGTGGGCATGGCTTGGGGGAAATGGCCTTGCAACTAAATTAGGACCCCTGTCAGGCTTAAATAGGCTTGTGTGGATTGGAGGTTCTCCCCAACTGCTGTGGAGAATCTCCCCTGCTTCTGGTGTTCCTCTTTAGACAGGCACATACCATGCAGCAAAGGAAGCCAACTGCTTTGGGTGGTACCAAGAGGCAGGGTGGAATAGATGAAGGCAGGCCTGGTGCCTGAACGGTGCAGCAAGACTTTATTATTATTATTATTGCCTTAGCTGGGTGTAGAGGTGGGGAGTGAGGGATTGGGGTTCTGCTTTATGCAGCAAAATGTCTTGGGCTGGCACTGGAAGGACAGCTATCGATACCTGAATGCTCAGTTCAACCAAGTAAAGGCATCTCTAGAAATTGCTTGGAGGCAGAGTAAGGGAGGCCCCATTGACTTTGTAATCTTATCTAACAGGACAGAAGGGACTTTTTTAAAAAGACTCTTAACTTACCCTGCATTGTTAGAACTTACCCAGGTTTTTCCTTGCATTTAGAGTGCAACAGTTTGAATTTTAATTGAAGTCCCCCCACCCCCTGTGACAGATGGCAGTGCTGTGAATAAACTACATGCCTCTGGGTCTCAGGCAGTGCTTTTAAAAAAGAAAAATTTCCAAGTACTAAATGCATTCTGTCAGGGCTCACTTGAGAGAAAATATTAATATAATACATAATCAGAAGTATCACCAAAACCTCACTTGTAATTCAATAGTGTAATCTTTATTTTGACAATAAATTGACAAGCACTTGGATTTCGAAAACTGCTGTGTGGTTTTGACAGCTCTGTAAAAAGGCCTTAAAGTGCAACAGGTTTTGCATGCTACATCAAGAGTATTTCTGCACCACTTGCAACCCGCTAAGCCAAATTCCACTCGCTAACCATATATGGTGGCACAGCATGTGCTCTGTGAACCTCCTTGTTTATGCCACTTTCCAGGGACTGCAGAATTAGGGGTGCAGGTGGTAGTATCATAGAACTGTAAAGTTGGAAGGGACCTTGAGGATCATCGAGTCCAACCTCCTGCAAAGCCGGAGTATACAGTTGTCCCATGGGGAATGAGCCTGTGACTTTCATGTTATCAGCACCATGCGCTAACCAACTGAACTGTTTCACTGTGGAAGAACAACTGGTGGTTGTTGTCAGTAGTTGGAAGAGAAGAAAATATGGATAGTGGGTTTTTTTCCTGCTTGGAGGGGTCACACATTGTGCAAGTCTGACTTAGAGAGTGTTAAAATGGATTGTGCTCCTCCAGATATCTCTGGGTGCCAGCTCCCATCATACCTGACCACTGAACATGCTGGCTGGGCTCAGTGGGAGTCACAGTCTTGACAGCACCTGGAAGAAGGTGCTTGTCTTGGCAACCACATTTTTAGCACTGTATTTTCTCTGCTTAATGAACAGAGTTCTTGCTTCTTAAAACTTTCCCCAGGGTGCCACTTACACTTCACCAAAATACAAGATATGCATCACCAAAAAATAGAACAAAAGAAGACACAAATTTGCATAAAGCTCATATATGCCAATTTATATGCGTAGATGCAAAATCAGAAATAGTTGCAAAGGTACTCAAGGAAGCTAACAACCCTGAACATTCTGCCTGCAAGTATTATAAAATTCCAGCAATGTATCAACATTCAAAGTAGATAGAAAATACAAAACGACTTCACCAAATTGGATATATTAAGAGCACCAGTAGAGTAAAAACAAACACAAAAATAGATTTACAGCCGGCTGCAAGTATGAGAGGGACCTAATATTTGGGGATATAAAATGCTTCAATTCACAATTTGCACACATGTCAAAGCTGAACTTTTCAATTAAGCCGACAGCCTGCGTGAAAAGCCTTACACAAACTCTAGTGCTGATGTATTAGATCACAGGTAATAGGAACTTAGCATTGATTTGCATCAAAAGAGTGGATATCCGAGAAGGGGCACGGAGGCAGACCTAGCTTTTGTTATAACCTTTCACCTAACTTCCAGGCATCTCCCTACTTCTGCTGCCAATCTCAATAGAGTTTTATGTGTTTAAGCTATTAGCAAAGGCATTAAGCACAGATGCACCTGTGTGGCATCACAAAGTGCATGCGTGACCTTAGAAGACTCAGTATTTGCCTGGTGCCTGCCTTTCTCCCACCTGGAGCTGGAGCAGTGCGGGGGATGAGGGATGGGTACCACTTTGCAGCTGAGGTGCGGAATGTGGAACAAGAAAGGTGGAGAGACACAAGCAGTGTTGCTGCCCCTCTCCCCAATGATCTGCTGCTTGAGTGATGAACAGGCTTGTTAAGTTAAAGACAAAACTACCACCTACTGGACACTTTCCAATATTGGACAAATCTCAAAAGATGATACCCAGGCAGACATTGCTGGAAGAAATGCTGGGCTTTCTGGGATAAGAAAGGACAGCTGTCCACCTCACTTGCCCCTGTTGCCCTTTAATTTAAAGAAACCAGGGGCAAATTTAATAACTATAGCTGAGCTTCAGCAGTTCAGATTTCAATACCTACAGAGGAGAGACAGATGGTTACTAAAGAGAGTCCCTTTTGGAGGTGTCACCCTGGTGAAGAAATGGTCAAACCAATGAAGCTTACGTTAAGATCCTATTGGCACCAAAGTCCTTTTAGAACCACATTTATTTATTGCTCTAGGAACAGAATATTTCTGCTGGCTTGTTTAGGCAGGAAGTGGGATTGATTGATTGATTTTTTGAGAAATATTTTTAGTTCAATTTCAGTTCAATTGTTGATTGGGTGGCCAACACGTGTTTTAAATGAATAAAGTTCAGAAACCAACAAAGACTGTTTTTGGTGGCAGCCCTGAGGGCAGCACCCAGGAATTCCTTTCCATAATACCAGCAGCTCTCCTTTTCTAGATTGTGACTGACACTTCCTTGATTGCTAATGCGGTGAGTGAAGCAGCACCTGCCAGCGTTGAGATGAATCATTCCCACAGTGCTCTTGGAGAGGAGGCAGAACTGTGCAAGTAAGGCAAAGAGGGAGATTTTCTTTGATTGAAGAAAGGGCAAAGTAAAAAAAAAGCATCCTGGGAATGATTAATCTGACTTGCTCACCTGGTCATGCCGTGCAGCTTGACTTGCATTGGGACAGCAGTTCCATGCTTCCTTGAGCTGTTCAGTGCTTAGTATGCTCCTGGGGTATAACAGCCCAGACTTGACTGACTGCGCAGTGGCCATTTGCCTCTTGAGTTAGACATATTCAAGCCACACTCATATCAACGGGACTTAAGTGTTTCTAACGGTGAGGTGGATTGTGGCCAGTATTTATATTGTCATCTGGGTAGTAGTGACCATTTTCAGTCCACTTTCCAAGTGATTTCTATATGTATAAATTAAGAATCACATCAATCTAGTACTTTAAAGAGTGCCAGATTTGTTATCTGTGTCATCAAAGTTATGAAAGTAAATGGCTTCACATCCATTTAGCTGAGTTTCAGAAGTAGTTAGAACTGGACCGAATTAAGGTGATGCGTTCTTTTCTTTTTCGCAGATCAGTATCTCCCTGAGACCTTTCATTTCATTGAACTAATTCAATAAAGCTAATAATCCCATTTCAAAGTATGCCGGTTGATTTCATCTAAACACGATTTGTGCTCCCACCATCCTTGCTCAATCCCATTTAGAACATTTAAAGGATTTGCATCAATAGTTCTCTGAGAAAGGGGCTGTAGCTCAGTAGCAGAGCATCTCCTTTGAATGCAGGAGGTCCCAGTTTCCATCCCTGGCATCTCCAGGTAGGGAGAAACCACTTCTAGTCAAGATAGATGAAACTGAGCTAGATGGACCAATGGTCAGACTCAGTATATGGCAGATTTCTATGTTCTGTGAATGTTCTGCTTGATGATCTCATAGAATCAAAGAGTTGGAAGAGTCATCTGGTCGAACCCACTGCAATGCAGGAATCTCAACTAAAGCATTCATGGCAGATGGCCACCCAACCTCTACCAGTGTGGTGTAGTGGTTAAGAGCAGTGGACCCATACTCTGGTGAACCGGGTTCGCTTCCCTGCTCTTCCACATGCAGCTGCTGGGTGACCTTGGGCTAGTCACACTTCTCTGAAGTCTCTCAGCCTCACTCACCTCACAGAGAGTTTGTTGTGGGGGAGGAAAGGAAAAGGAGATTGTTAGCTGCTTTGAGACTCCTTAGGGTAGTGATAAAGCGGGATATCAAATTCAAACTCCTCCTCTTCTGCTTCTGCTTCTGCTTCTTCTTCAAAACCTCCAAGGAAGGAGAGCCCACAACCTCCAGAGGGAGTCTGATTCACTGTCGAACAGCTGTCAGAAAGTTTTTCCTGATGTTTAGTTGAAATCTCATTTCTTGTAACTTGAAGCCATTGGTTCAGCTCCTACCCTCCAGAGCAAGAAAACACAAGCTTGCTCCATCTTCCATGCAACATCTCTATTGACCCCTATTGATCAGGCTATTGACCCCAAGGAACAGAAGACACAAAGTGTTTTATTCAAACAAAATTAAGCGTTGTTGTCTTATTGGAGAGATTTAAGCACAACTTAAATTGCTTATTTCAATAATTAAGATATAAAAGTACTTTTATATCTTTTGCTGGGTTGGGTTGGGGGTTAGAAGTACAGTGGTGCCTCGCAAGACGAAATTAATTCGTTCCGCAAGTCTCTTCGTCTTGCGGTTTTTTCGTCTTGCGATGCACGGTTTCCCATAGGAATGCATTGAAAATCAATTAATGCGTTCCTAGGGAAACCGACTTCAGACCAGGTCCGGGGACAGTCTGTCCCCGGACCTCTTCTGAAGGCTGGGGGGGGGGACAAGGGCTTTTCTTCCCACCCCCAGCATTTTAAAAAACCCTGGGACAGCGGAGGACTTCTCCGCTGTGCGGGGCTATCTTAAAATGCTGGCGGGCGGCATTTTAAAATCGCTCCGGACAGCGGAGGACTTCTCCGCTGTCCGGGGCGATTTAAAAGCCCCTGGGAAGGCAGGCAGGGGGGACAAAGACTTTCGCCCCCTGCCCGCCTTCAGAAGGTGTCCCCGCCCCCCGCCCCACTTCGGAACAGCTTTCCGAAGTGGGGCAGCGGGGCCAGGTGTTCCCGCCCCCCCTCCCCACTTCGGAAGAGCTTTCCGAAGTGGGACGGCGGGGCCAGGTGTCCCCGCCCCCCCGCCCCACTTCGGAAGAGCTTTCCGAAGTGGGGCGGCGGGGCCAGGTGTTCCCGCCCCCCCTCCCCACTTCGGAAGAGCTTTCCGAAGTGGGGCGGCGGGGCCAGGTGTTCCCGCCCCCCCTCCCCACTTCGGAAGAGCTTTCTGAAGTGGGGCGGCGGGGCCAGGTGTCCCCGCCCCCCCGCCCCACTTCGGAAGAGCTTTCCGAAGTGGGGCGGCGGGGCCAGGTGTCCCCGCCCCCCCGCCCCACTTCGGAAGAGCTTTCCGAAGTGGGGCGGCGGGGCCAGGTGTCCCCGCCCCCCGCCCCACTTCGGAACAGCTTTCCGAAGTGGGGCGGCGGGGGCAGGTGTCCCCGCCCCCACTCCCCACTTTGGAACAGCGTTTTAAAATGCTGGGGGTCGGGAGCGAAGCGCTGCCGACCCCCAGCATTTTAAAATCTCCCCGTGTCCCGGGGAGGTTTTAAAATGCTGGGGGTCTGCAGCGCTTCGCTCCCGACCCCCAGCATTTTAAAATCTTCCCAGGACACGGGGAGATTTTAAAATGCTGGGGGTCTGCAGCGCTTCGCTCCCGACCCCCAGCATTTTAAAATCTTCCCAGGACACGGGGAGATTTTAAAATGCTGGGGGTTGGCAGCGAACGCTTCGCTCCCGCCCGCCAGCATATTAAGATCGCCCGGGGCAGGCGGGGGGGGAGGCAGGCGGGGGGGAGCAAAGACTTTTGCCCCCGCCGGCCTTCAGAAGAGGTCCTCTTCTGAAGGCCGGCTGTGGGCAAAAGTCTTTGCTCCTGACCGCCAGCATTTCCCTATGGGCTTTCGTCTTGCGATGCAAGCCCATAGGGAAATTCGTCTTGCGAAGCGCCTCCAAAACAGAAAACCCTTTCGTCTTGCGGGTTTTCCGTCTTGCGAGGCATTCGTCTTGCGGGGTACCACTGTATGTAAACCCGTGTTTCCTAGATATTTAGTGGTTCCGATGAAGAAGTCTGCGAAACATAAAATTCTTCACTTACTCTTGACCAAATTCTATGCTTGTTTAGTAAAAGATAGCAGCCTGTATACTAATAGCCATCTCATTCCCCAAGTGTTGACATTTATGTAGCCAAACTGACACAATCCATAAGCAAGAATGAAATATAAACAGGCTTGGATGAGCCCCAAGGTCTGCAGAAGTACAAAATATGTTTAGGAGAAAAATCCACAAGGAGGTACAGTGTGTGTTTGTGGAATCCCTAAACCAGGGGTAGGCAACCTAAGGCCTGTGGGCCGGATGTGGCCCAGGTGCCTTCTCAATTCGGCCCACAGACGGTCCAGGAATCAGCGTATTTTTACATGAGTAGAATGTGTCTTTTTATTTAAAATGCATCTCTGGGTTACTTGTGGGGCCTGCCTGGTGTTTTTACATGAGTAGAATGTGAGCTTTTATTTAAAATGCATCTCTGGGTTATTTGTGGGGCATAGGAATTGGTTCATCCCCCCCCCCCAAAAAAAAGAAATATAGTCCGGCTCACCACATGGTCTGAAAGATGGTGGACCAGCCCACAGCTGAAAAAGTTTGTTGACCCCTGCCCTAAACAGACCAAGGAGACTGGGCATGCTGTAGCCCCAGAATGGTGGCTGACTGATGGAAGGTGTGGGGATGAAATGGAGTAGTCCTACAAAGAATATGGCAGGCTGGCTGGACCCCTGAACAGGAGCACTACAGCATTTTACTGCAGAACTTGCTTGTTCTGACATTGCAGCATCTCGGTGAATTTAACAGAATACATTACTCTTTGCTTTTCCTTGTTTGAGCAATGACAGCAGTGGCTTCATTTCAATACTCTGTGATGTTATTTCTGCTATGTATATGAATCTGTAGATCCTTTGGGATTAATGTCTTGATGTAAATATAAAGCTGTCAGACATAATCTCCTGGCAGCATCCCAAACTGCAACGTGCAGCATCTCATCTGCAAGAATGAAACTTGTCCACTGTCAGCATTATGCACGCGGTATAAATGAACAGTGTCTCTACTCAGCACAACGCTAGCCACAAGGCAATAATGAACACCAGAGCTTTACTAGCAACACATTGAATGGCTCTCTTTGTGCCCAGGGAACACAGTCACTTCTGACCACAAAGCAAGCCTCGCAAAGGGATTGTTTCTGCCTTACCCTCTCTAGTTCGTTCTGCACTGAATTAGTGAGCGGAGCTCATAGAAACCTCATGTAGGAAAATCAATGCAAAATATGTAGCCATTTTGCTAAGCTGCTCTGGAAACAGGGATGCAAAATTCTGCTGGGGAGAAAGAGAGAGATTCTGCTGATGGAAATTCATTTCCTTTTCCAGGGGGGTAGATTAATCATGCACTACATGTGGGTTACAGATTTTGTTTTACATAGTATGCATATATATTTGTTGTTCTTATCAAACACTTAAACACACTTATAGATCGGTTTGTAGAAATTAATATGCTGTGCGAATTTGTATGGGCTCTCAAGTCCATGCAGGCAAGAAATGAGTAATTTTTTTTGCTTCCCTTCTATAATTTTAAATAATTTCCTCTTCCCACAAATCTTTCTGTCCAGGACTATTTTTAACTTCAATCCTCATGCTGTTAATATTTCCAAGAGTTGGTCAGTGATGTGTAGTTTCTGATGACTACACCATTCATTTTATTGTGTGTGTCTATATCTGTGCAGCATCTGTAGGCGATGGGTAATAGCTGTGAAATATTTATAGGCATTTTCAGTTTTGTATCTACAAACTTAGTTATGGACCCTGACTTAGACTTTATATAATGAATCATATAAACTGTTGCAACAAATCTCATGACAAAAGCACTGGAAGGAAGATTTCATGGCTTGGTAGACTCTAGGTCAGGAGTGGAGAAGCTGTAGCCCTCCATATTTTGTTGGATTCCAACTCACATTGGTCATTGGCCATGCTACCAGCCAGTCCAACACCATCTAGAGGGCCAGAAGTCCCCCAGTGCATCATAACTAGGTACATACACAAATGGTAAATTGTTTTAAGCAGGCCAGCCATCAGATCATGTGCCTAAAGATTTTCAAGGAGCTTTGGGGAAATCAAACAGAGTTTCAATAAGATTAGTGAACTCATGAGGAGGAGGGACGATGATGATGTCCTTTGTGGTAGCTTCTTCCATGCTTCCATGGTTGGTTTAGCGATGCAGCTCTAATTGGTGGCAGGGACAGCATCCCAAATAATAATAATAATAATAATAATAATAATAATAATAATAATAATAATAATAATAATAATAATAATTTATTATTTATACCCCGCCCATCTGGCTGGGTTTCCCCAGCCACTCTGGGCGGCTTCCAAAAGAATATTAAAATACTATGATACATCAAACATTAAAAGCTTCCTAAACAGGGCTGCCTTCAGATGTCTTCTAAAAGTCTGGTAGTAGTTGTTGTCTTTGACGTCTGGTGGGAGGGTGTTCCACAGGGAGGGTGCCACTACCGAGAAGGCCCTCTGCCTGGTTCCCTGTAACTTGGCTTCTCGCAGTGAGGGAACCGCCAGAAGGCCCTCGGTGCTGGACCTCAGTGTCCGGGTAGAACGATGGAGGTGGAGACGCTCCTTCAGGTATACTGGACCGAGGCTGTTTAGGGCTTTAAAGGTCAGCACCAACACTTTGAATTGTGCTCGGAAACGTACTGGGAGCCAATGTAGGTCTTTCAAGACCGGTGTTATATGGTCTCGGCGGCCGTTCCCAGTCACCAGTCTGGCTGCTGCATTCTGGATTAGTTGTAGTTTCCGGGTCACCTTCAAAGGTAGCCCCACGTAGAGCGCATTGCAGTAGTCCAAGTGGGAGATAACCAGAGCATGCACCACTCTGGCGAGGCAGTCCGCGGGCAGATAGGGTCTCAGCCTACGTACCAGATGGAGCTGGTACACAGCTGCCCTGGACACGGATTTAACCTGTGCCTCCATGGACAGCTGTGAGTCCAAAATGACTCCCAGACTGCACACCTGGTCCTTCAGGGGCACGGTTACCCCATTCAGGACCAGGGAATCCCCCACACCTGCCCGCCTCCTGTCCCCCAGAAACAGTACTTCTGTCTTGTCAGGATTCAGTCTCAATCTGTTTGCCGCCATCCATCCTGAACATGAACAAGCAAGATGGCCATCCATGCCCATTCTGTTGCCATTATTTCTGCTCTTTGACCTTAGGGCTGTGAGATAAATCGCCATACCAGTATTGAAATAACATAATGATAAGTGTTTCAACAAGGCAATACACCGGTGAACAAATGTGGAGACTTAACGGTTTCTCAGGGGTTAGGTCCCCTGAACCGATACTTTGCATATAATTTGCAGGCACCTTGTCTCCTGCCGGGAGGTACATCAAGACCCTCTGCCGCCAGGAGAAGGCATGGCAAAGCCCTCTGCTGCTGTGGGGAGGTATGGTGGGACCCTCTGTCTTCGCGAGGAGGCCTAGCAAGGCCCTCTGCTGGCGCAGATATATATTGTGATATATTGTGATATCTTGATATTTAGCTGGTGATGTATTGTGATGTTGAAAACCAGATATTGCCCAGCCCTATTTGGCATAGCAGTTGGACTTGGTGCAGTCCCGTCTGGTTGATTAGAGTTCACATTAATACCCTACACTTAAAGCACTCTTATTCCACTTTTAGCAGTCATGGCTTCCTCCAAAGAATCTTGGGATCAGTAGTTTGTTAAGGGTCCTGAGAGTTGTTAGGAGACCCTTAACAAACCATAATTCCCAGGATTCTTTGGGAAAATCTGACTTAGAATTGTGTTAGAGTTCTTTACATGTATGGTGTGGATGTGACCTTACTCATGTGGGATCCAAATCATAAAGACCCAGGACTGCATCACTAATACAACCAAGGATGGATCAGATTTTCAGCTGGCTGAGTTTCAGGTGATATCCGTAGTGCTGTCCTGAGTGAATTTTTCAGGTGACTTGTTGCGCTCCAGGGTACTAAACTTCTGCAGTTTGGTATGGGCAGCTTAAATAAACTCCTCTTGCTTAGATATGTCTGGGTGCCTCCTTGGTTGAAGAAACTGACCAAAACATAGTCAGTAAAGCAGTGCATAGATCTGTGCTTCCTGCTTTATTCTCAGTGGCTAAAAAGTGTGGTTTCGTACCCTTGAAAAAAACCTCAAGGGTAATGAGCTTCTCACAGTATTCTTCAGGTAAAAGCTTTTAGTAGCAACTTGCACAATCACTGTTGTTTTTCCCTGTGTCATATAGCCATATTGCCAAGTCCTTCACAAAGCAGCCATTCAACTGACTGTGCAAAAATAAAAGGTTGGTCAGTGTATAACTCTGCACTTTTTGTTGACCATTAGTACTATTACAATTAATCCTGGGGGAAGTTGACTCTTTTAAATATTAAGAGATCCATTAGGTCAATGAATGGTGTATTTTATCTTACCTGCGGTAGGAACCCACATTCAGATCTCTTTGTGTGTGTGACATGGTTGAAGATAGCAGCTAACTTGGCTAACTCTAACTGGCAAGCTATTGGTGGAGGATCTGGGTTAAAAATTCTACAGGGAGCCTACACATTTGCGGGTTCCTCACTTCAAGTTGTTCTTGCAAGACATGAGAGGTGCATGGATCAGGTGATGAGGATGGGACAGAGGGAGCAGGACCAGGAAGCCCAGCTGTGCCCCTCAGTTCCTTGCACAATCATAATTCATAGCTGTCAACTTACAGATTTGAAAATAAGGGACCAGCAGCCTTGAAAATAAGGGACCGGCAGCCAAAATAAGGGACCTGCAGCCTCACTTGTTCCAGGCACTCCAGTCTTCCTGTCCTCCTGCAGTCTGGTCAAACTCATGCTGGTAGCTTCGAGAACACTGTCCAACCAACTTTGTAACCAGAGGTTCAACTGAATAGAATCTGAATCACATGTACCACAAGGCCTATGCAGCCTCAACTTAAGATGGCTCCCCAGCCTGGCTTTGCACTGCAAAGTTTGCAGCAGCACGTGCAACAAAATGGCGTCCAGCATTCAAAACCCCCCTCAGCTTGCATTAACTAGCCACACACAAGGCATGCAAGCTCCACCCCCCAGTCGTTCTTAGAGTTCTTATTGGGTGAGCAACACCCAGTGTTGGCTAAGCAACACAGTTGGAGCCTCCCTCCTCCCTGGCCGGCAGGGAGGGAGGGAGAGGAGCTGCTTCCTTTGAAATTTAAGGGACATCATTTAAGGGACATTTAAGGGACATCTATCAATAAGGGACAGCAGCGGGACATGGCGCTGGAATAAGGGACTGTCCCTTCAAATAAGGGACACTTGACAGCTATGATAATTGTGTCAGGTGGGATGGGGGATGCCTGAAGTAGGACTAAACAAATGGGGAGCAAATCTCAGTCCCATCCTGCTGCTCTTGGATGTTCTGTATTGCATTGAGTTCTCAGCACATTCTCATGCCGCCCCACTAAAGGAGTCGTTATTTATGCACTAATAACTACTTGGTAATGGAAGAATAGCCTCATTGTCATGTTTATGGGGTTACTTACAAGCCACGGTGTTTGCAGCAATGTCACATGTGACTTATTTGAGGGGACTGCCTAATGGCCACTCGTATTCTTTGCTACTTCGTAACTGTCTAGCTAATTGAATGTTGAAAGGGCATCCAGGTAATATTTGGTGGGGCAGCAGAGTGAGAGGGCAGAGCCTCTTTCTTGTGTTTTGCCTGGTAACGAACAGATGGAAGGCACATCTGCTGGAAAGATCAGTTGACTGGCAGAAGTTGATTTCTACAATGGAAGCTTTTTTCTTTTTCTTTACTTATTTACTGCAGTGTGTGTAGCACATGCACACACACATCTCCCTGTCTTAATTATATATGATACATGCACATTCTGCCTGTTGCCTCCCCCTGAAGCAGTGGCAGACAGCATTGTACAGTGGAGGTGTTTACCCAACCTCCCAATCACTGCTACTTACTTGCAGGGGCAGAGGAAGAGCAGCAGAGCGGGTGCCATGGTGCAAATACACCAGAAGGAGCACCAGATTAGTTCAGCCGGTGAATTGACACTTTCCCACTGCCACCTCATCTCTCCCTCTCTTGATAAGCAACAACAATTCATCTGGGTGGTCAGCTCCCATCAGTTGAAGTCTCAGAGTAATTTCCAAGGGCAGCACCTTGTCTAGGAGTAGTCAAGTCCGCTTATTATTAGGGCAGAGGTAAAATTGGCAAAGCTACAAGATAGCACTGTTTCCAAGCCTCCACTATTTTGAGCGCTCATGTTGACTACAAGGAATATAATATTTTGGGATTTCTTTATCTGTGAGCATAATACTTCTTCAAAATCCCATGTGAACTAGATCTCTCTTTTAGCAAGTGCTTTGAAATTCTCTGTCAGCTACTATAGATGAACTAATGGTGCTTGCTGAGAATTACAGTTGATGTGCTCCTTTAACCACACCATTCCCCGTAATGACATTATTGCTGAACATTCTTGCCATTTATTGCTGCTGTTCTACTAGCAAAAATATGCTTTTCTTAAACCTTCAGGGTCTTGGAATTATGCAGCACATTGGAAGATCATGAAATAAAGACCACCAAACATGGTCCGAACAACTTTTAAGAGGCAGTGAAGCATGACAGGATAGATCGCACAACTAAAATTCAGAACTGATGAATTACAAAACATCAAGAGTTTCAGTACTGTCACTTGTGGACTGAACCAAGACAAATAATTTGTAGTACATTACATGCGTTAATTGGCTTACCAATGCCAGGATGTATGTGCCATTAAAAAAATTGATTTGTGAATTACCACTGTTAAGTACTTTTCTCCATTTCATTTTCCTCTAATTTCACTTTTTACAATTCCAACTCCCCATGCCCAAATCATCTCAGGATGGCAATTCATGTCCCCCAGGCTAAAAAGGGTTCTTTTCGCCTAATTTATGGCATAATAGTCTGTCGCAGCAAAGGCCATTTTCAACAGCTGTCCCTCCATTGCATGTTGTCTCCCTTGCTTCCAAAATGTCCTCCCTTGCCTTGGTGCCATTCCACGGGTGGTAGCGATTGAATAGCCATTTTGTTTGGCTTCTAGTTCTAGTATATATCTGGGCAAAATGTAATGGCAGCATCTGAGATGTATGGCTCTGGCATCCAAAAATTGTTTTATTAATTTGGTCAAGGTAATTTAATATGAGTGTGAAGACTTGAAACCAGTGGAGGCATGTGGACCCATTTGAAGCCTAGAAAAGGAACGTTCTGGCTCCTTTCCCCTCTTTGCTTTTTGCAGCAGCAAGGTGTGATACCAGGAGGATAGCAAGCAGCGATTTGTTCCCTGAAATCAGCCAGATGTTTACAGCTAAGGGAGACGGAAGGCAGTGGCGGGGGCGCAGAGGGAAGAGGCGGCGGCTCAGTGAACACCGCTGGGTGCCTAACAAGCATTTCTGCTATTAGTCTAAAGCCATCTGCTAGATTTGTGTTAAAAGAGGGAAATCCCATGGGGGGGGGAGGCAGAGGGGGGGGAGAAACACGGAGAGAGGCAGCGCCGTCACTGAGGCTCTGGCCTGGCGATGTGGGAGGGGATCCCAGACTCTTCTCTTCCTCCCCACCCCCCAGCTGTGGACTGTGAGGTTTGCAGCGACTGCAGTATGCATCAATCAATGTGTGGGGGTGTTAAAGTTAGAAGAGGTTGCTCTGCGGAAAGGAGTGTGTTGTGCACACAGCAGCAGCCCAGTGGAGAGCAGCAGCGCAGCAGAGATGGGGAGCCTTTCAAAGGTAGGACCGGCTCAGCTGGGGAGGGAGGTTTTAGAGAAGGGGACTACAAGAGTCTCTCTCTCTCTTTCTCTCTGTCATTTTTTTGTAACGTAGGCTTTCTCCGGAGGCTTCTTAGCCTCGTTGTTTCTTTTCAGGCCAGCCTGCCTCCTCGACTAAACAGTTGTACACATCTGGGCTTGAGTTCTTGAGTTGCCCCCCGCACCATGGTAACCTTGAGTCTGTGCAATGCAGCTCCTCAAGCCCTTGCAGCAATAAAGGCTGGGCTGGTTTTCTGTTTCTTGCATTCAGGTTTTCAGGTTCTTTAGAAGGGTATGCTAGAGGCTGTCTCTGCTCCCAATGGCTCCTAGCATAATATGCTGTATTCTGGAAATGACAGTACAGGAAACACTCTGAGAGCTAGGAGTGTAGAAATCTGCCTTAGACTGCACCAGACCATTGCTCCATCTAGCTGAGTATTGTCTACACTGACTGACAGAGGTTCTCCAGGATTTCTGGCAGGGAGTCTCTTCCAGCCCTACTTGGAGATGCCGGGGATTGAACCTGGAACTTTCTGCAGGCAAAACAGATTGTCTTCCATTGAGCTACGCCCTTTCCCCTATTTCCAGTTGCCCTCCCAAAATTGCAGGATGGGTGGGGGAGGGTTTTGTTTCTCTCCCCTGCCCACTTTGCTACTGCTTTTAGGAGGCTAAAGGGGGGCATGATTTGGCTAAAAGCAGGAGGAGTCCAGGTGTGAGGTTTATGGGTTCTAGTAAAGAACTTCTACATTTTCTTCCATAATTAGGGCACTGCCCTTCCCTTTATGAAATGTTCCCTTGAAAAGCCTAGATTGAGCATGATGCTACATGTAAAGCTGTAAAGTAGTGCTGGGGCCGAGCTGGGGCCACTTCTGTGTTGTAAGCACCTGAAGGTGCATCTTTGAGGAGATGGCCTCTTCCAAGGCTGCACTCCTTTGAAGCCCCCAGGCTTCTGCTTTTGGCTACATCAAAAATATAGAATTCTGTCAGTGCCTAGTCTGGAAAGGAGCTCCTGTGCTTTTAATAGCTGCATGGCAGGAAGTGGGTGGGGGGCTGGATGATGGCCTTTGGTGGTTCCTCTCATTTTTGGAGCATTGTTGCAGGAGTGATCTCGCACCTGCCATCCTTTCAGACACACAGAAAAGCCTCACTCGGGACTTGTTGGCCTTTGCAACCTGAGCAAGATGACTAAACACTATGTGAAAAACTGTGGGATAAGTAAGGCAAGGCAAGAGTGGGGGAAAGTGGGCCGCACCTGCAATTTGCTGCTTTCCCCTTCCGTCTGTGGCGGCATAGTAAAAAATGAGGTTGTGAGCAAGGAGCAGAGGCCTCAGTACCAAATGGGTGCCCTCTAAGGACTTCAATAGGCCATGCGCCAGAGATTCCCCATCCCTGATTTAAAGGGACAGCCCCTCAGCTATGACGGAGGATAGAGATGTGGCTTTTCCTAGCCTGCTTCTCCCTTAGTCCTTTCACTCATCTTCCTCTCCCTAGTTGCAAGAGTAAACAGAACTCCTTCGTTGCCCCACAGCTGGGGGGAATGGAGGGCAGGCAAAGAGTGGAGCAGGGAGCAGCAGCAGATTAGTCCTCCCTCTCTTATATTGTGACATTCCTGACACTGGTGAGACAGTGTTGATCCATAGTAGATTTTTCAAAGGAGAGTTTGCATGAGTTACAGTATTTGTGGCAACTTCATCCCATACCTCTTTGCACAACACATCATCAAACACTGAAACTTGCTCTCACAAGATATAGTGATGGTCACCAACTTAAAGCAGAATTAGACAAATTCATGGAGGTTAAGGCAGTCACTGGCTACTAGCCAGAATGGCTATGTTCTACTGCCATTCGCAATCCCAGTTGCTGGGAACTGCAAGTGAGGAGTGTGCAGTTGCACTGAGATCCTACTTAAGAGCTTTTTAGAGACCTCTGGTTGGCCACCTTGTTAGACTAGATGAGCCGCTGACATGCTCCAGCAGGGCTCTTTTATGCTCTTACAAACAGAAGAAGTTATGTGATAATAGTTTCAAAGGGGATTAGTATTTACTGAGCTGGAAGAAAGCATCTTGAGTTGAAACATGAAAATATGCTCCTTTCACCAGTGACCCACATACTACAAGGAAGGGAGTCAGCCTGTGGTTAAAGGCTAAGGAACAGTTAAACAGGAGTCAATTTCAACACATTAGGACCTCTGTAATGTTGTCTGAGCATTGTTCACCAAGATGTTTGGAGGAAGTCCTTTTTGCTGGGCTGCAACCTGCACAACTCTGTATTGGAGCAATGTAGAAGCAGGCCTTTTCGGAGGTGGCACCTACTCTTTGGAATGAGCTCTTTGCCGTAAGTCAGTGGTGGTCTGTTTCTGTCATGCACTAAAAACCCACTGTTTTTGCACAGGCATTTCCAGACCACCAGTGCCAGCTTTCAACCACTCTAGTTCTATAATTGGGATGTTGTATTTGTATGCTTAATTTTGTTGTTGTTTTATGGTTGCTAATCACCTTGGGATTTGTTTTTTAAATGAAATGTAGTAAAGAAATTATTCTAATCAGTCAGTCAGTAAATAATAAAATGTGGATGTTAGCCTACAAAAATTAAGCGCTCCCTTAACCTTCCGGGGGAAAGTGCAGTTTTCCTTCATTTCGAAACATCATTCATATCAGAGAGTGCAGTAAGTTTGCTTTCTGTTGAACAAAGTTCAGAACTGCTGTGTGGCTGATGCCATCCCTGAATTTGCAGATGGATGGGCCCGTTATACTGACAACCAAAAACAGAGTGGAGTGTGGTGCTTGGAATTTATGGGTGCAGTTCAGCATTGTGTTCTTCCCATTGTCCTGTCTGCGCAGGCATTCCAGCTTGCCAGACGGAGTGATGCTTTCTTTTCCCACAAACTGGTCGGAGGGTTCTCCTGACCCACTCCCAAACCAATTTTGCAGGAGGTGTGGTGGAAGCGAGGAAACCCTATTGTTCAGGGCTTCCAGTGATGGGGCTGGTTAGGTGAATCCAGGGGCAAAACTAGGCTTTATTTCACCCGAGTCAAATATCCAGTTTGATACCTACGTCACACACATTTGCACACGCATACAGGCTGGGAGCCTCAATGGAGGCTTCACCCAGGGCTAGCCCCCCACCCCACCCCCCAGTTTACAGCATTGGGTGAATGTTTCAGCAGGTGCAAGTTTTTCATTCATTCACAGCATCCAATTTGTGTCCTATTATGGGTTTAAAAGGACGTTTTCTGGACCTTTGGAACTGGCTCAGTAACTAAACTGGGTGAATATCCTGCAGTTACTATATCTGGACCTTTTCCTTTTTTTCCTGTGTTCACGATGAAGAAATGTTATAAATGTCATAATATATTTGTGTCGTCTTCTTAAGGTGCCACAAGGCTGTCTGTTGTTTTTGCTGCAGTGCAAGCTAATACTTCCCCTTGCCAATAATTGCTTGTTTTGTTTGTTTCACTGAGCCGTGCTGCAGGTTAGCTGTCTGTCTAAAGAGATCCCTAAATGAAATGGTGTTCAGCCAGGATGTCTTCAGGCTTCCAGAAGACAAATTGGATGATGTGAAGGAAAATCTATGATTGGATCTCCATATATATATATATATATATATATATATATATATATATATGCACATTCTAAAGTGGCAGGTGACAGGCTAATCTGGATGATGCCCATGAGAGGGGGATGGGATTAAGCCTTTCTTCCATTCACCCCTTCCCCAGTTGAAATCCCTGCCAGCTGTAATTTGCACAACAGGGTAAAACATACAAGTACCCTTTTCACCTTTTTTTCTCCCTTCCATTAAAAAATGTCAGGAGTGGGCAATCACAGATATTTTACTTGCCTTACCAAGTTTGGCCTTTATTCCGCAATGGGAGACCCTTCACCTGACTTTCTTCATTGCAGCTGTGGAGTTGTATGGAAATGGAACATGGATCAGAGGATGGCCTTAGTCAGCTTCCAGTCCTTTGGAGTTGACCTGATTTCACACCTAACAATGGCAGAGGCCTGGTTGCGAGTGCTAAAAGTATCCAAGGCCAAACCTCTCACACCAACCTTGAGTGCTATATATATATAGCAGAATTCTGGTTCAGGACTTGATGGTACAGATTGCTTTGCAAACACCAGTTCTTCTCAGGAGCCCTACACAAACCCTAACACATCTCCTTATTTTTTTATAGTACTATTGTGCTTAGGTTGGGGGCTGGCACTTGCAGCAATCGGCAGTTAAATTCTCTCCATGCTCCAAACTCTTTAAGTTAAGGGAGCAGCCCACCTTCCACTCCATCCTACAGCGCTCCCTGTGGAACGCCCTCCATCACATGTCAAGGAGATAAAGAACTACCCAACTTCTAGAAGGCAGACGTGTTTCGGGAAGGTTTAATGTTTGCCGTTTTACTATGTTTTTATATTTACTGTAAGCTGCCCTGAGTGGCTGGGGAAACCCAGCCAGATGGGCAGGTATAAATAAATATAATAATAATAATAATAATAATAATAATAATAATAATAATAATAATAATAATAATAATAATAAAATTTCCACCATGCCCAGTGATTTCAGAGGAGAATGTAGCCTGAACCCTACCCTACCAGCTGTCACGGTGATGTGAACCCAGCATAGTTGGCAAAACTGCTGTGAACATTCTCCAGTTAATAAAAATGGTGGCTTGTCTGCTAGGGAGAGTAAGCCTGAACCACAGAGATAGATTCCATAGGGCCTTTTGGCCATAATTTTCTTTTTTATAATATCTTATTCTTTTTCCCATATAGAAAGTTACATTTGTTACTCAACAGTTATATTCCAATTCAACAAAACTAGTAACTTCCCGCTCAACCAATATCAATGTTTATAACCCAAATTACATACAATTGCATTTTTAGTTTCTGTCTTATCTAATTTCATCCTCTCTTAACATGTTTTTAAAATATATTCTGATGTTTTCTTACATTTGAAATATGGGTAATTTGTCCTCTCTTAACATGTTTTTAGAATATATTCTGATGTTTTCTTACGTTTGAAATATGGGTAATAATTTTTTTATATAGAGCAGAAAGGGTTTCCAGTCTTTTTAAAAGGATTCTAGATTTGTATCTTTTATCAGTGCTGTCTGTTTTGCCATCTCTGTATATTCCAAGATTTTTATCAGCCATTCTTCCTTTGAGGGTTTTCTCTCCTCCTTCCATTTCTGTGCATAGGGAATCCTTGCCACTGTAGTCTCCCTGGCAGACAAGCCACCATTTTTATTAACTGGAGAATGTTCACAGCAGTTTTGCCAACAGACATCTCCATCTATGTAGGCCTGTCTAAAGTGATGCTGACGCCTGCAGCAGGTTCTTTGTGCTGAAAGCTTTACCTCGTAGCCTTATATGGCACATGCCCTGGGCTGAGGCTGCAGCAGGAGAAAGGGACAGTGCCCTGTTGATTGCCTGCAACAGGATTGGCTGCTGGTTCAGTTGGGCAGCCTCTGTCAGCCTGAATGCAACCTTGTCAATGGGCATTGGTATATGCCTAGACTAGTGTTGGTCCTAAGCAGTGTTTGCCACTACTCAGTGCTGTTTTGCAAAGCTGGCTAAGCCCAGTCTGCATCTGTCTGGCTCAGCTGCATGATGCAGGGAGAACGTGGACTTTGGGCTTCTTGTTAGCATGCATGGCTTACAGTTTGAGCCAGTCTCCCCACTCCTTTTGGCTTCTCTTTTCCTGCTGGCGCTGGCTGTCTCATTTATTTTTCCAAATCTGTTTAAGCCTGACCCGCCTCCAGAAAGCTCCTAGCTAAGAGACACAAGACAGCTGGTTGCATGTGCCTTGGAACTTCATAGCGCCCATGTGGGACGAGCCATAGGGCAGACTGCCGTGAGAATAATCCGTTAGTGGCATGCTTGCTGTTGGTGAATTGGCAGCCCATGCTGTTCCCATGGCCCTTGCAATAATCAAGGAGGGGCATTTTGGGTCATCTCAGCATGTTGTCTTCCTGCATCTCACTGGGTTGGGGAAGAAGCAAGCATGTAATGGTCTAGATTGGAAGGCCAAGTGAATACTTTTGTGTTAGCCAGCTCTCCTAGGACCCAGTATTCCGCTTGTTAATGCATGCTGGACAATGACTGTAGAGCTATAAATTTACTTAGGGCAGAAAACTCAAGGCAAATTTGGCCAGCACATAGGCAAGGTGAGAATTTGAATGCAAGGTCCCCATTTTATGTCTGAAAGACCATGTGGCTGTGCTTCTGGTGGTGTGCTGAA